>NW_005354903.1:206104-212480 GCF_000412655.1 Myotis brandtii
ATAAAATAAAATAAAATAAAATAAAATAAAATAAAATAAAATAAAATAAAATAAAATAAAATAAAATAAAAATGTGCAGTAGTGAAGGTGCTTCAGATTTTTTACACTTCTTTTTGGCATGCCTTAGTCCTGCCAGGTATTCAGGAGAGTGTTGAATTTCCCTGAGATACACTGTTCCTCCGTGTTGTAAACCACAGTCCTGATTTTAAGGCAGGCTGTATTTGTTTCCCAGACTGCCTTTCTTTGTGTTTACAGAAGAGTCAGTTCGTGGCTCTGCCTCTGGGTGGCAGTGTGTCTGGATTGACCTCCTTGGCTATAAGTCCTCTCTATCAGTAGCGTTTATTTTCTCTATGGTACTTGAAACTGGTTTGGGAAAGTCCACTGCCCAGAGCTGGTTCTTTGATCATTACTCCCCGCTCTCTTTCCCCTACAGGCTCTGCGAATGACCCCAACTGGGGAATCCCATGCACTGGGTTTAATAATCAAACGCACGAATCTAAGGGGAACTGTAACAACAAGAGCCTGATACATTGTGCGAATTCGCAAGCCTCCACCTTCCAGGTCTGCGTGCAGTCTCCGCATGCCCACTTGCCCCTGGCACCAAGCAGCAGACAGACTGGCAAAATCCAAGGCTGCTTTTTTGCATCCAGTCCAGCTATGGGCTTATTTTTAGCATTCCCTTCTGCCAGTAGCCCTGTGGGACCCCTTCCTCACTCGCAGGTCATGCTGGTCCCAACGGCCGAGGACTTTGTGGGGCGCAGATTTCGCCCGGCGCGCGGTTCTCTCTCCAACCTGAATTGCAAACCGCACCTTTAGGGGAAGTCTAACCTTTCCATGAGAAGAAGCAGTGCTCTTCTGAGTTCACGCAGTAGCGCTGCTTGAAATACCTTGTTTCCAGGTTAGTAGCTGATCTCTGGATGCCGGTAACAGCCACTCAAGATGGCGCGGTCTGCTGAGCCGGTGCACCCGCACCAGGAGAGGTTTCAGCCGCAGTCTCCAACCGTCCTTTTTTCCCGGGAGTTCTCTGTCTTTCCCAGCTGCAGACTGTCTCTCAGCTGAATATCCTCTGCCTATTTGGGCTGTATGTTACCCGTTTCAGCTGCTCACCCTTATCTGCTCCAGGACAAGGCACAGGACACGTCCATTTATACCTCTGCCATTTTCCGATTTTTCTCACCTGGTCTGATTTTTATTTACTCCAATACACATATGCCTTCTAGCAATGCATATAGGCAGATCAAAGGTAAAGTTTGGTAAACCAATATAAAGATTATCAGGTCAGGAAATCGCTTCAAGCCATTGCAATAATGGCAGGATTCAGCCCTGCTGAATATCAAAATCCATTTGTCTTCCAATGTTAACTGTTGTTTGCTTTAGCCCCCAGAATTTTCCCCTTTTTGTTTTAATAAATTTTGAAAAGCATATGCCCTCTTTATGGCTTGAGGCTTTTTTAAGACTTTTCATTCTTCTTCTGCAGACTAGAAATAAATAAATAAGACTAAGAATGAGATGGACAATAGTGGTTATGCTAAGAGGCAAATGTAGAGAGATCCAATGAAAAGGATTGAGTTCCTTCATGTCCTTTTAAAATTGTTGTCAGGCATTTAAGGAATTAGTCTCTAAGTTTGCCTGGGGCTTCCGCTATTTGGGGCTGGAATAGTCGTCTGTCTGTGGCCATAGGTACAGGTTGAGGATTCAGGTGCAAGGTCCTCATTAGTTTGGTCAGTTCCTTCCATGGCTCTCTGTTGGAGTTTGATGTTCCTTTGCAGGAATCCACATGGGCTTGGAGGAGTTTTCTGGAAATACATAAGCATATTCTCGACCAAAGGTTAATAAAAGCAAAAAAACCTTTGGGAACTTTCAAAACACCAGACTTAGACTTTTTTTCATTTAATTGAGCCTTTTTTCTTTTGGCTTATTATGTCACCAGTATAATTTCACTGGTGTCTTGCCATCAGTGTTACAAGAGAAAAAAATTGAGATAATTAAGGCTTGGTATAGTCACTATTCCCCCTTTTTGTTTTTCAAGTTTGGATTTTAGCCACTGATGTTGGCATTCTATAATTGCCTGTCCTTGGAAACTGTATGTTATTCCTGTAATGTGTTGAATTTTTACAAAATTGCTGGCCCTTGAGGCAGATGTAACATATAAGTGGGACATTCCTTGACAATTTGTTTTGCCTGCTGTTGAGTGATTGAGAATTGTTTAGACAACATTTTGGCAGGCTGATGTAAAATCTGATGGGATTCTGTGGCTTGCTGTAATAAGGCAATCAACTGATCAGCATATGCATTTCCTTTTGTTAAAGGACAAGGCAGGTTTGTATGAGCCCTGATATGAATAATATAAAAGGGATATTGTCTTTGCTGTACAATTTGCTGTACCTGTTTAAATAATACAAATAGAATTTGGTCATTGAGACATTTTATTTGATCAGTCTCAGTTTTGTTTACCAGGCCAGCAGTATAGACAGAATCAGAAATAATAATAAGAGGCTCTTGGAAATCCTGCAGTGCAGCCTTGATAGTTTTAATTAAATTCTTTACACAGAACTATGACTGGTCTGGATGACTCAGTTTGAATCCATTGCTTGATAAGAAGCTTTACCAGTAGATGAACCATCAGTAAAAAACAGTTAATGCTCCAGGAGCATAATAGGTTCCTGTCTAGTATTCTTTGGTATAGTAATAAGGGTATAATAAAAACTGTAGTAACTTGTTTGTTTGGTTGTTTGTTTTTTGTAGGTGACAACTAAGTTCCCCTGAATATTCACCTATTTCAATTTACTAAAATAAATTAGTCTGAAATAAGGTTTATTTTCTAATTTCATTTGTCCTGGGTGTGGGCAGCAAATGACACTAATTGTATTTTCTGCTATCAGTCTTCTTGAGTACATTGACATAAGCTATTTACCCTTTGTTCAGGGAAACTAAATGCAAATTTACTTTTAAGTGTCCTTGGTTTAGGGAAGATAGGATTTACTATATGGCCCCAAACTCCTTGGCATTTATATTTTCTAGAATTCAGATGGTTGCAAACTGCAGTTTATGCTGTATTTGCCATCTTATTGTTCGAGTGAGGCAAGCTACAAAATCAGAAAATGATTTCATATGTCTCTGCACACACTTAATAAAAGCTCCCATAGGATTTCCTAAATATATTGAATAAATTTATTTCTCCTGTAGAGATTTTTAGATAAAGTCTTAACTAATTAATGTTCCCTAATAATTTCTAAAAGTCATTTAAGGTCTTAAGACACTTTTCATATTTTTACCTTTTGAGGCCTAATACATTGATTTTCAATTACAGTTTCTAGATATTTCAAGAGCGTTTCTTTCTGTACCTTTTTTGGAGAAATTTTTAAGCCCTACTTAGGAAATTTCTTTTTAGTTGGGTAAACATTGCTAAAGTTTGCTTATTCTGTGAGCTTGTCATAAATTGCTACATTAAAGACTTTCACTTTCTTTTAAACAGAACAACCAACTTGGTTGCCTTTCAGAAAAGCAAATAGGAGAGAAATATGTTGGCCAATACTGCAATGCATACATCTCAAGTAAAAGTAACTTTCTTTATACTTATGGTGTCTCATTAATGGTGAGATTTAATGCTTGAATAATAATTTTTAGTTGTTTTTGTAAATAGCAGTGGAGGAGATTTTAAAATTTCTCCTTTTTAAGCTTAAATTTACTTCTAAACAGCATATTTTGGCTAGTGCTTATTTGCATATATATGCAAATTTCACTTTGGACTTACTATAACCAGTTGCTCATAAAATATTAGCTTCTCATATAAATGAGGTTATATGAGATCTTGATTATATTGTGAAAAGCTAACTTATTAAGTAATAAAATATGCACTTTTATTGAAAAAGCAAAGTAAGCGAATCTATATATTTGACCCATGAAGTACAGATGCCATCCCAATCCCAGCTAATATGAAGAGCAGGCTGAGTGGGGTCTGAGGCATTATGTATGCTCCTGTTTTGAAATTCTGCTGCTGAATATTATGGTTTTGCTTAAGTATTCAGCAACCTTGTCCTGCCAAGCTTAGAAGTTGAAATTTCTATAACATTTTTTTTTTCAATTTGGAAGCAGAAATTTATTGACCTTACAGTTGACTTGGAAAACATTGGAAAAAACTGATTAGAGACAGGAGTACCAGAGAGAAGTGTCGAAAACGAACTATTGAGGACTTGGAATGCCATTCCAGAAAATTTTTTCTGTTTAAAAAACTTTGCAGCAGTGTTACTCTCCATGTTTGCATACACATACGCTTGTGAATCTTTGTTCTCAGTGATGAATTTTCTTAAGTCTCGTAATAGGAGTAGTCTGACAGATGAAAGTAGTAGCTTGTGCATATCTCTGAAGGTCACGAAATATAAAGCTGACGTAAAATCTCTATCATCAGTGATGCAGCAGTAAAAGTCCCACTGATAATATCAAATGGAGTCATAAAGTTTTCCGTCGGACTATCAGTGTACATGAATACCTTAAAAAATAAATGTATTTTTCATCATCATATACTGTGTTTTTGTCAAAATACACCTTAAGAGATATCAAGTAGGCGTAACATGTTCTCAAAAAATTAGGGTTGGCATGCAGAAGAATTTTGAGTCAGAGATTTTGCTGGTTTTGGCACGCACTCACAAAAAGATTGCCCCCTCCCTGACCTAGGACAATTTTATTGTGGCCTGGAGAATCAGGTTTTCCATCAGAATGAGAAAAGGGCTGATCTTCCTGCTCATAGAAAAATACACTTTATATGAAAAACTCCCTGTCATTGTAAACTGGCCAATGCTGGGCTAGAGAGAAAAGGGCGGGAGAGGAAGGTGGGTGGTGAGGGTTCTGTAGGAAGTCCGCTTTCTGGTCTCTCACTGTTGGATACAGCTAGTGGCAAGGAGGGATATTTAAAATATTTAACGGGGAGGGGGAAGGGTGCACGCTGACCAATAATCATAGCTGTCACCTGAGCCAGCTCCCAGAGGCCCCCTGCTGGGCCCTATGTTCTGCTTTGGTTGCAGGCTGGTATGAGGTGGGGAATCCAGGGGAGGGCCCTGGGCTGTGGCTGTTTACCCACAAGGGAAAAGTTTCCACATGAACACATGGTGTGACTGTAGCATTTCACAGCAGCCAGAGGTCCCGGTAGGGATAAAAACTGGTGGTCTTGATCACCTCTGACTGCCTGGTTCTTCCTAAGTGCTTATTGCAAATGCCCACAGCCTCATAGGCTCAGGGACAGACTTGCAGATGTTGGTCCTGGGGCACAGCTGGGTGCCTCTGTGTTGCAAAAATTCCTGCCTAGTCTGACATCTGAGAAGCCAGCAGCTTTCACAGAAGGATCCTTTCCCTTCTCACCCAGAATCCAGGCTCTTCCACTGAAAAGAGGAGGGGCTAGACTCCCACCACTAACAGATTTCTGCTGGAAGGGCTTCCACACCTGCCATTGCACCAGCTTCCTTTCTCATCCTCCAGGGCCTGGGTAACACCAGCATCTGATAAAGGTGCGATGTGCACTGCGGTTTCCACTTTCCTGGAAGATCAGCCATCTTATCTCCTGCAAGTGAACAATCAGGCAGTGAGTTTCCTAAGATGAGAGGCAAGAGGTGGCATGTGAGGCAATATTCCAGAATGACAAGGGGACAGTCATCTGCCTTATCCTGAAACAGGAGTCTATGTAAACAGATCCCTTTCCATCTTCACAGTCTGAAAACCTCTGGCTCTTTTTTTCTCTTTAAATCCTTGCTTTTGGAGGGAAACAAGATGGCAACCAGCAGGAAGGTAGGGAGGGAGAGAGTGTGAGAGCGCGAGGGAGTGATAGAGGAGTGTGTGGACGTGTGTGGTGTGTGTGTATGAGCTAGGGACAGTTAGATTCTGCAGGTTTTCTAAGGGGCTGCTAAACCGGGCAGTCTTAGACGGCAGAACCCTGTTCCCTGCACGGACACTCTTAGGCAGCCAGCACATGCACAGAGACCATGCCATCTTGAGAAACAGAGCTGCTTGAGACTAGGATGCTGGTCTCAGCAACACCCAGTCTGGACTCAGACACAAACCAGGACCCTGCAGCCACTGGAGACAGAGACCTGCGACCACAGCTACAGACCCATGGACACCAAGAGTCCAGAAATCCCCGTGGCAAATCCCTGAGTAACAGAGCCCATCCCCCTCCCCACAGGCTTGCAGGCAGCTCCATAGTAACTGATAGACCCACCCCTGTAGGAAGAGCTCAGGAGATTTATCTCAGTGCTGTGGCAGATGCAATGGCGTGAGCACACTCCGCCTGTACAAGCTTCCTCGGCACACCGGAAAGTGGCAGCGCCTGCCTGAGCAAGCCTCCTAGAGCCCCTATATAGTACCCTGATCTTTCCTACTATTGGTT
>NW_005354903.1:212539-214432 GCF_000412655.1 Myotis brandtii
ATGTTGCTGCACTTACACAATAAACTTAGGTCTGTGTCACTGAACCTGGTCTCTGGAGTCGGGCATGCTTCGTTAGGACTCCGTCGGCCTCACCCCCGAGGGACCCCCTGCTTCATTCTGGCGCCAGAAACAGAGACCCCGGCAAGCTTCAGGTTGGGTGAGTGCCCCTCTGTAACAATGGGTAACCTTCCCACCTCAGCCCGAGCCCCTCAGTCTCGGGCACTCCATGCGTTGTTACAGAGCAGGTGAGTAAAAGTAACAGAAAAGGAGCTACAAAAGCTCTGGGATATCCTAATAGCATTTAACCCCTGGCTCTCCGCCACCAGAGGTGCGGGCGGGGGAACAGAAGACCCTTTACCTCCCTATTACCCTCCAGAGCCCTATGCCCCTGCAGATTCCTGGGCTGTTTCAACAAGCCTAAAGTAGTTTCTCAAAGCTCAAGGAAGGCTGAAACTGAGACAGAAAAAAACCTCTAGCGAGGTGAAAGCAGGGGAGTCTCACCAGGAGGCTTCCTGCCGGAGTCACCCCCCTGCTCCCCTCGCAGACTGAACAAAAAGTTTAACTGCCCAGCAGCCCCCAAGTAATCCTTTTGTGGGGGACACGGATGATAATCCATGGACGGGAATATATCAATCCTTGTGTAGCCAGAGAGATAGAGCAAAGAAGTCTTTAGGGCTAGAGACCCCTAGACTCTTTCCTGTGAATGTTAACCCCACAGCTGCAGCAAATGCCACCAAATCTGCAACAATATCCCCAATATCCAAATGGTTAATGCAAAGAAAAAAAAGGGGGGGGGCGTTGCCATGGAGAGCAGGGAGAGAAAGTTCTTTGTTAATTTTTGCTTATCTAAGATATGCGAGGACCCTAGCCTCTAGCAGACAAACTTATCTCTGTCCAGTTTTCTTCTCTTTAACCCTTCCAATACTAAATTAGACTAATACAATATACTTAAAATTACACAAGAAAGGAAGCACCTACTTTTATTAATCTAAAGAAATGCTGAATGTTTAACTTGCCAGCTAAAAGTTTAAAGTTCTAGTTAAATTAAATTGGGAACAGGCTGCGCGACCTGCTCCCTCCCTCCCCTGCATTTTCTCCAACCTCATATACCTATACATAATTTTCCAAAATGAAGCATTGCTGGGTTAAATGATAAACATCTAAGTATTTTAAAATAGCATACAATACTGAAACATTGATTGCTAGATGTGTTTTAATTCGCCAGCTCTTAGTATGTATACTTTCTTGAAAGTAAGAGACATACTTAATGGAAGGTCTGAGGCATGGTTATGCATTTTTGAAGAACATAGAAAGAAGGTTTGAAGGCTAATTTGAAAGTGTGAAATTTGTGAAGGTTGTGTATGTAATGAGAAGGAAAAGAGAAATATTAAAAGAAAATAAGGTTTCAATCTCCAAGCCTGGCAGAACAGGGTAGCTAGACAGTTCTTAAGCTAAACCAGAATATTCAAAAAAACAGCAAGAATTAAGATTCAATACAAATAAGAAGTTAAACCAGCAATTTCAGCAATTCCTCACAAAACATAACATCAAGCACGTTACTGGCATACCATATAACCCACAAGGACAAGCCATAGTAGAACGACAGAACAAAGAACTAAAAACCCAGATTCAAAAAGAAAAAGAAGGGGGAAATACTGGCACGCCCCAACAACTATTACAACAGGCCTTATTAACTCTCAATTATTTTCATTTTGCCCCCGACGGTCTTCCTCCCATTTTCAAACATTGGGGAGGCCTCAGGGACGTACCAACACCTCTCCCCCTGGTCCGGTGGAGAGATCCACTAACCAGGGCTTGAAAGAGCCCTGAGCCACTCTTAACCCAAGGGAGAGGGTTTGCTTGTGTTTTTCCAGAAGGTGAGAAAAATCCCGC
>NW_005354903.1:214895-219109 GCF_000412655.1 Myotis brandtii
AAAAAAAAAGGGGGGGGGTCGTTGCCATGGATGTTGCCATGGAGAGCAGGGAGAGAGAGAGTTCTTTGTTGATTTTTGCTTATCTAAGGTATGCGAGGACCCTAGCTGCTAGCAGACAAACTTATCTCTGTCCAGTTTTCTTCTCTTTAACCCTTCCAATACTAAATTAGACTAATACAATATACTTAAAATTACACAAGAAAGGAAGCACCTACTTTTATTAATCTAAAGAAATGCTGAATGTTTAACTTGCCAGCTGAAAGTTTAAAGTTCTAGTTAAATTAAATTGGGAACAGGCTGCGCGACCTGCTCCCTCCCTCCCCTGCATTTTCTCCAACCTCATATACCTATACATAATTTTCCAAAATGAAGCATTGCTGGGTTAAATGATAAACATCTAAGTATTTTAAAATAGCATACAATACTGAAACATTGATTGCTAGATGTGTTTTAATTCGCCAGCTCTTAGTATGTATACTTTCTTGAAAGTAAGAGAAATACTTAATGGAAGGTCTGAGGCATGGTTATGCATTTTTGAAAGACATAGAAAGAAGGTTTGAAGGCTAATTTAAAAGTGTGAAATTTGTGAAGGTTGTGTATGTAATGAGAAGGAAAAGAGAAATGTTGAAAGAAAATGAGGTTTCAGTCTCCAAGCCTGGCAGGACAGGGTAGCTGGACAGTTCTTAAGCTAAACCAGAATATTAAAAAAAACAGCAAGAATAAGGTTCAGTACAAATAAGAAGTTAAGCCAGCAATTTCAGCAATTCCTCAGGAAACATAACATCAAGCACGTTACTGGCATACCATATAACCCACAGGGACAAGCCATAGTAGAACGACAGAACAAAGAACTAAAAACCCAGATTCAAAAAGAAAAAGAAGGGGGAAATACTGGCACGCCCCAACAACTATTACAACAGGCCTTATTAACTCTCAATTATTTTCATTTTGCCCCCGACGGTCTTCCTCCCATTTTCAAACATTGGGGAGGTCTCAAGGACATACCAATACCTCTCCCCTTGGTCCGGTGGAGAGATCCACTAACCGGGGCTTGGAAGGACCCCAACCCACTCTTAACCCAAGGGAGAAGGTTTGCTTGTGTTTTTCCAGAAGGTGAGAAAAATCCCGTGTGGATTCCTGCCCATAACATCAAACCCTGCACCACTAGCGATGAGCCGTAGACCACCACCACCACCACCATCACCCCCGGTAGAGGAAATGGAGGACCTGGACATAGAGGACCACCAGCCCCAGCGGTGGAGACGACCAAGACACCGACGAGCTCACCCCATCACTTGGAGCGATATGAAGGCCCTGCAAGAAGAAGCCCAGCGAATGGCACCAGACCCTAACCCCTCCGCTGGCACACTGTTTTTGCTTATGTGCGCCATCATCGCTACCAACAGCACGGGAGTCTGTGGGCAAGAGGTTTGGGCTGCCATACCCCATCCAGGCGTGCTCCTCCCTGTTGCGGTAAATAGCCCACAATTTCCAGTCATAAGAGCCTCTAACTGCACTCTTGGACTCCCCTGTGACAGGGCAGGGGCAACGGAAGCCCCCTGGAATGGTACCCTGTGGGCTAACATCTCCACCCCAGACATACTCAAATGGACATTAGAAGCCAACGTAGCAGCAGCGGAAGGTTGGACACTAGTAGGACATCACGCTACCGGAGACTTCCTGATGCCTAATGTATCTGCTACCTCAGGAACCATGATAGGACTCAATGGGACCTATCCTCTAGCACTGTCCAACTGGTCCCGACCAGTGTCAGCTCCAATAATAGAATCTTTGTGCCCATATCTCTTCCAGACACCTCACAAAGCTGAACTGCCCCTTACTGGAGTCCCCTGGGAGGACTGTCTAAGAGCGTCCCAGGTAGATGGTCAAACTAAAACACTAGGCATTTGGGGGAAATGGCTAAGAAAAGGAATGCAGCCTTTTGCCATTCAGAGTCCAATGCAGGCACTCCGCAGCCAACTTGGGAGGTGGGACTTATGTGGGCCCTCAGCATGCTTGGACATGCGCCCATTTTTTGGTCTACAAAGGCTAACTCTGTATAATGGGACATGGAATGTTAATGCGTGGAGATGGGAAGGGAATATCATGGTCTATGTAAACCGGTCTCGTCAATATTTCTTTGAACCTTGTGTTAGACCCCCTTTTTACTTTTTCCTAAGTAATTATAGTGCCTTTAATTGCACCCATGCCCTTTGCAGCCTTAGCAACTGTTGGTCCAACCCTACTCGATATGCAGTAGCCGTGCGTAACCCTGCTATACTATGGGTCCCTGCTACAACGCCTGATTGGGAAGGCCCTTCTGACTTGATAATACACAGAGACTTCGCCAGGTCTAAAAAAGCAATAGGGTTAGTTATACTACTGATAAGCACCATAATTGGTGCAATAGCAGGGGCCGCTACCGGGGTTACCTCTTTGGTTACTACCCAGTTAACCACTAGTGCCTTAAACACGCTTTCAGAATCAACGGCTCAAGCCTTTACCACGCAGGCTTCTATTAATCAGCAAATCTGGGGAGCCATAATAAACCTACAGCAACAAATAGACCTCCTTGTGGAGGAAATAGCGGGCCTGTGGCAACTTACACACACCACCTGTGACATCCGATTCCCCAGTATATGTGTAACCACGATCCCAGTGCCCAAAGTATGGCTGAAAGAGAGCACCTGGCAGCCTTACTAAAAGGCCCTTTTAGCCAACAGTTCCTTAATACCACCTATCAACTACAAAAGGAAATCTTGAAAATCAATTCTACCCACGTAGAGCCTATTGCGTATAATTTCCTTACTGGTGCTCTTGCGAGACTGACCTTCTGGTTAAACCCAGCCAACCTCCTCATCTGCGGAGTCATGATAGTAGGATTTGTCATAGGAATAGTATTATTTCGCTGTTTATACAACATGTTCAATAAGCTAAGTGCTCAGCAAGCCATGATCATACACGTCCAGCAGGCACTAATAAGAAAAGAAGGGGGAGATGTAGGGAGAGCTCAGGAGATTTATCTCAGTGCTGCGGCAGATGCAATGGCGTGAGTACGCTCCGCCTGCACAAGCTTCCTCGGCACACCAGGAAGTGGCATCGCCCGCCTGAGCTGACCCCCTAGAGCCCCTACATAGTACCCTGATCTTTCCTACTATTGGTTGCCCTATGGATGTTGTAAACTTCTGATTGGTCTGGAATGTTATATATGTTGCTGCACTTACACAATAAACTTAGGTCTGCATCACTGAACCTGGTCTCTGGAGTCGGGCATGCTTCTTCAGGACTCCGTCGGCCTCACCCCCGCGGGACCCCCTGCTTCACACCCCTTCCAGGGCCTCAGTGCTGCTTCAGGAACTTTAGCCTGGAAGTGCCTGAACACTGGGAACTGGTCCTGCACAGCACCTGCTACAGGTGCTCTGGCCTGGGAGCTAACATGTGAACACCAGGAACTTCTCCTGCGTAGTGCGGTCCCCAGAACCCCGATTCTCCTGGCAGGAGGTAGCACCAAGCACCAGTGACTTGACTGTGTTTCTTATCACCTGCGTCTGGGATTCCTGATTTCCTGTGCATTCATACTAAGAGCCAGTGAGTCCAATTCTTGGTGCATGGGCACACAGGGACCCTGATTCTCAATATGAGGTTGCGCAAAGCAACAGAGACTCTGATACTGGATTCTTGGGGAACTCTGACTCCTGGCGCATGCTAGGGTCTCTGATTTTCTACACACTCCAGGGGGGGTCTCTGTTCCAGCATGGTGCAGGCGGAGTCCCTGATTATAAGGGCACACACAGGGCCACATTGAGCACTGGTAACACTGACTCTGAGCGAGCCTAGTTCCCACCAACCCACCACAACCACATATCTTAGTATCAGAGCTCTTCAGTGACACTAGGGTGGGGTGAGGCTCCCACTGCACATGGCACAGACCCACACAACTCGACGTTTGAAACATCTGGAGATAATCAGAATGGGGAGATGACACAACCCCCAGAGGAAAGAAAATGAGGAGTCGCCAAGAAAGGAAATTAATGAAAATGAAGCATGCAACATGACAGAAAAAGAATTCAGAGTAATGGTTGTACAATTCATTCACCAGATGGATGAGAAAATCAACAACCTATGCAAGAATCAGGAAGAAATGAAAAGTGATATAGCTACAATCAAAAACACCATGGAAGGTTTCAACAGTAGACTAGAAGAAGCAGAGGACC
>NW_005354903.1:222066-224195 GCF_000412655.1 Myotis brandtii
TGCAATCCTAAGAAAAAAGAACAAAGTAGGTGGGATCTCAATACCAGATATCAAGCTGTATTACAAAGCCATTGTTCTTAAAACAGCTTGGTACTGGCACAAGAACAAACATATAGATCAATGGGATAGAATAGAAAACCCAGAAATCGAACCAAAACCATCAACAAAACAACAAGAAAGCCCACTGCATGGGAGAACGTATTTGCCAACAATATCACCAATAGGGGTTTAATCTCCAACATTTACAGGGAACTCATGCAACTCAACAAAAGGAAGATAATCCAATCAAAAAATGGGCAACGGACCTAAATAGACACTTTCTGAAAGAGGACATACAGAAGGCCCAAAGACATATGAAAACATGCTCAAAGTCACTAATCATCCGAGAGATGCAAATCAAAACGACAATGTGTTATCATCTCACACCTGTCAGAATGGCTATCATCAACAAATCAACAAACAACAAGTGTTGGAGAGGATGTGGAGAAAAAGGAACCCTCGTGCATTGCTGGTGGGAATGCAGACTGGTGCAGCCACTGTGGAGAACAGTATGGAGTTTCCTCATAAAACTAAAAATGGAACTCCCATTTGACCCAGTGATCCCACTTCAGGGACAGACCCAAAGACAGAGAAACAGCGATCAGACTATCAATCCCCAGAGGGAAAGTAGGTGAGGGTGGGGGTAAGGGGAAGAGATCAACCAAAGGACTTGTATGCATCCATATAAGCCAAACCAATGGACATGGACAACAGGTGGATGAGAACATGAGTGGGGGGGAGGTTGGGGGTTAATGGGGAGATGAGGACACATTTGTAATACCTTAACCAATAAAGAAATTAAAAAAAAATCCTTGCTTTTGATTGCTAAGCCCAGTATATAGAATCACCCAATTAAAAACATTCTCAGAATCTGCAGGGGATAGTTGTTTTTGTGTAACCTGGGGATTAGAGCAGGGAGAAATGATCAGAAAACCAGCTCTGGGGCAGTACATACCCGCAAACCAGTACTAAGTGCAGGAGGGAAACTTCTATAACATTTAAAATATATGTATATAATAGAACACATTTATTAATTTTTATTTGAAAAAGCTTTCCATGTGATTTCAAGTATATTAGATTGGCCTAATTTAGGTCAAAAATATTTTTTTTTTAAAAAAAAAGAGAGAATAAACCCTTGAATCATTCCAATACCCTTGAAATGTCCCAAAGCTATCTCTCGGTTAAAGTCTTAAAATTTAACTTGGAAAAACTATCAGATATACATAACCCAAAGATTATATTACATACTTTTTGTAATTATTCTAAAATACATCAATTAAATTTAAGTCCGTTTTAATATTAAAAATTTGGTTCAGACCATAGAATTAATCCTTTTTTTAATCAGGCCAATGAAATATTATATCCTAGGTTGAAATTTTACCCCATGTAGTACACAGACACACATACACATAAAGACTACAATATATTTTGAACTACTAATTTTTCCAGAGAAAACACAAGAGTTATTTTTCTCAAAAATTAATTGCTATATTTATGTATTCTGTTATCCCAACTATATAATTTCTTCCAACTTAATTTTAACTTTTAACTCTTAGAAGCTCAAATTTTAGGTGGCAAGTTAAATATTAGCATTTCTTATTAACACATTTTGTACCACATAGAAATCTCTAAGACATACGCCAGAGACCGCACATTTTTGGGCAAACTGCACATTATTTAAATAATCATAACTACAGATCATAATGCACTTTAGGTGTTGTTTTTCAATAATTATGACATTTTTATTTACTTAAACAATTAAACAATTAAAGTTCCTAGTACTTTTTTACTGTATGGTACTGCGTTAAACATTTTCCTCTATGAAGAGGAACCAAACAAAATTTACATAAGCATCTAGATTTGCTCCTTTTTCCTTGGGCGGCACAAACTCTGCAGGCTCTCGTAGGAAATTTTTTCTTTCCACTCGCTGGAATACACGTAGGTTCTGAAGGGGCGAGGGCTGTGTCCTCCATCTTACCCTGTGTCCCCATGTGCTCAGAGAGGCACCTTCTTCCCGGAAGCCCAGGCCTCTGCTGGCCACGCCCGGGATTTTAAACTAACCAATGACAATCAAGGGACGTGCGCGCCAT
>NW_005354903.1:224362-225459 GCF_000412655.1 Myotis brandtii
TGGGCGGCACAAACTCTGCAGGCTCTCGTAGGAAATTTTTTCTTTCCACTCGCTGGAATACACGTAGGTTCATGCTGCTTCATATCACCTGACAACCTTTTGGGTGGATCTTTACGAGGTGCTCTCCTTGCACCCCCAGGGGAAGGGCTGGACAGATTTGTCTCTGGTTCCGGAGAGCCTTCATTATTGTCATCTGTTACCCAGTCTCTCGCCACCAATAGCAGAAACTGTTTATACTTCATTTTTGCTTGTGGATTGAGGACGTTGTACACTCTAAATGAATTGAAAAGTCCACAGTTTATAAGGTACAGCACTACTTTTTTTGTCCATTTCATCGTTTTCCTTAGAATGGAACAACACGAAAGGAGTGTATCAGTCTCGTTGGTTTCCTTCCTTTCTCTGAGAGAGGGCATTTCTAAAAGTGCCAGGAACTTGAAGATGAAGACTATTCGAATGACCAAAATACAATGTAACTGCAATGCTTTATGGGTTCGTGCAATTATATAGTTTTTCGTAGATTGACCTGCACAGTTTCCACCAATGAGATCGCTTCATTCGATGTGGACAAGACAGTGTGTTGACATCTAAGGTCCATAACAGATGGCGCGTGAAAAACGAGAAAACTCGTGAGCAGTAGGAAGGTGTTAATAATATATTCACATTTTAAGGGATATTGAAAATAAAATACAAAACTTATTCAATTAATAGATTCAAATCTATCCTCTAGATTTTTCATACAAGGCAAACTTAGATTAATATTTCAGTACTAGTGGCCTGGTGCACAAAATTCATGCATAGGAGAGAGGGTGTCCATCAGCCCAGCCCACACTCTCTGCAATTTGGGACCCCTCAGGGGATGTCCAACCGCCAGTTTAGTCAAGATCAGGCCAGCAGTCAAACATCCCTCTCACAATCCAGGACTGCTGGCTCCTAACCACTCGCCTGCCTGCCTGCCTGATTGCCCCAAACCACTCTGCCTGCTGGCCTGATCACTCCCAACTGCCCCCTCCTGCTGGCCTTCTTGCCTCCAAATGCTCTTCCTGCCAGCCCACTCTCCCCCAAATGCCCACTCTGCCAGCCTGATCTTCCCCAACTGC
>NW_005354903.1:225678-235274 GCF_000412655.1 Myotis brandtii
TAGTATAGTCTGTTATTTCAAAATACCTAGATATTTAATAATTTTTATTATTTAATTTATCAAAGTTTTAAGTTACCAAAGATTTTGTTAAACTATGTTTAGTCATATATAATTATCACTGAAAAATATTTTTTACCATATAATTGTTCATTTTAATTTTATATATTTTGCCTTAGCAACTTTGAGATCTTAAAGCCAATTATTATTACCCAAGGTATTTTCCTTGGCAAATTATGTAACAGAGATAACTCACTGGCTTTCAGTGGCTTTAATGTTAACATTTTATTTTATTTTATTTTTCTTTATAAAAACAGGAGTGCCCCCTGGGACCTGGGAGGCAACCTTGGAATGCGGTTCATTATTATTCAAGAACTGCCCATTATCATGGAAACATTAATCTTGTTTTACAAACCCAGCCTGTATATTTTCCTTGTGTCATTTTTATCATCTTTTGAAGAAAACCAGTCTTGGGCTTACTCCATAGCATCCATCAAGAGATGGGGCTTAGGCCAAGAGACCCCCCAAAATCAAGTGGAGCACCTTTCTCTTAAACTAGCTTTTTCTCTTCATGGGTATAGAAGTCCCAGATGGCATCCCTAAATTGTGAGAAATGGCTCATCCAAATTTCAAATGATGGACTGGGAAATAAAAACATGGCAAAATGAGACTTAATAACACTCCTGAGAGCGGGTGTCCATTTTACAGGATCACAATAAAGGCCATGGGCAAGAGACCTACTAATTAATGGGCTGGGGCCTTTTTAGTCCCCTCTGCCTCCCCTATGTCTAGGGGAATTTCCTAAGACCTGTGTTATTGGCCACATATACCACTTATATTCTCTCTCCCTACCCCCACATCCTGTTTGCTCTGGGGAAATTCAGTAATGGCCTGGCAACCTACTGTTTCTTTTCTATGAAGATAAGTTAAAGGCATGCTTAATAGACTAACAATAAACAAATTAAACCAAACAAAAGAGACAGATAAAATAACAATCAACAGACAGGCATGCATAACACATAGATAAGACTTAATAAATCAGAGTTCTTTTAATGGATCTTTCAGGTGTTCTACATTGCCTAGGACTTAGAGCCATATGTGGCCCAGGTATTAGCCTGTTGTTCACAGATCTTATCATATTCTGCTCTTCATGGCATTGACTGGCATCACTTTAGCTAAAATCTGCCTGTCCCAAAGCATCATATGGTAATATTCAGACAAACATTAAGGAGTTTTTTTGTAAAAGGACTGTTAGCCCTATTTTCTTTAGTTCATGAGCCTTCCCACACTAGATGTGGAGGATCAGGGGCCTTAGTTGTTACAGACTTTTGATCCCCAATATGAAGTGGGCATAATGCAGTTTGAACAAGAGCCCACATAGTTAAAGATGACAAGGGCACTCATTTTCCTTGAGTCTTATTTAAGAGAGTACATTTTGACACCTTAATATCTTTATTTTTGAGCATGCAAGCTAAAAATGTACAAGGATGTTTTTGCCTTTACTTGAATTCTTCCCCATTAAAACCTGGCTGATTAAAAATGTCCCCATTCACTTACAGTTGCAACTTCAAAGCAGGCAGGGGCTTTGTGCATGATGAACTTCCACCTTTCTGCTGAATTTCTACTTTTCCGTTTTCACTTGGTTTTTTTCTCAGGCGAATCTTCTCCTCCAGTCCCTGTTTGGATGCCACATGCTGCAAACTTTGCAGAGGGGATCAGGATCTGAAGGAGGGGCCAACGCACAAATGAAAATGTTATACAAGAAATATGAATTTAAAAGGCATTGGGGGCCAGGTGGAGACCTCTTTTCTGAAGAGGCACACCGAGACCTCTGGCCTGGTCTGCTTTTTATTTATTCAAATACACATATGCCCTCTACTAATGCATATAGGCAGATCAAAGGTAAAATTTGGTAAACAAATGTAAAGTTTACCAGGTCAGGAAATCACCTTGAGCCATTGCAATCCACTCATAGGCAGCAAAATTTCAGACATCTCTCCTAGCAATTTTTTACAGATACATCTCCTAGGACAATGGAAACTAAGCAGAAATGGGACTACATCAAAATAAAAAGCTTCCACACTGAAAAATAAACCATCAACAAAATAACAAGAGAGCCCACTACAAGGGAGAATATGTTTTCCAGTGGTAGATCCGATGAGGGATTAATCTCCAAAATGTATAAGGAATTCATATAACTTAACAAGAGGAAGATAAAAACCCCATTAAAAAATAAGCAAATGAGCTAAATAGACACTTCTCAAAAGTGGACATAGGAAAGCCAACAGGCATATGAAAAAAATTTTCAATGTCACTAATCATCCAAGAGATGCAAATCAAAAAAACAATGAGGTATAACCTACCAGATGTCAAAATGGCTGTTGTCAACAAATCAACAAATGACATGTGCTGGTGGGGATGTGGAAAAAAGGGAACCCTCATACACTGCTGGTGGGAATGCAGATTGGTTCAGCCTCTGTGGAAAACAGTATGGAGTTTCCTCAAAAAGTTGAAATGGAACTCCCATTTGAACTCCCTAGTAACTCCACTTCTAGGAATATATCCCAAGAAGTCAGAAACACCAATCAGAAAGGATATATATACTTCTATGTTCATAGTAGCACAATTTACAATAGCTAAGATTTGGAAACAGCCCAAGTGCCCATCAGCAGTTATGTGGATAAAGAAACACTAGTACATGTACACAATGGAATACTATGGGGCAGTAAAAAATTCTTTCTTACCATTTGCAACAGCATGAATGAACCTGGAGAGCATTATGCTAAGTGAAATAAGCCAGTCAAAGTTAAGTGTCTCATTATCTCACTTATATGTGGAATCTAATGAACAAAATAAGCTGACGGGAAAAAAAACAGACACAGAGACATGGAAGCATTGAACAGACTGTCAAACTTCAGAGGGAAGGCAGGGGACAGTGGGCAGGTGGGACGAGATCAACCAATGAAATTGTGTGTATATATGCTTAATCCATGGACACCTACAATAGCATAGGTGTTGCTATGGGGTGGGGTAGGGTAGGGGAGGGCTGTAAGACATCAAAGGGTGACAAGTAATACTTTTAACAAAGTTTTTTTTTAAAGGAAAGAAACACTTTATAAAGTATATGGTTGTCAATACACCATGCTATATATATGAAAGTAAAACCAAATCACATTGAATATAAACTATAATTGAAAATTTTTTCATACAAACCATGTTCTGATAGAGCAGTCTTTTCTTTTATTCCAGGGAGATGAAGACCTTCAGCATCACACTTCAAACCTGAAGATTTTGTCTATTAAAAAAGACCTTTCATGCCCTAACTGGTTTGGCTCAGTGGATAGAGCATTGGCCTAGGGACTGAAGGGTCCCAGGTTCGATTCCAGTCAAGGGCATGTACCTTGGTTGCGGGCACATACCCAGTAGGGAGTGTGCAGGAGGCAGTTGATCGATGTTTCTCTCTCATCAATGATTCTAACTCTCTATCCCTCTCCGTTGCTCTCTGTAAAAAATCAATAAAATATATTTTTTTAAAAAGACCTTTCAGAGGCTGAAGGTGACTGAGATGGTGACTAGAAAAGACATTGGAGGGTGTTCAGAGGCTGGAAGAAGGGGTTCCCCTGTGTCTGTGCCATATAAACATCCTTGAAGCAAGAGACAGTTCTCAGCCACCCTTAGCCTCTAAGACTAGCCAACATCATTTTTTTATCCGAACTTTTTATTGCCAAACTATCATGACCTCCCATATTTGTCATAATTATTCCACTGAGGTAAACCACCTGGCCAACCTGCATCTGTGGCCCTCATACACCTAGCTTTCTCTGGGCTTCTGATAAGGGTTAGCTAGCTAGATTAATTAGGCAGACAGGAAGGGGGATGGTCCTGAGAGGATGAAGTTATTCCTGACCTGAGCAACGAAAACATCCATAAACCAGAACAGAGGTATCTCTGGCCTGAGAATTAAAGCAGCCATAATGAAGATCAAAAGCAGCCCTGACCTGAGAAGCTGGGAGAGCCATAAGGGGTAATAAAACATCTCCAGCCAGGACAACTGAGAGAGAGCTATAGGGAAATCAAAAGCAAATCCAACCTGAACAGATAAGATAACCAAAAGGATGAGAAGTGTGGATGTGGTGGTCATAGGAACTGATTACTAGGCTAGGGCTTCAGGGTTGGAAAGACTCAATAAGGGAAAGAGTGGTCTCCTGGATATAGAATATCTCAGTCAAAGAGAGCATTAGCCACCCTCCTTAGGGACCCCTCTGACTCCCCATGTTAGGAGAGACAGTCTTAGGATTAGAAACTTGGAATTAGAAGTTTCAGAAGTAGTACCTGCTTGCAATAAAGTTTCTGTACCTCTCACCTACCACCTTTTGTTCATGGCTTCATTCTTCGAATCCATCTGACAAGAACCCAGGAAATCACCCTTGTACCCTGCCCATCAAAAACCCAAATCAGTTATACTTGAAAGAGATGATGTGGTTCTGGAGGGCATGGGCCATTTTCTTCCTGCAGTTGGTAGAGAATAAGCTCCAGGGTGCTCAGCATTTGTTAAAGATGCAAAACCAGCAATGTTGCCACATTCTCTTCCAGGGCACACAAGCCTAAATAATACTAAAGGGAGCAATTCAACAAAAGGATATAACTCTGGCAAACATATATGAACCCAATGCAAGAGCACCCAAATATATATATTAAAAAAAAACTTCTGGAAGATATCAAGACAGCTATACAATCATAGTAGGGGACTTTAATACCCCATTGACACCACTGGGTAAATCTTCTAAACAAAAAATTAGCAAAGAAACAGCAATTCTAAATGACTCACTAGATCAGATGGATTTAATTGAAATAATCAGAACATTTCATCCCAAAGCTACAGAATATACATTCTTCTCAAGTACACACGGGACATTTTCAAAGATGGACCACATATTAGGACACAGGAAAAGTCTCTTTAAATTCAAGAAGATAGAAATCATATCAAGCATCTTCTCAGATCACAGTGGCATAAAATTACAAATCAACTACAAAAAAAAAAACAATGAAAAAAATCAAACACTTGGAGGCTAAATAGCATGCTATTAAACAAAGCTTGTGTTACCAAAGAGATCAAAATAGAAATAAAAAGCATCCTGGTAACAAATGACAATGAAAATACAACAATCCAAAATCTATGGGACACAGTGAAAGTCCTGAGAGGGAAGTTCATAGCTCTACGGCCTACCTAAAAAAAAATTAGAAAGAATTAGGAGAGCAACAAGAAAAGCCCAGAGTGAGCAGAAGGAAAGAAACCCTATATAATAAAAGCCTAATATGCAAATAACTGAACAACCAAATGACCCTCTGAAAGACCAGTCGCTATAACATGTACTGACCACCAGGGGCAGATACTCAATGCAGGAGCTGACCCCAGCTCACATGCTCCAGGCTAGCCAAGGCAGGTGCTATCAGGGGCCCCCCAATCACCCTTCAGATCGCCCCGCAGAGGGTGACAACGGCGGAGGGAGGGCAGGACTGGCAAGTGGGTGGTGCCAGGCCAACCAAGGCAGGTGCCAGCATGCATGCCCTGATCACCCCATCAGTTGCCCCACAGATTGGCCATGACCACCAGCCAGGCCTAAGGACCATACTCGTGCACAAATTTCATGTACTGGGCCTCTAGTAATAAATATCAGAGGAGAAATAAGTGACGTAGAGACCAAAAAAATACAAAAGAGCAATAAAACCAAGAGCTACTTCTTTGAAAGGATAAACAAGATTGATGAACCTCTAGCCAGGCTCACTAAGAAAGAAAGAGGACCCAAATAAACAAAATCAGAAATGAAAGAGGTGAAGTAGCAATTGACCCACAAAAATGCAAAGGGTTGTAATATATATATATATATATGTTATAAACAACTCTACTCCAACAAACTGGACAACCTAGACAAAATAGACATATTCTTATAAAATAAAAAGCTTCCAAAACTCAATCAGGAAGAATAAAAAAACCTGAATAGGCCGATAACTACCAATGATAAAAAAACCAATAGGCCGATAACTACCAATGAAATTGAAGCAGTAATCAAGGAACTTCCAGCAAAGCCTAGTCTGTCGGCTTCACAGGGGAGTTTTCTCAAACACTCACAGAAGAACTAAAACCTATCCTTATTTCAAAAAATTCGAGAGGAAGAAACACTTACAAGTTCTTTCTATGAAGCCAGCATTACCATGATCCCAAAATCAGATAAATATACCACAAAGAAAGAGAATTACAGGCCAATAACCCTGATGAACATATATGCTAAAATCCTGAACAAAATTCTAGCAAATCAGATCCAGCATTACATTATAAAGATCATATAACATGACCAAGTGGGATTTATTCTGGGGATGCAAGGCTGGTACAATATCAATAAAAGTGATACATCACTTATAAACAAATTATAATGAACAACATAAACCAACGAACAAAAACAGAGACAGAGAAGCATCAATCAGATGCTCAAACCTCAGAAGGAAAGTAGGGGAGAGTGGGGATTAGGGGAAGAGCAACCAAAGGACTTGTATGCATGCATATAAGCATAACTAATGGACACAGACACCAGGGGAGTGAGGGTATGAGCAGGGAGGAGGTGGCAATAAGGGGATAAGGACACATATGTAATATCTTAATCAATAAAGAAAGGGAAAATTTAAAAAAAAACAAATTGAGAGACAAAAATCACATAATCATACCAATTGATGCAGGAAAAAACATTTGACAAAATCCAACATCATTTCTTAATAAAAACTCTCAGCAAAGTGTCAATAGTGGAATCATAGCTCAACAGAATAAAAGCTTTATATGACAAACCGACAGCCAACATCATACTCAATGGGCAAAAGCTAAAATCATTTCCCCTAAGAACAGGAACAAGACAGAGATGCCCACATTCACCACTCCTGTTCAATATAGTAGTAGAAGTGTAAGTCATAGTGATCAGACAAGAAGAAGAAATAAAAGGCATCCAAATGGGAAAAGAAGAGGTAAAACTGTCATTATTCACAGATGACATGATATTGTACATAGAAAACCCTAAATACTCCATCAAAAATCTACTACACTTAATAAAAGAATTTGGCAATGTAGCAGAATACAAAATTAACTCCCAGAAATCTATGTATTTTTTTATATATACACCAATAATGAACTCGCAGAAAAAGAAACTAAAAAAAAAAATCCTATTTCCAAAAAAAAAAAAAAAAAAAGATACCTAGGACTAAACTCAGGAGGTAAAAGACCTGTACTTGGAAAAACTACAGGACATTGAAAAAAGGAATAGAGAAAGATATAAACAAATGGAAAAATATATTGTGTTCATGCACTGGTAGAACCAACATCATTAAAATGTCCATACTACCCAAAGCAATCTATAGATTTAATGCAATCCCCATTAAAATACCAATGAATATTTCACAGACCTGGAACAAACTCTCCAAAAATTCATCTAGGATAAACAAACAAACAAACAAAAAAACAGAATAGCTTCAGCAATCCTGAGAAAGAAGAACAAAGTTAGAGAGATTACAATATCAGATATCAAGCTATGTTACAAAGCCACTGTTCTCAAAACGGCCAGGTACTGGCACAAGAACAGATATTTAGACCAGTGGAACAGAACAGAGAACCCAGAAATCGACCAAGTCATTATGTTCAATTAATATTTGACAAAGGAGGCAAGAGCATACAATGGAGTCAATACAGTGTCTTCAATAAATGGTGTTGGGAAAATTGGACAGATACATGCAAAAAAATGAAACTATCCTCCAACGTATAATGTACACAAAAATAAACTCAAAATGGATAAAGGTCTTAAATATAAGACAGGAAACCAAAAAAAGACTTAGAAGAATCCATAGGCAGCAAAATATCAGACATGCTTTAGCAATATCTTTACTAATAATAGCACCCAGGGCAATGGAAACTAAAGAGAAAATAAACAATTGGGACTACATCAAAATAAAAAGCTTCTGCACAAAAAAAGAAATCATCAACAAAACAAAAAGAAAGCCCACTGCATGGGAGAACATATTTGCCAATGTTATCTCTGATAAAGGTTTAATCTCCAACATTTACAGGGAACTCATGCAACTCAACAAAAGGAAGATTAGCAATTTAATCAAAAAATGGGCAAAGAACCTAAATAAACACTTTTTGAAAGAGGACATACAGCAGGCCGAAAGACATATGAAAACATGCTCATAGTCACTAATCATCTGAGAGATGCATATCAAAAGGACGATGAGGTACCACCTCACATCTGCACCTGTCAGAATGGTTATCATCAACAAATCAACAAAAGCAAAGCTGGGGAGGATGTGGAGAAAAAGGAACCCTCATACACTGCTGAGTGGAATGCAGACTGGTGCAGCCACTGTGGAAAATAGTATGAAGTTTCCTAAAATACTAAAAATGGAACTTCCATTTGACCCAGTAATCCCACTTCTAGGAATATATCCCAAGAAATCAGAAAGACCAATCAAAAAGAATATAGCACCCCTATATTCATAGTAGCACTATTTACAAGAGCTAAGATTTGGAAACAACTTAAGTGCCCATCAGAAGATGAGTGGATTAGAAAACTGTGGTACATCTACACAATGGAATGCTGCTATAAAAAGGAAGGAACTTCTACCATTTGAAACAGCATGGATGGACCTGGAGAGTATTATGCTACCCAAAATAAGCCAGTTGGAGAAAGATAAATATCTCATGATCTCACTCATTTGTGGAATACAATGAACAAGTAAACTGATGAACAAAAATAAGTCCAGAGACAGAGAAGCATCAAAAAGACTGTCCAACCTTAGAGGAAAGGTGTGTGTGTAGTAGGGGGGGGGGGGGGGGGGGGGGGGAAAGGGATATTGACACTGGGGCAGTGGGGTCTTGTCCTGGGGAGTGGGAGTGGCGAGGAGGTGTCAATGGGGGGAAAGGAGAACAATGTAATACTTTAAACAATAAAAAAATAAAGTATTAGAGATGTCCCCCCGTTTTTTAAAACAAATTTTTTTTTATTTCCACTTACCTTCCCAAACTCTAGCTTATGGTAACCACTATTTTCTGTCTCTATAAATTTGACTATTCTATGAGCCTCATTATAAGTAAAATCATATAATAAATATTTTTTGTGTCTGGCTTATTTCACCTAGTATACAGTTAACCCTTGGACAACATGGGTTTGACTTGCATAGATCTGCTTATATACAAACTAGGGGCCCGGTGCACAAAAATTTGTGCACTGGGGAGGGGGTTCCCTCAGCCCAGCTTGCCCCCTATCACATACTGGGAGCCCTAGGGGATGTCCTACTACCTGCTCCCTGCTCCCTTGGGGAGTGGGCCTAAGCCACAGTCTGGCCACCCTTTGTGGGAGTCGAACGGGCTGATCAGGGGAAGGCACCAGCCCCATCACCGCACTGTTGCAGCCACTGCAAGTCAACAATTGCTGGCTGGCTCCACCCTGGTTCCCCGCCTCTGCCGCCATCAACAATCCTTGGCTGGCTCCTCCCTGGCCCAGGCCTAAAGCCTCTGCTGTAGGCTTTAGGCCTGGGCCGGGGCACCCCCAGCTCCCGCCGCC
>NW_005354903.1:235506-238123 GCF_000412655.1 Myotis brandtii
ATATGCAAATTAGCCGCCATCTTGTTTGTCAGTTAATTTGCATATACTCACTGATTAGCCAATGAAAAGGGTAGCGGTCGTATGCTAATTACCATGTTTCTCTTTTATTAGTGTAGATATCTTTTAATATGTACAATACTATAAATGTATTTTTCTTCCTTCTGGTTTTATTTACATGCTCTTTTCTCTATTTTACTTTATTATAAAAAATACTACAGGCCCAGTGCACAAAATTCATGCATGGGAGGGGGTTTCCCCTTAGCCCAGCCTGCACTCTCTCACAATCCGGGACCGCTGGCTCCTAACTGCTCACCTGCCTATTGGCCTGATCTCCCCTCACTGCGCCCCTGCCGGTCTGGTCACCCCCAACTGTTCCCTCCTGCTGACATGGTCATACCCAACTGACCCCCTCTGCTGGCCTGGTCACCCCTAACTGTCACCCCCCCCCCCCCCCCCCCCCCGCCCCCCCCCCCCCACCCCCCCCCCCCCCCCCCATCATTCCCACAAAATGTGATGCTTCTTTTACAGACTCTTTATCATTTTCCATTGTTGAAGCAATCTTATATTCCAGTAATTTTTGCTTAATGCTTTCATAAATAACAAAACAGATAAGTCTCTGATATTTCAGCATATGAAGCAGACATACCCCTATAAAATCCTCTAAGTCTGCCTGATACACATTAGAAACACATTCAAAAGCGCCCATTTTCTTTTCCCCATGGTTTCTTGCATCAAGTTGTAATCAAGTCTTTATAAGCCAAATGGAGTTGGTTGCAGTAATTGAGGTAAAATGAGGTTTAAGTTAATCCATATTTCTACAGGAAGTGACCTGCAGATGGGAAGCATGAGATGATATGATCTTAGACTTTTCTCAGGAGAAATGTACAGTAAATGCCTGCCATTGCAGCTGAAATCATGTGTACCTGGGTAGAATCAAGATCAAATACATTATTCAATTTTTTCTTGCAGTTTGAATAAGAACAAAATATATTGCTCTGGAGGAGCCACTTCCACTAAATTCTGGCCTACTCCTCTAAACATAGAATAAGGCCCTTCTTTCTCCAAGATCACCTTCAGGCAATGAAGCAGTCCAAGAGACATTACTCGGTGGAAACTGTCTCCAGCCATGGTGTTCAGCTGAACTTCAGAGATATAAGGCATCAGAGAATGTGACTGTAGCCATGTTTTTACAACTTCCAGTGGGTATGTCAGAGTAGCTCCCAGGGTACCACCATATCTCCCGACAAACAGATGCACCAGCATATCCCTCTGGCTCATTCTCTTTCCTGCATATCCTCCTGGCACTGAGGTAGAAAGCAGACCCAGACTCCTGCGAAGGCTGGGCTGGCACTGAAACTGCACAGTGACTCAAGGTGACCACAAAAAGCTGGCAGAGGCACATTTACAGAAAGTCACCAGTGGCTCCTTCCCAGCAGCCAGGAGTGGTGCCACCTCCCGCTCTAGCCAGGTACTTATGACAGGGCTGGAGAGCAAGTGAGAGAACTGGGGACTCAATTTGTACTTCTTAATCCCTTCACCTCTTCACCCAAACCCCTAACCCAGCCCACTCTCTATGCTTGAGTCTGCTTCAGCAACATGTATATTTTGATTTATGGATGATAGCCATTCTGACAGATCTGATGCAACATCTCATGATGGTTCTAATTTGCTTCACTTTATAATTAGTGACTTTGAGTATCTTTTCATATGTCTACTAGAGGCCCAGTGCACAAATTTGTGCATAGGTGGGGTTCCTCAGCCTGGCCAGCCAAGAGGCAGATTGAGGCCGTCTCACCCAGTCCTTATTGGGGACCACTGGGGCCCAGCCAGCCAGAAGGGAGGGACCACAGGAGGATGGCTGGCCTAGGGAGGTTGGCTGTGGGAGCACAATGACCACCAGGAAGCAGCTCTTGCATTGAGATTAACTTAACTTTTTATCAGTGAGCATCAGTCATTCAGTCAACCAGTCCTAATGGTGGCTTAGGATTTTATATATATAGACTAGAGGCTGGTGTATGAAATTTGTGCTCGAGGAAAGGTGTCCCTCAGCCCGGCCTGCACCCTCTTCAATCAGGGACTCCTTGAGGGATATCCGACTGCCAGTTTAGGCCTGATCCTTCAGGGCAGTCGGAAATCCCTCTTGCAATCCAGGATGATTGTCCCTAACTGCTTCTGCCTTCCAGCTTGATCACCCCCTAACCACTCCCCGGCTGGCCCAATTGACACCTAACTGCTCCCCTGCCAGCCTGATTGTCTTCAACTGCCCTCTCCTGCTGGCCTGATTGCCCACAACTGCCCTCCCCTGCCGGCCTGATCAACTCAAACTGCCCTCCTCTGTAGGCCTGGTCACCCCCAACTGCCCTCCCCTCCCAGCCTGGTTGTACCTAACGCCCCTCCCCTGCAGGCCTGGTTGCCTGCGGCCTGATCACCCCCAACTTCCCTCCCCTGCTGGCTATCTTGTGGCAGCCATCTTGTGATGTCATTACATGAGGTCCTCACGCCACCTAGGCTTTTATTATATACTAGAGGCCCGGTGACAAAAATTTGTGCAGTTGGGGGGGAGGGAGGGTCTCTCAGCCTGTCCTGTGCCCTCTCACAGTCTGGGACCCCTCAGGAG
>NW_005354903.1:240493-248505 GCF_000412655.1 Myotis brandtii
CTTGGCTTCCTCCTTCACTGGAGCAAGCAAGCCTCCTGTTCGCTTCAGCTGCCTGGCTGCCGGCCGCCATCTTGGTTGGCAGTTAATTTGCATATCTTGCTGATTAGCCAATGGGAAGGGTAGTGAAGTTATGGTTAATTACTATGTTTCTCTATTATTAGATAGGATTATAGAATAAATTTGCTTCATTAGACCTGCTTTCTGATGTAGCTAAACTTTTTCCAACCCAGTGAAGCACCCCAACTTTTCTTTCAGGTAATTGTCAGCAGCACAGCAGTAAATATCAACACAAAGCAGATTATTATTGTAGATCACATAGAGAAAACAAAGGGTAAATTATGTCACTGCAGCAATGTTTGACTATATTCTGCACAGTCAGAAAACTTGAAGTCATTTTCAAGGCCCACCATTTCTTACTTCTTTTCAGTCGGGTCAAGTTTCTAAGCTTCTTAAATCTCCATTTTCCGGCTAATGAAAAGGAAATAGGATTCCACTGAGTCTCCTATCTACCTACTCCAGGACTTCTGAGAGAATCAAATGAGATGAGGCACAGGAAAATGCTTCACAGACATTTGTTAAAGTGTGAAATGTTTGCACCTGGCTATAAAGCAAGTCATGTTCCTGGGCTGATGAAACTGCAAAGAGACTAATTGCTAGCCTGAGGAAGCTGAGTGCTGCTATGTGACTTCATTACTCGGCACTCACATTCACTGTTTCTGAGTTGGCTGGGCTGTGGGCCGCATTTTGTGCCATGGAGTCTCAGCAGTGTCAACTGCAATCTGGTGAGATGTCCCTTTGGGGTGATGGCGGGGCCCATGTCTCACTTGGGGAAAGTGAGTGTTGCTTTGTGGGCCCAGGTCTGTGGTGCTGTTTATTGTTAAACTAGTGGTCTGGTACACAAAATTCATGCACTGGGGGGTGTCCCTCAGCCCAGCCTGCCCCCTCTCACATACTGGGAGCCCTTAGGGGATGCCCTATTGACAGCTTAGGCCCGCTCCCTGCTTCCCTTGGGGAGGGGGCCTAAGCCGCAGTCTGGCCTCCCTTTGTGGGAGGCAACCGGGCTGATCAGGGGAAGGCACCAGCCTCATCACCCCACTGCTGCAGCCACTGCCAGTCACCACATCCACCAAGGTGTTTTCATCAACACAGACTCCAGTCCCTTCACCATGAAAAAATGACAACTTTCTTTAGGCATTTTCAAGATGTGTCTTTCATAGGATATAACCTTCCTTTCTTTCTTTCTTTCTTTCTTTCTTTCTTTCTTTCTTTCTTTCTTTCTTTCTTTCTTTCTTTCTTTCTTTCTTTTTTCTTTCCTCCCCTGAGGATATGTTTCCATTGATTTTTAGAGAATGTGGAAGAGAAAGGGAAAGACAGAGAGAAACATCAAAATGAGAGGAAAACTTTGATTGGTTGCCTCCTGCATGAGCCCTGACCTGGGCCCCTGCCAGAGAGGAGCCTGCAACCTAGGTACATGCTCTTGGTTAGAATTAAACCTACCCTGCAGTCAGCAGGCCAAGGCATTCTCCACTGAGCCAAATGAGCTAGAGAAGGATATGACATTTTTTAGCCCTCCAGCAGTGGACCTTCATTTTTTTTGACAGGAGTGTGGTAAAAAATCCTAGGTCACCTTTTTGGATTCTTATTAACCAAGTTACTAAGAGTACTAAGAAACTCCCAGTGGCATACAGGGAGTTTAGCCAATGAGCGGTCAGAAAAGGTGTTTTCTCTGTAGTTCACACTAATTGCAGGCTCGGCCCCCTGCCCAGGCCTGACGCCTCAGACAGAGGCATTGACCCTCATCACACTTTGATTACTGATCGCCTGATTGGCCCCTCACCCAGGCCTGATGTAGGGGATCTCCAGACTCCTCCGATCACTGGCTCTGCCCCCTGCCCAGGCCTGATGCCTCTGGCCCAGGCATCAGGCCTGGGCAGGGGACTCCCAGGCCCCCTGATCACTGGGTCTGCCCCCCGCCCAGGTCTGACGCCTCTGGCCCAGGCTTCAGGTCTGGGCAGGGAACCCCCATTTCCCCGGATCACGGCTCCACCCCCAGCCAGGTCTGACACCTCTGGCCAAGGTTTTAGGCTTGGGCAGGGGCCCCCCCATAGCTCCGATGGCCAGCTCCACCCCTGTCCAGGAGTTCCCTGGCTCAAGCCCTTCCTAGGCTGCTCAGGGCCCACCTTGGAGTGATCTGGGTGCCAATGATGTTTCCGGGACCCATAGCGCTGGGCGCCTATGTATGCAAATTAACTGCCATCTTTGTTGGGCTAATTTGCATACTCATCCGATTGGCTGGTGAGCATAGCAGAGTGATGCCAATTTGCATGTTTCTCTTTTATTAGTGTAGATGGCCTGTTGCTAGGGAGAGGAAACTGGGCGTTGCTATGTGATGTCATTACCCAGTGCCACAGGCACTATTTCCGGGCTGAGGTGGGCTGGCCGCATTTTGCACCATGGGGTCTCAGCAGCATTGGCTGTGATTTGGTGGGCTGTTGATCCAGGGTTGTGGTGGGGCCTGTGTCCCAATTGGGAGAAGCTGAGTGTTGCCTTGTCAGTGCCAGGTCTTTGCTGCCGTTTCTCTTTAAGTGGCCAGTGCGTGTCATGGCTGCTCCTGTGTTGAGCGTCTGCTCCCTGGTGTCAATGTGCATCATTGCAACTGGTCAGACACTTAGCATATTAGCCTTTTATATATATAGACTAGAGACCCGGTGCACAATTTCGTGCATGGGTGGGGTCCGGCTGGCCTGCCCCGATGGGGCTAATTGGTGGGGAGTAGAGGGGACATGGGAGGTTGCAGGGTATTTGAATCAGCGCCCCGATCGGGCCGGTTGGCCACCATAGTGCCTGTCATAGTGACCAGTTGTTCTGGTCATTCTGGTCATTCCATTGTTCTGGTCACTTGGGTTTTATATATATATATAGATAGATATATATAGATTATTTGTGTCCTCTCTGGAGAGGTGTCTGTTTAGGTCCTCTGCCTAATTTTAAATTAGATTGTTTGGGCCTTTTTCAGTGTTGAGTTGTATGAGTTATTTATCAATTTTGGAATTAAGTTCTTAAATAGAGGTAATATGCAAATTAACCCTCATGCCTTCACAAGATGGCTGCCTATGACCAGGCCAGCAGAGGGGTTAGTGAGGGATGACCAAACTACTGAACAACAGGCTGTGTGGGGTGATCAGGCCAGCAGGGGTGTTAGTGAGGGACGACCAAATGACTGAGCAGTAGGCTGCATGCCCGTTTTGATGCCAGGATCATGCTGTTTTGATTATTATATCCTTTTAGGGTAGTTTCATATTTGAGACTATTTGAGTCTTTTGTGACTCCATTTTTTAAAAATTATTTGTTGTAGTTTTGTGAAATATGCCATTGATATTTTCATAGGGACATCACTGAATCATAGTTTGTTTTTGAGTTATGAGCAGAAATAGAATATTTTGAACTAGCTATTAGTCATAAGAAATAATTATGAGAAGTATTAATCATGCTCTGTTAACTGTGATTGTTTGGTTCTGATTAAAGAAGGCACATTCTAATCTGGCTGGAGTAATACAGAAGCTCACCTGAAAATGTTTCCACCCTCAGGAGCTGAAGATTATCATGGAAAGATTAACAAACTTGTTGAGGAAAGGAAACAATGGAGTCCCTGATGCCCCCTGCCTTTTGAAAACCCCCAGGCCACATTACCCACATTGTCTGTAATTTGTAAGCATTTTACCCATTCTTATCCCTTTTGCCCACATTCCCATGTAATCTTTGTCCTTGTGCCCAATATAAACAGTGGACTTATGGAGGGGTGAGGGAAGGATTCAGAGCAGATTTTTATGGATAACCTGCTGGTCTCCTATACTGTCAGCATTATCGAAATAAGCACTCATATATGATCCAATGCTATTTCTGCTTATTTGGCTCAAATAGTGACACCCAGCCTGGACCCATTGGTTGTCTGGTTTCATTTGGATAGTGTGGCTATTTAATGATGTTAATTCTTTGTATCTATGTGCATGGTATATGCTTCCATTTATATGTATCTTCTTCCATTTCTTTCTCTTCAAGTACGTTGTTTTACATTCTTGGTTAAATTTGATCCTATGTACTTTTTATACAATTATAAATGGAATTATTTTATTAATTTCTCATTCTGATAGTTCATTATTGGTGTATAAAAATTCAATCAATTTTTGAATATTTATTATGTATCCTTCTACTTTTCTGAATATATTTATTAGTTCTAGTAGTTTTGGTGTTCTTTGGGGTTCTTTATATCTAGTGTTTGTCATCTAAAAATAATGGCAGTTTTAACTACCTTCTTTCCAATCTGGATGCCTTTTATTTTTATTTGTCTAATTGCTTTTGCTAAAACAGGCTATATTATTGATAACATGTTTGATTCTGTGAGCAAAAATTGCCAAGATAAAATAATTTATTTCAAGGGAATTAAAATAGAGCCAGAGGTGACAAAGAGGTCTGCTATATGCACATCCCACCCATCAACCTTTGAACTTTTAAGTTAACTGTGAGATTATCCCCTATGTTCTTTCTTACTATGGTTACTGGCATTATGCCAAAGTGTTAAAGGATTATACATTTACTAAAGGCCCAGTACAGAAATTCATTCATGGGTAGTGTCCCTAGGCCTGGCCAGCAATCAGGGCTGATCTGTGGGGTGACTAGTAGGGCAATGAGGGGTCCCTGCTGGCACCCACCTTGCTGGCCTGGTGCCGCTCGCTTGCCGGCCCCAACCTCCACCACTACATCTGGTCGTCTCCCTCTGCACTGCAACTGGTGGGACAATGCAGGGGGGGGGAGGGAGCTGCTGGCACCTGCCTTGGCTGGCCTGGGGCCTGTGGGCTAGGGGCAGTTCCTGCATTAAGTGTCTGCCCCTGGTGGTCAGTGTACATCATAGCATCCGGTCATTCCTCCATGAGGTCGATTTGTATAATTGGCTTTTATCATATAGGATTAGGTCATATGGGTACCAGATGGGCTGAGTGTCAAAATGGTGCCCAGCGCCCAGGAACAGCGAGTCAGAGGTTTTTAAAGGACTCTAGTTGGGCTTTTTCTGGGAGGAGAATTCTCTGTGCAGGTCCAGATTCTGGGAAACTCTGGAGGGGAGAGATAATGGACTTAGCAGTGGAATGTTTTCTTAGGGTATGAAGTGGCCTAAAGTTCAGTTCCCAGGGGAGGGGATATTGATTCATTTATTTAATCAAACCTAACAGTAACCTGACAATTAGTATTCTGCCCTTGAAATTGGCATTTTTTTAAGGGGAAAATGGGAGTGTGCTTCTTTGTGTAGGAGTAAATAAATGCTTTCCTGGGTTCTGATAGATTATTTTTAAAAATTTTGCCTTAGTAACATTCTTGGGATTGGCTCTACACAACACTGCTTTGAGATTGGTTATCTGAAAGCTGCCTGTCTTAGCAACGTCTATACATTTTAGAGCTCAGGTCTTCTACATGTGCCCTTCTTTTCCTGCCCAGATGGGTTGCCTTAGTAACTCCTGCCAGCTGGTTTGCCCAGTTTTACTTCCTCCCCCCATGGTCCTGACACTAACTATCTAGCTTCCTTCTATCTCCTCAGTAATATGGTACAACATGGAAGAAGATGAAAAAAGTAGTTGAAGTGAATTATAATTGTGGTTACTGTTTCACAGATATACACATTTCTTAAAACTCATACAAATGTACACTTTGAATATGTACAGTTTATCATATATTAGTTATGTGTAGTTTATTGTCTGTCACTGAAATGTCAAAGATGAAAAGCTGAGAAGGATTAAATCACTGTGCACTAGTAAATTAAATCTTGGTACACTAGTAAGATTTAGCAGTCTTCCTCTTTTTGGCTTAGAGCTCCAGCCTTCTGCTTCTACCTGCTATCAGAGAAAAGTTAGGTAGAGCCCACCCTACACAGTTGCACACTTGGGAATTGTGGGAACTCATTGAGCTGAGTTGTAGCAAACCACCTAGCCTATTCTGGCTATTGCCCCCACCCTTCTCCCATACCTAGCCACACCCAGTGCCCCTCTATGCTAGCAGGAATCTCAGGCCCCCAGCATTGTTGATGCAACTGCTCATAGACGTGGACATGGTAAATCTGGTGTGCATTCCAGCACTGCAGGCAAAGTCCATTGAATGGAAAACTGATGCCTGGAGCTGCAGCTAGATTCCACAGCAGATGAGGGAAGAACTACAGCACTAGAAACCTTTGGAATCTCATCCTTACAAACCATTGCCAGTGGAGAAAGACTCTGAAGGGTAAAGAGATATGGGGGAGAAGTGTAGATGGAAGTAGGAAGGATGCTGCTGATAAGCTAGGAAATCTGGCATAGAGGTAGAGACAACATGCTCCTCCAAAACAAAGAATCTGCCGTGGTACACTAGTAAGGCACTCATTTTGGATGAGGTAAATAATAATAGACAATATGAAAAATTCTAATTATCCTTCTAGGTTCATACAGTCCCATTTATTAATTCTTATTAATATTGACCATTTTGTTAGCAATTTTGTGAATCCAGTTTTTCTTTAGTTCTATAAATCCTCATCCAGTTTAATGTTCTGATCTAAAAATTTATCGGTAACCTGTTTTTGGTAGAAGAAGTGTCAGAGTCCTCTCCATAAATCTTCTGAAGTGAAAAATACTTGCCCAAGACAACAGAATAAGACAATGACTCTCTGTGAATAATAAAGACTTTAAATGATATGGTTAAATATCTCATTATAACACAGTTAACAAATACATTTGCTTTTCTCTGCAACACATAGCATTTTAAGATAACAAGCAGAGTTACAAATGAAAAAATTATTTCAGTTCTTTAGAAATTGTGTAAAATTTTAGGACATTTTATTTTACTAACAATAATATATGCATATAAATAAAACTATTATTACACTTTTGTTATAGGATTCCAGGGAAGGAAGAATAGGGAAACTGAGACAGGAAAGTTAAAACAAGGCCAACAGTGTGGGCAATTTGCAGCCAGCTTGTAACTAAGAAGCCATTACCTTCCCCAGTAAAGGACACTCCAGAGCAAATGGTTAAGACCCTCCCTAATGAGAAAATGGAGAAAGGGGGCAGGGAGAAGGGAAAAGGAAAAAAGAGCAGTTTTGCTCCCTAAGCAGAGAAGCTAGCAGTCTCAAGGCTTGGCAAGATAAAGTTGCCAGGTGCTTCTCATGATTTTGGGGAAGGCCACAACAAAGTCAAAAGGGACCTTAAGAATGAATCTGTACCAAAATGGTCAGCAGAGGAATTTTGAGGCCTATAGACAGGAGACTATATAATGCCTTGGACCCCCACCCAACCTGCTCTTCAGATTAGCTGAGAGCCCATCTGTGCTTCCTAAGCCAGATGTATGCTTATTTGCTTTGCTTTTTTCAATATAGGTGCTTGCTTTAGTTTAATAAATTGCTTTTTCACAATAGAGTCAAGGTCTCTCATATAAATTCAAGGAGAAAACAAAGATGAAGATTGAGGACAGCCCTTTCACACTGACTCAGAGGACTGTCCAGTAAGACCTCTCTGGTGTCAGTAGAGGTGCCGTCACACTTACTTGACCATGTAATATTAGCATGTCTAATAGGCCTAATCTACTTATATAAAAACCCGGGGTATAACATCATGGCCAGAACCAAGACCAAGTGGAAGGAAGTCAGTCCTGCAGGGGTTGTCTTGGCAACAGCTGCGCCCTCCCCTGAGCTGTTTTCTGGAGCTGTTTCTGGTGAGGGAAGGGTTTGAGGCAGGAACCCACTCTCGGAGCATGGAGGCATATCTTTATAAAGTGTGCCACGCCAGCATGGCCAAGGGTGAACCTGAGTGGGGGCGGGTGAAAGGCTTAGAAAAGACAGACAAGAGAATGAAATCTGGGTCTTGGTGGGACACTACTTCTCTGAGAGACAGCGACCACGCCCACAGCTGTGACTTTATTTTATAGTAGACTAGAGGCCCGGTGCACAAAAATTTGTGCACTCGGGGGGGGGGGGGCCCTCCGCCCGGCCTGTGCCCCCT
>NW_005354903.1:252813-261609 GCF_000412655.1 Myotis brandtii
AGGGTGGGGGGGGGAGGACACATATGTAATACCCTTTGTAATACTTATTATAATATTTTTTTAAAAAGAATAATAAAAAAAAAACTACATGCACCTGAACTCTGTCAAGCCCATATCACTCAGGCACATGGGGCCACGTGTTTGGACCATAGGTTTCAGCTTACAACTATAGATGTTGGCTATAATTGTGCTGGAAGGGCCCTGCCCTCCAAGCTGGAATTTGCACATGGCAATGAGAGGACTGTGCCCTCTCATCAGTCCAAGACTTGAACCTGTATAAACACTGTAGCGGCTCCCCACAATAAAGTTTTAATGCATTATATTAGAGGTTGTGGTGGTACTGTTTTACCCACAGCGTCTACAGGAATTGCTGCAAATCTACTTCGTGGTGGAAGAACATTTCATTCCCAATATAAATGACCAATTCCATTAAATGAAACTTCAATTTCTAGACTTGATATAAACAGTGAAGTTGCTAAAACTATGGAAAAGGCCCAACTTCTCATTATTGATGAATGCATCATGGCATCCAGTCATGCTATAAATGCCATAGACAGATTACTAAGAGAAATTATGAGTCTGAATGTTGTATTTGGTGGGAAAGTTCTTCTTCCTGGAGGGGATTTTCAACAATGTCTCAGTATTGTACTGCATGGTATGGGATCGGCCATAGTACAAATGAGTTCAAAGTACTGTAATGTTTGGGGATGATTCAATAAATTGTCTCAAAACAAATATGAGATCAGATGATTCTGCTTATAGTGAATAGTTAGTAAAACTTGGAAATGGCAAACTTGATAGCAATTTTCATTTAGGAATGGATATTATTGAAATCCCCTGTGAAATGATTTATAATGGATCTCTTATTGAAGCTACCTTTGGAAACAGTATATCTGTAGATAATATTAAAATATATCTAAACATGAAATTCTTTGTCCAAAAAAATGAGCACGTTCAAAAATTAAATGAAGAAATTTTGGATATTCTTGATGGAGATTTTCACACATATTTGAATGATGATTCCATTGATTTGACAGATGATACTGAAAAGGAAAATTTTACCATCGAATTTCTTAATAGTATTACTCCTTTGGGAATGCTGTGTCATAAATTAAAATTGAAAGTGGTGCAATCATCATGCTATTGAGAAATCTTAATAGTAAATGGCGTCTTTGTAATGGTACCAGATTTATTATCAAAAGGTTACGACCTAACATTATCGAAGCTGAAGTATTAACAGGATCTGCAGAGGGAGAGGTTGTTCTGATTCCAAGAATTAATTTGTCCCAAGGACAAACTCTAGACAGAGTAGGAATATTCCGGCCTGAACCCGTTTTTACACATGGTCAGTTATATGTTGCTTTCTCTTGAGTTTAAAGAGCATGTGACATTACAGTTAAAGTTCTAAATACTTCATCGCAAGGGAAATTAGTCAAGCACTCTGAAAAGTGTTTTCACTCTTAATGTGATGTACAGGGAGATATTAGAATAAGTTTAATCACTTTATCAGTCATTGTTTGCATCACTGTTGTTTTTATATCATGTTTTTGTCATTTTTATATCATGCCTTTGTTGTTAAATCCTTTTGTTACTGTTTATTTATTAATAAATTTATATATTATTTTCATATACATTTTACTAACTTTCATCTCTCACACTTATATTATAGAGAAAGGGCAAATAGCAATATTAAAATATATCCACTAATTAATTTATTTTTAATGTGCATGAATTTCATGCACCAGGCTACTAGTACTAGTATATTTAACTTCTCCTTTTTAGAGAGAGAGAGAGAAAGGTATTGAGAGAGATACTTTGAAATGATCCTTCTGAAAACTCTCAAAGGCACATTCAGGTTAGAGAAAGAATATTTTTGAATATTGGTCAAACACATTGAGAGCTTTAAAACACTTGATCAAATAGGGTCATTGGTTACTGTGAAACATTTGCTATCCATTTAGTCATAGTTACAAAACTTTGTAGGCAAATACAGAAAGTTAAATTATTGTGAGCAAAATCTAGCTGCTTTAACATTAAGAAGAACTAATGAAACACGGGACAGAAAGTAATTTCAAAAAAACAAAATATTTCCTTTATAATCTCTTTTTAAAAGCATATAATAGTAAATGAAAACCTTATTTAAAACCTAAACAATAACAGAGAAAGCTAAGCTCAAGTTTTGCATCAGGATAGTTTTCATATAAAAAGAAACTTAATCCATCCCAACCTTAGTGAAAGGTTCAGAGTGGGCCAGGGTCATGCACCTATAAAATGAGGCCATAATGTATAAAAAAAAATTTATTTCAAACACCTGGGTGCAGACAGGCTAAGTCCAAAAAGGGAGTCAGCCCCAACTGAAGGGGGAGGCAAGGCTTTATCAGCTTCTGCTGGCTGCAGGCAGTTTCTGCTGACCCACAGCTTCACTAGTGAGTTTGGTCCATGGTTCCTCCCATCACCAGATGTCCCCTGGTTATCTAGGCTACACAGAGGTCAAGGCTGCAAGCTTTCTTCAAGATATCTGCTAAACACAGTAAGTTTCCTCTGCCCGTTTTATCGTCTTTAACCCTCTCATTCCTGTCTTAAAGGTAATATATAAAGGAAAAGAAAGATGAGGTCATCATTTCTTTGTCTGCTTCTTGCGTGGGAGGGTCTGTCATGGATGCCTAAGGAGTAAATTTAAATTATTTCCTGGGGTATAAGCCTTTAGGGTCCCTTGATCTGGGCAAAAGCAAACTATCCTACTGTCTGGTTAACTAGGGCTTGTAATCTTGTTTGTACAAATTTGGTAACTATCCTGAAAATGCAGGGCCTGAAGAGCAGGAGTAGGAGAAGTAGTGTGAAGGGGCCCAAACGGGGTAAAAGCCAGATTAATTTGGGCAGAACTGCTTGTAGGCTGACTATATGGACTGCTCTATGCTATCCTGACTGATCTCCTTGAGGCTGGCTTTTTGTGTGAAGGGCACTTGGTAGTATGTTAGACAAGTCTTTTGAAATTCCCCATAGTAGGAGAGTGTTGCCAGGGGAGGTTACTTATGACACATCCACTGCATGGTATTGGAGGATTGATGAATTTGATAGTCCACAGTCCTGACGGTCAGGACTATAGAGTTATTGTGCCAGATCTCACTGGTGAGGGATAGGTGAGGGTAGAAGTGAGAAGTAAGAGGACTAGTAGGGGGGCCATTTTAGGGATAGAAGAGGTCTTCTAGATCTAGAATCATTATGAAGGTACACAAATAGATGTGATCTAGAGAGAAATCCTGTTAATTGCCCTGGAGCAAGAGATCTGTAATGAGTTAGAAAATATCTTGCATTGTTTGGATGGGATGGTCTGCCCCAGGTGGAGAAATGTTGTCACAAACAATCTGCAGGAATGTGGAAGCCTGGGTATATAATCTATTAGTCATTTTGGCCAGAGGGACTATTTTTTCAGGAAGGCTAATGGGAGGGTGACTCGGGGTCCCAGCAGGGACAAAAGAGGAATTACCCTAGGATTGAGACAACACTCAAAATAAGACAGAATGAGAATGATTAGGAAAAGAAGGGCAATAGGTAGCCAGAGGTACCAGAGCATGACTAGGAGGGTAGGTTCTCTGGGATTCTAGTGAGCTGGAGGGCGGTTGTGAGATGACCTTGGACCTCTACCTAAGGTGGGGCTCTGGTGTGGGGGGTCACCTTAATTTTTGTCTGGTGTATCCAATGAGGCAGACCACAGACATTAACTGCCATAGGTGTACTGCAGACAACAATATACAGTCCAGTCCAGCAAGGTTGTAATTTGTCTGTGGGTTGGCAGATTAGAACTTGCTGTACAGCCAAATTATCTTCGCTCCTGTGATCAGGGTTAGGAGAGGGTAAAAGACTGTTGACAATAGCTCTGATAGTTTGTAATGCTGACAAATAATCTCCCATCGGTTCTGTCTCACCTGTTAAGTCATGGCCTAGTAGAAATATTCAACTGTATATTATTTCAAAAGGACTATAGAAAGTGGGAGCCCTGGGAGTGGACCTAATTCTCAAAAGGGATAATGGCAGTGTCTCCATCTAAGACATTTTAACTTCTTGGGCCAATTTGGATAGATGAGTCTTTAATACTGAATTCATTTTTTCTACCTTGCCTGAGGACTGAGGCCACTAAGGAATATGTAAGTGCCATTTTATTCCTAAGGCTCAATACACTGCTTTAGTAATTTGACTTATAAATTATCTGATTGTATATTGGTGGGTAAACCAAAACAGACAATAATCTAATTGAGGAGTGTCTGAAATACTGTATCTGCCATCTTAGAGGTGCTGGGGAAGGCCTTAACCACCCCAGAAGATGTCTATAAAGACTAGGAGATACTTGTTTTTCTTTACTGGAGGCATGTGGGTGAAGTCGGCCTGCCAGTCTTGTCCCGAGGTAAAGCCTTGGGCCTGATGGGTAGAATGAGGAGGCCTTAGGGATCCCTGAGAACTGGTGCAGCATATAGAACAGCTATGTGTCAGGTGATACCTGCTGCAGACAAGTGTGAACAGGTGAGGATGGGGATAAGATGTTTATAAGGGGTTTAGGGTCTACATGGAAGGACTGATGTAAGGAATGTAAGATGGAATCTGCTGCTTCTCTGGCAGGCCCTTTTTGTCATATTTCTGCTGGCTAAAGTCTACGCTTCTGCTGAAGAATATCCAGGTGTGTGTGAGGCTAAAGACAGAAACTGGCCACTTACAATCTGCCTTGTTACCTGCCTTGCAATTATATCAGCATAATTGTTGCCCTGGGCCATTAGTGACCCTGAGGTATGATGACCTCTGCAGTGTATGACTGCGGCCTCTAGGGGAAGTTGAGCTGCCTCAAGGAGTTTTTTCTATAACTTTTACAAACCTTTTTAAACTTTCACAAATATTCTTATAACTTTTACAAATATTCTTAATTCATTTGCTTTAAAATGCATGTCCATGCCTCATACTTTCTATTTATCAAAACCATATAATTTTTTCTAATTTAATTGGAATCCTTAACTCTTAGAAACCTTAATTTTCTAATGATAACTAAAACTAAACAGCCATCATTTCTTAGACTGACGTTTATGAACATTCTTACTTTTAAGAAATATACCTTTCACAAAGTATGAGACATTACATTAACAGTTCCAAGTGTACTTTATAGATTTTCTGTAACAAAAGCTAAAATCAGGTGAACTTAAAACTTGTTGAAATATTTAGATGTTTATCATTGAACCCAGTAATGCTCTAAAGCTTTTAAATTGCTAAAGACTCAGAAATATTATGTATAGGCACATGAGGCTGTAGAAAAGATGCAGGGAGGAGAGAGCAGGCCCTGGGGCCTTCCCCAGGCCTCTAGCCACTTGGATTTAAAACTGCCACATTTTTCCTTAGAGATAATATGCTAAGGTTTAGGTGTTAATGAGTTCAGCTTCTGATAGTAGCAGGACTGTTAAGTAAGCCTTTGTAGTTTTGCAATAAAGAAAGTTGTTCTTTGGGGAAGGTGGGGTGTATGTGTGAGAAGCCGCTGAGGTCAGAGCACTTTTCATAGCATTAAAGGAGTGAGAATGCTGGCCTTGGAATTTAAAGGATCCATGAGGAGTCCCTTCATCATATCATGTTATAGAGGAGCTTTACAAGAATACTGAAGTTGGGAACTCAGAGGCAAAAGTACCTACCAAGCCTGAGAAAGGAGAGAATTTCTTGTTTAGAGGAGGGGACAGTCATGGAGGAGATAAGGCTTTTACAGTCTAAGGAATGGTGTGGCTTTGTGGGGTGAGAGTGAAATTGAGGTTGGTGACTGTCATTTGGCACAGCTGGGCTATATGAGGGGATACCTGTACTACTCCCATCAGACAAGAAGAGTGGATAAAAGGGTATTTAGTAAAATGCAGGGTAGAGGTGAGGTGGCTAATGACTAATCTGTCAACTCCCATAATAGAGACTGAGGAGGGGACAAGGGTCCCAGCAAATTTGGGGAGAGCAGAATAAGTGGCCCCACTGTCAATTAAAAAGTGATCGACTTAACCTACCACCACAATTGCTACTCAAGGCTCTATGCAAGTGATATAAGTCTATGGGGCCTTGTCAGGGCCTAGACAGCTTCAGTCTTCAGTGGCTAGTCCCAAGAGGTCTGGGAGCTCCAAACAGGACCAAAAGGGTGGCCTTGCTGAGGTCCAACCTGGAGGGGCCAGACTACAGTCTGATTTCCAGTGGCCTTCCCTTCCGAAACTTGGGCAGGGCCCAGGCAGGGGTCTTGGGTTTGGGCAGGACTTGGCCCAGTGTCCTTCCTTGTCGCATTTGAAGCATGGGCCTAGAGGAGGCTTAGGCCCTGACTTACCTTTGGTTGGAGGACCGTCACTTCATTTGGGGTTTGTGGGAGCTGTGGCTAGGAACTGAAAGGCCTCATTCTGAGCCTCAGCCTTTGCCTGATTTCACCTCTGTTTTTGCATTTGGGTCTCCTTGTCTCCATTATTAAAGACCTTAAAGGTCATGTTTAAAAGGTCTCGGTGAGAAAAGATGGCGGCTGGCAGGATGGTGGTGAGGGATAGGAAGTGAGTGAATGAGGGGATGAATGGAGAGTGTGTGGATGTGTGTGGTGTGTGAGTGAGTGAGTGAGGGACATTTAAATCCGGCAGGAGCAGCAGAGGCTGGCAGACCAGGCTCTCTGGGACAGGGAGAGACTACCACCACTGCAGGCACTGCCCAGACTGCGGGACTCAGGCATGGAGCCCACACCATCTTGAAGGGGAGAGCGGCCTCTTCTAGGAACTCATCAGCACCACCACCCAGACAGGCCTGGGATACTGCCCATGACCCGGCAGCCACTCCAGCCAAAATCCTGCAGCCACACCCGCAGACTCTGGGACTCTGCACCAAAAGAGCAACGAGCTGCCGGCAGCAGTAAGTGCCATCTCCCCCTCCTCAGCGGCAGACCTCCGACATCGCCTTCACGTCTCCAGGGCGCAGGTCTCTGACGCACACCACTCCATAGACTTCTCTTAGAAGTCACTGTGAACCTCAGCTGGGTGTGATTTTGTACAGACCCAGGCGCACTGCCCCCCAGTAGAAATTCTGAATTCCCTCTTCCTGAATAACTGCCCCCACACACCCAGCTGCGCAACTTAAGCACCAGGGCCCTTCAGCGCCAGGGCCCCTCAGAGTGAATCAGAGCTCAGCACCAGCAAAGGCGCTGCCACCGTTGCTCATTCTCCCTGAGCCCATCTATCTGCAGGGCACTTTGGGAAGCCACAGTGAGCCTCCATTGGGTCCGATCTTGGACAAATAGGGACCCACTCCCCTGGGCAGTAGAAATTCTGAATTCACCCATCCTGGATACTTGCCCAAAGATGCCTCAATTAAGCATGCCAGGGTGCTTCAGTGCGCCTTCGCTCACAAACTCACTGCAAGTGCTCCTGTGTACCAACACCTGGAACGTGCACCTATCCACCACAGGTGCAACAGCAAAAACTGAGGTTCCCCACCTCACAGCTGCAGAACTCTGAACACTACAGTTGCATGCTTTTCAAGCATGCAGGTCTCCCAAGACTACTATTCCACAACCCTGGGGCCCCACCATGAGCCCTGCTGGACATGCACTTAAACAAACAGGGGCGCACTGCTGGGCTGTAGAAATGCTGAATTCCCTCTTTAGGGATAGCTGCCCACAAACACTGCAATCCATGGCTTCAGTGCCAGGGCCCTTCAGGGTGTGTCAGTACACCCTGCTGGCAAACACACGACAGTTGCCCCTGTGAACTGCCACTGGGATTGCGTGTATCCAACCACGGAGGCAGCAGCGAAAGCTGAGTCTGCCCACCCCACAACTACAGAACTCTGGACACCACAGTCACGCCTTTCCAGAACACAGGCCTCCTGATCCCCACTACCCCAACTGACGGTTCCTGGGCAAGTAGGAAGCTACACTAGACTACCAAGCCCAGGAGACCTGAGAGGTCACACCAGTAGCACCATACCCTAAAGAAACTGGGTAGCAAAGCAATCGGAGCTACATTTAAAACATTACAGCAAATCAAGGGAAGACAAAAAAAGCAATCCCCAAAGGAAAGAAAAGAGAAATCACCAGAAATGGAGTTAAATGAAATTGAGGCTACTAACTTATCAGAGAAAGAATTCAGAGTAATGGTTATAAGGATGCTCAAATGGCTGGATGACAAATACACACAACTCAATGAGAATTATAAGGAGCTGAATGAGAATGTCACAAACATGAAAAGGAACCAAGAGGAAATGAAAAATAACATAGCTGCTATAAAGAACACAATGGAAGGCTTAAACAGTAGACTAGAATAGGCTGAGGACCGAATCAGCGAATTAGAAGTCAAGGTAGGAAAAAACATACAAACACAGGAGCAACTGGAAAAAAAAACCTTAAAAAGCAAGAGGAGAGCCTAAGGGAGCTTTGGGACAATGCAAAACAAAACAACATTCGCTTAATAGGGGTACCAGAAGGAGAGGAGGAGAAGCAAGGAATAGAAAACCTGTTTGAAGAAATAATGACAGAAAACTTCCCTGATACTGGCAAGAAAAAAACTACACAAGTCCTAAAAGCACATAGAGGGCCAAACAAGATGAACCCAAAAAGACCAAGACACATCATAATTAAATTGGCAAACACCAATGACAAAGTAAGAATCTTAAAGACTGCCAGAGAGAGACAGAAAGTTACCTACAAGGGATCTCCTATTAGAATATCAACTGACTTCTCAACAGAAACACACCAGGCAAGAAGGGAATGGAATGAAATATACAAAGTGATGCAAAGCAAGGGAATGAATCCAAGAATACTAT
>NW_005354903.1:261842-262318 GCF_000412655.1 Myotis brandtii
AAGAAATGCTAAAGGGACTACTGTAAAAAGAAGAAACAGAAAGACAAGAAGAAACACAAACATTAAGAATAAAAATGACCACAAACAAGTACTTTTCAATAATAACATTAAATGTAAATGGATTAAATGCTCCAATCAAAAGACACAGGGTAGCTGAATGGATGAGAAAACATGACCCATATATTTGCTGTCTGCAAGAGACCCACCTCAGAACAAAGGATTCACACAGACTAAGAGTGAAGGGATGGAAAAAAATTTTCAAGCAAATGGAAATGAGAAAAAAAAGCTGAGGTTGTGGTACTTATATCAGACCAAATAGACCTCAAATTAAAGGCCATAACAAGAGATAAGGAAGGCCACTACATAATACAAAAGGGGGCAATTCAACAAGGAGATATAACTCTGGTAAACATATATGCACCCAATACAGGAGCACCCAAATACATAAAACAACTTCTGGAAGATATCAAGGGAGA
>NW_005354903.1:264883-274856 GCF_000412655.1 Myotis brandtii
TAACACCTGGGACTCTACAGCCACCCCTGCCAGGGACCTGCTATCTCGGCTGTGGTCTCAGGGTCACCGAGTCTCCAGCCACCCCGGGTGCAGGCTCCTGTGAGTTCTGAAGCACGCTCCCCTCTGACCGGCCCAATACTTTAGTCCAGGGCACTGCAACCACATGAGCAGCAGACACATGAGCAGCACTCTCCTGTCCAAGGAGCATCAGCCCCGTGAGCAGCCTGCCCCATGCCTAAGAGCAGCAGCCTCATGTGGCCTGCCCCTATCCAAGGAGCTGCAGCTGTTTGAGGGGCTCGCTCCCACGTCCAAGGAGCAGCAACCACACGAGCAGCCCAACACATCCAAGGAGCAGCAGCCGCACGAGCAGTCTGCCTATGTCTGAGGAGCGGCAGCCCTGCGCAGCCCGCCCCCATTGGAGGAGCAGCAACTGCACACAACCCTCACCTTGCACCAGTCCGAGGAGCAGCAGCTGTGGAAGCATCTTGCCCTCATCCAAGCAGCAGCAGCCACACGAGCAGCCTGCCCAATTTGAGGAGCAGCAGCTGTGTGAGCAGCCCACCCCCATCCAAGGAGCAGCAGTTCTGCGAGCAGCCCATCCTCATTTGAGGAGCAGCAGCAACCCACCCCAGTTCGAGGAGCAGCAGCCACATGAGCAGACCGCCCATGTCCGAGGAGTGGCAGCCCTGCGCATCACACACCAGTCTGAGGAGAAGAGACACATAGAGCCTGCACCTGTCTGATGAGCAGCAGCCACGTGAATGGCCTGTCCTCGTCCAAGGAAGAGCAACTACAGGTGCAGCTCATTTCCGTCCTAAGAGCAGCAGCCATGCAAGGAGCCCAGCCCCGTCCGAGGAGCAGCAGCCTTGCAATAAACCAGTCCAAGTCCAAGAAGCAGTAGTCCCACAAGCAGCCCACCACATCAGAGGTACAACAGCAGTGTTAAGCCAGCCCCTATTCAAGGAACAGCAGCCATGTGAGCAGTCCGCCCCAGTTCAAGGAGTAGCAGCGTTGTGATCAGCACACCCTGTGTCTGAGGAACAATAGCTGTGTGAAGAGCCTCCCCCCACCAGCCAGAGGAGCCACCTCAGCTGTGAACAGCACCCATGAGAGGAGCTGCTGCCAACTGATGAGCAGCTGCTACCACAACCACCAAAGGAGCAACCACAGCCCGAGGAGCCATTGCCACCCAAGAAGCAGCCCCTGAATGACTCAGCATCTAGATCTGATGGTGAGATCACACATGGATAGACAAAGAAACCCCCAAAGGAAAGAAAAGGAGGACTCGCCAAAAAAAGCAGCTAAGTAAAACAGAGGCATGCAACTTGTCAGAAAAAGAATTCAGAATAAGGGTCCTAGAGTGCATAAACCTGATGGAGGAAAAAATCAACAACTTACACAAGAATCAAGAAGAAATAGATGAAAAAATCAATAACTTATGTAATAATTAAGAAGAAATGAAGACTGATATAGCTGCAATAAAAAACACCATAGAAACTTTCAACAGTAGATGAGGAGAAGTGGAGGACCAAATTAGCGAATTAAAAGACAGGGAAACAGAACACACCAAACTGAACTGCAATTGGAGAAAAAAATTAAAATACAGGAGGAGAGCTTAAGGGAGCTATGGGACGAATTGAAACTAAACAACAGACGAATAATAGGGGTGCCAGAACAACAGGAAGAGGAACAAGGATTAGAAAACCTATTTGAAGAAATAATATCAGAAAACTTCCTTGAGGTGGGGACTCACAGGAGAGAACCCTGATACCCAAGGACCAAAGTTGGAGCCGGCATAGAGACTGGTAGGAGGAGCAGAGACGTGACCCACAGAGGGGAACTGAAGTTCCAGAGAATTATCTCAGCTGGTGGTGGAGGGGGGGAGATGACACTGAGAATTCTGGGATCTAATCCCAGAGCTGGGCTCCCCAGCAGAGAGCGCCAAAGCTGAGGAAGGTATCCACATAACATCAAGCTGTGGAAAGCAGTGGGGTGCTGTCAGCCAGGGAGTGACAGCTGGGAGTTCAGGCACCCTCCTAAAGGGCCAAGGCACAAACATTCCCTGTGCAGCCACCCACCTTGTGCTCTGGCAGAGGGAGGGCGAAGAGGACTGGAGCTGTGAGAACAGAGGCCAGCACTGCGTACTCGGGGGATAGAGCTCAGAAGGCAGGTACCCCAAGTTTCCTCGGCTCAGTCATTCCCTCACACAGCCACATAGACATCTGCCTTGCCTGGGGGGGATAGACATTTGCTTTGCCTGGAGGGAAGATAGTTGACACACCCTATTGGAAAACACCTTGCCCTGAGGCCACTTAAGAGATTAAAAGTAACAATTTGAAGGAGTAATCTCAAGGCGAAGTCGCGCAAAGCAACAGAGACTCTGATACTGGACTCTTGGGGAACTCTGACTCCTGGCGCATGCTAGGGGGCTCTGGTTTTCAACACGCTCCAGGGGGGTCTCTATTTCAGCACGGTGCAGGCAGGGTCCCTAATTCTAAGGGCACATACGAGGCCACATTGAGCGCTGGCAACACTGACTCAGAGCGAGCCTGGTTCCCACCAACCAACAACAACCACACATCTTAGTGTCAGAGCTCTTCAGTGACACTAAGGTGGTGGGAGGCTCCCACTGCACACGGCCCAGGCCCACGCAACCCGACCTTTGATCCATCGGGAGATAAGCAGAATGAAGAAACGACACAACACCCAGAGGAAAGACAATGAGGAATCACCAAGAAAGGAAATTAATGAAGTTGAAGCGTGCAACATGACAGAAAAAGAATTCAGAATAATGGTTGTACAATTCATTCACCGGATGGATGAGAAAATCAACAACCTATGCAAGAATCAGGAAGAAATGAAAAGTGATATAGCTACAATCAAAAACACCATGGAAAGTTTCAACAGCAGGCTGAAAGAAGCAGAGGACCGAATTAGTGAGTTAGAAGATAAGGCAGAGAAACAAGCTCAATCTGAACAGCAACTGGAGAAAAAAATTAAAAAACAGGAGGAGAGCCTAAGGGAGCTTCGGGACAACATGAAACGAAGTAACATACGCATAATAGGGCTGCAAGAGGGACAAGAAGAGCAGCAAGGATTAGAAAATCTATTTGAAGAAATAATGACAGAAAACTTCCCAGATATGGGGAAGAAAAAAGTTACACAAGTACAGAGAGTCCCAGGCAAGATGAACCCCAAAAGACCCACACCAAGACACGTCATAATAACGATGGCAAATGTACAAGACAAAGAGAGAATCTTAAAGGCTGCAAGAGAGAAACAGAGAGTTACCTACAAAGGATCCCCCATCAGATTATCAAACGATTTCTCAACAGAAACACATCAGGCCAGGAAAGAATGGACAGAAATTTACAAAGTGATGCAAAGCAAAGGACTGAATCCAAGAATACTCTATCCAGCAAGGCTATCATTCAAAATTGAAGGGGAAATAAGAAGCTTCACAGACAAAAAAAGGCTAAGGGAGTTCATCACCACCAAGCCAGCAATGCAAGAAATGCTAAAGGGACTGGTGTAAAAAGAAGAAATAAAAAGCCCAGAAAGAAAACAGCCACACAAAAAAAGAAATGGCTACAAACAAGTACCTTTCAATAATAACTTTAAACGTAAATGGACTAAATGGTCCAATCAAAAGACATCGAGTGGCTGAATGGATAAAAAAACATGACCCATACATTTGCTGTTTACAAGAGACCCACCTCATTAGAAGGGACTCACACAGACTGAAAGTGAAGGGATGGAAAAATATCTTTCAGGCAAATGGAAATGAAAAAAAAGCTGGGGTAGCAATACTTATATCCGACAAAATAGACCTCAAAGTGAAGGCCATAACAAGAGATAAGGAAGGCCACTTCATAATACTAAAGGGATCAATACAACAAGAGGATATAACCCTGATAAACATATATGCACCCAATGCAGGAACACCCAAATACATAAGAAAACTCCTGAAAGATATCAAACCCTGGTGGTGCGAGCACCTCATTTGGCCATCCCTCCATGGCTGGGGTGCCCGCCTCTCCCTCCTTGTGGCCCAGGACCCACAGGACCTCGTTTCTTCATCTCAGCAGCCTTTTCCCGGTGGCAACATCAGCAGTGAGTCCCGCCCCGCCCCCGTGCCGGTCCCCCATGGCTGCACACCCGCCGGCTTCTCTGTTTGTAAAACGTGGCCACGTCAGAGACTGCCTTTCCGGACCCTTCCAGGTAGGGCACCCCCGAACCCCAGAAGATAGCGGAGACGTCTCTATCCTCCCTGGTTCCTCCGTCCATCCATAGCCCTGGCTAAACAGCTAGGATGCTGGCCTTTAGCCCAGGATACAAGCCACGGGGTATCGAGTATGGGCAATCAAAATTCCAAACCTGACCCGAGCACACCTCTAGGGTGCCTGCTCGCCAACCTGGCTAAACTGGGCCTGTCCCAGGACTTGTGTCCAAAACATCTCATTTATTTCTATTACATGGCATGGCCCCAGTATGAATTGGATAATGGGTCCAGATGGCCTGAGAACGGGACATTTGATTTTACCGTCCTCACCAACCTCAGTAATTTCTGCCGATGAACCGGGAAGTGGCTCAAGACCCCCTACATTCAAGCCTTCCTTTGTCTGTGTTCTCATCCCACCCTCTGTTCTTCCTGCTTCACCGCCCAGGTTCTCCTGGCCCGTGAGAAACCTACTCTGCCTACTGAGACTTCTTCACTTTTCGCCTTATCTGAACCCCCCCGAAAATCTTTCCTCCCCTCTAACTCACCCACCTCCCTACCCAGGCCCTTTCTGCAAGGCGCCTTCCGCCTCAGTACCTTCAGCCTCACCATCCACACCCTCTGCTCCTCCCTCCCTGCCGGACCTTTCTCTAGCCACACCTTCTCCATTACCTGCTGACCCCGCCTCCATTACCTGCTGCTCCTCCCCCATGCCCACTTGCTTCCCCAGTCAGTAAACACAGGCGTTCTCAAGCTCCTCCTCTCCTCTGTCCTCTCCAGGAAGTTGCAGCCTCGGAGGGAGTGGTCAGGGTCCATGTTCCTTTCTCTCTCTCCGATCTCTCCCAGATTGAGAAGCGGCTGGGGTCTTTCTTGGCCAACCCCACAGCTTTCATCCAGGAATTCCGATACCTCTTTCAGGCCTATGATCTCACTTGGCATGACATTCATGTTATTCTTTCTTCCACCCTAACGTCAGATGAAAGGGAGAGAGTCTTGGGGGCAGCAATGGACCACGCAGATCAGGTTCACCTTACAGATGCCAGTATGCCGGTGGGGGCCCAGGCCGTTCCTCGCCAGGAGCCAGGCTGGGAGTATCAACTAGGTACCCCCAAAGGGCAAAACGGGCGCCGACGCTGAGACCAGATGCTCCAGTGCCTGATGGTCAGCCTACAGGCCATCTCCCACAAGGTAGTTAATTATGACAAACAGAGAGATCACCCAGGGCCCAGATGAGAACCCCATGGTCTTCCTTAACAGGCTGACTGAGGCTTGACCTTGTATACTCGTCTGGACCCTGGGTCTCCAGCTGGAGTAACAGTCTTAGTCACCCATTTCATTTCGCAGTCGGCCCCAGATATTTGAAAAAAACTAAAAAAGGCGGAGGATGGCCCTCAAACCCCGGTCCGAGATTTAGTGAACGTGGCCTTTAAGGTATTTAATGCCTGTGAGGAGAAGACAGAATCAGAGTGGGAGGCCCGCCTTCGACAGAAGGTAGGCCTGCAGACGCAAGCCTTGGTTGCGGCCCTGAGACCGATGGCAGCTGTGCATGGCCCCAAGGGGACTGTGTGTGGTGGGGGTGCAATGAGAGAGAATCGCCTGGAGAATGCTTCAAATGTGGAAATGAAGGCCACTGGGCAAAGCAGTGCCTCCAGCCCCGGGCTCCAACCAAGCCCTGCCCTGCATGTGGTCAAAGCGGCCACTGGAAGAGTGACTGCCCCTGGAAAAGTGGCGGGTCCTCTGCGCCTCAGCATGGAGGGGCTGCCCTTCCAGGTTATGACCCACCACTGGCCATGCTGGGACTGGCTGACTGAAGAAGCCCAGCCTCGATGACCCCAATCACCCTCGCCAAGCCTAGGGTCACAATGAAGGTAGCGGGTGCACAAGTCTCCTTCTTGATCGACACGGGGGCTACCTTCTCTGTCCTGCCCTCCTTTTCGGGGTCCCTTTTTCCTTCCAAGATCTCGGTCATGGGTATTGATGGCAAATCCACCTGCCCTCTGGCCACTGGACCCCTTCCCTGCCTTTTGATGATAGCCCTATAACCCACTCATTTTTAGTCATGCCTTCATGCCCTGTGCCCCTGTTAGGACAAGATATTCTCACCAAACTAAGGGCCACTCTGAGGCTCACTCGGAGCCCTTCCGCTCCTGGTCCCCTCCCTTCACGGGGATGCCGATCCCCCACTGGCTGCGACCCAAAAGTATGGGATATCTCTACCCCGGTGGTTGCTAGACATCATGCCCCGGTCAAGATCAGACTTAAGGACCCCACCTTGTTTCCTTCCCGCCCCCAGTTTCCTATCTCCCTAACTCATCGTTGAGACTCAAACCCCTCATTACTCGGCTTCTGGGGCAGGGTCTCTTCATCCCTACCGACTCTCCCTGCAACACCCCCATCCTCCCAGTTAGGAAGACAGACAGGAACTACCAGCTGGTTCAGGACCTCCAACTGATCAATGAAGCAGTGGTCCCCATCCACCCAGTGGTACCCAATCCTTACACTCTCCTCTCATGCATCCCATCCGGTACCACCCACTTTTCTGTCCTCAATCTCAAGGATGCCTTCTTTACCATCCCTCTGGACCCAGACTCTTTCTATCTGTTTTCATTTACTTGGGAGGACCCAGATAAGCAGACATCCTGACAACTCACCTAGACGGTCCTGCCCCAGGGGTTCAAAGACAGTCCCCACCTGTTTGGCCAGGCCCTAGCCAGAGACCTCCAACAATGCTCGTTAGAAGCTAGCACTCTTCTCCAGTATGTGGATGATCTCCTCCTCTGCAGCCCCTCCCTGAACATGTCCCAGAGGAATACAGCTAATCTCCTCAACTTTCTAGGAGACAGGGGATACCACCAAGGCGCAACTGTCAGTCCCCACCGTCACTTACTTGGGGATCTGTCTGACGCCCAATTCTTGAGGACTGACAGTTGACCGAGCACAGGCAATACGAGACCTTCAGCCTCCCACTTCTGCAGACCAGATCTTGTCCTTTTTGGGACTGGTAGGGTTTTTCCGCCATTGGGTCCCAAACTTTGCTCTCCTAGCTAAGCCCCTATACCAAGCTGCTAAAGAAACACCAGTGGGTCCCCTCTCCTCACCCTCCCTCGTTCGTCAGGCTTTCTCTAAGCTCCGGGATACCCTTCTGGCATCTCCCCCACTCTCTCTCCCAGACACCTCTAAGCCTTTCCAGCTATTTACTGATGAAAGACAGGGAATGGCTATTGGGGTCCTCACCCAGTCCCTAGGGCCAGCCTTTACCCCCGTGGCCTACCTGTCTAGACAGCTTGACCCCACGGATCGGAGATAGCAGGCCTGCCTCCGGGTTCTGGCTGCAGCGGCCATTCTCACCAAGGAAGCCAAAAAAATCTGCCTCCAACAATCCTTACAGGTCTTCTCCACCCACAGACTACAGGATCCCCTGTCCCACCTATCCCTATCTCTCCTTGCCCCCTCTCGCCTGCAGGAACTCCATCTCCTGTTCCTCGAAAATCCTGACATCTTCCTGACCAAGTCCCCAGCCTTAAACCCGGCCACTCTCCTTCCCGCTGCCTCCACCCAACCTGCGGCAACGCATTCCTGCCCTGAGGTCGTCGAGGCCCTCACTCCGCCTCAGGAAGGACTCTCAGATTCTCCTCTCTCTAATCCTGACTTAACTCTGTTTGTGGATGGAAGCTCTTGCCTGGACCCCCAGGGACGTCAGAAAGCCTCTTACTCGGTAGTAACACTCGAGCGGACCCTGGAGGCGGCCCGACTCCCAGAGGGCACCACCTCTCAAAAGGCTGAGCTCATCGCACTGACCCATGGGGTACACCTGACCAAAGGGAAGAGAGTAAACATATATACAGACTCCAAATATTCCTTTCTGATAGCCCATTGCCACGCGGTTATCTGGAGGGAGAGGGGCTTTCTCTCTACTAAAGGCTCATTATCAACGCTAGACTCATAACCCGCTTATTTGATGCCTTACAGCTTCCCTCCCAGGTAGCCATCATGCACTGCCGAGACCATCAGATGGACTCCTCTCTGGTTACGTGGGGAAACGCCCAAGCAGATGCAGTAGCCAGAGGCTTAACTCAGGGTAAAGGGTCCCCAGCCCCGGTCCTGTTTCTTTCTCTTCCCTCCATCTCCCCTCAATATACAGAAGAGAGAAAAAAATTCCTGCCTTGGGGAGGCTAACCCGGTCCTGAGGGATGGGTCTTTTTAAATAACAAAATTGCACTTCCTCGAGCTCAGACAGGGGCCATTGCCCAACAGATCCACTGGTCTTTGCACATTGGACCACTGGCACTTTGGAAGTTCCTCGAACCCCTCTTCACCTCGCCCACACTGCGAGAGGCAATCACAGGTGCCTGCTCCTCCTGCCCCACGTGTGCGGCTGTCTCACCCCAGGGAGGGATGCGCCCCAACTTTCCCACCCGCAAGGAAACTGCTGAAGTGGTGGCTGAGACCCTAATAGCACACATAATCCCAAGGTTTGGCCTTCCCACTTCCATCCAATCAGACAATGGCCCAGCTTTTATATCAAGGGTTGTTCAGCAGCTTAGCACCTCTCTTGACATCTCCTGGAAACTACACATACCCTACCGGCCACAATCATCGGGTAAGATTGAGAGGATTAATGGCCTCCTTAAAGACCATCTAACTAAACTCTCTCTAGAAATTCACAGCTCCTGGCCAGATCTCCTGCCCATGGCCCTGATGAGAATCCGGGCTACACCAAGGAGCCCCACCTTCTTGAGTCCTTTTGAACTTCTATATGGGAGACCCTTCTTGCTCAACCATCGTCTCCCTACTGATCCTCTTCCCCTGGGTATGTATCTCCCATATCTGTCCTTAATCAGGCAGCTGCTCCGAGAACACGTGGACAGGTTTCTGCCCAAGCCAGAGCCGACCAATCAGGACTCCCGAGGACCAGCCCTTCATCCTTGGTCCTCCTTAAGAACCTACATCCACAAGCCTTGGAGCCTAGGTGGACAGGACCTCATATCGTGATCCTTACAACCCCCACACCGCAGCCAAGCTGCTCGGGGACCCATCATGGCACTACCTCTCCAGGCTCAAGAGGACCCCGGAGCAGCATGACTTCGATAAATGTGAGGTTTTGGGCCCCACTAAGGTCCGCCTTAGCCGCCCTTCCCCTCTTCCTTCTCCTCCCGGCCCTGAGCAACCTACACCAACCCCCACCCGCTTATGTGTGGAGGTTCAAGGTCCATGAAACCTACTGCCAGACCGCAAACAAGTCACCCGGCAGGTAGGATCTCAGGACTGCCCTCTGGTCGGATGCCAGACAAAGATCCGGATGGCTGTCGACATCTGGTCAGTGGCCAATGCTGGCCGACCCTATGTCTGTTTTGCTTATGACCAGCGGAACCCAGACAGGTGTAATCAAGATGTCAACACCTATGGGGGTTGCTGCTGGAGAGACTGTGTCATCCATGATGACTATAATAAGGTCAAGGGTGGCCCCCCTTTTTTCCCTTTGGGAACCTGAAACTCCAGAGCCTACCCTGCCCCCACGGATATGCTACCAGACCAGTTATCCGGTAACTGGGGGATGAGTCACTTGGAACTGCACCCAAAACCACACCGAAGCCAGTCTCACCAAGGCCAGCCCGGGTACCTTCTTTTGGTGCAACGGCACCTTAAGTAACTGCATGAACTCCTCTGACCCCAGGCCTTGCTTCGTGGTCACAGTAGTTCCCCAACTAACCTTGTATGGAGAGTCGGAGCTCGCCTGGCTGCTCCCTCCATCCC
>NW_005354903.1:276416-288127 GCF_000412655.1 Myotis brandtii
AGATGTCACGGGTGACTGTGAATCAGCTCCTGCTCCATCCCTACACTTGGCTCCCCTCTGACCTGCCTCTGCCTGACCCTGGCCTTTAAACGCCCCCCACCCCCTGCCTCATCGCCCCTGGTCAGCTGGAAACAGTCAGAATGAGTCTGAGTCCCCTACCACCAAAAGGCCAGGATGTTAGGTCGGAGAGAGCCCAGGATCGGATACATGCAGATGTGTGATAAGATAATGGACCCTCCCTGGAATTTCTAATAGATCAACGTGCCAGACACAGATACCGGCTTCTCCCTCCTGTTATCCACACAACCCCCACACAGATACTGACTCCTTCCTGAATACCCTGCCCACCCCCTGTGGCAGGGACTTCCTCAGCTCAGGCCCCCGCCCCTCACCAAACACCTGTATAAAAAAGAAGCCCCTCCCTCCCTGGGGGTGCGAATTCACTGACTCCATCTTTTGGGCTGGTGGGTCTTGCCTGAGAATGCAGCATTAAACTCCCCTCCTTCTCTCCTCTTTAATCGTTTGCTTCTTTGTTCTCTAAGCCGTTTTTCTGGGCCACCTCACATTATGCATGCATATAAGCATAAGTGATGGATGTGGACAACAGCGGGTGAGGGTGAGGGCAGGATTGGGGGGGTGAGGGGACATTAGGGGGATAAGGACACATTTGTAACATCTTAATAAAGGAAAAAATAAAGTAAAAAAAACAAAACAAAATTTGTAGCTTAATTTTTTACAATATCCTGTTATACATAATCCTATATAATAAAAGGGTAACTGCAGAACGACGTGCACTAGCCACCAGGGTACAGATGCTCAATGCAGGAACTGCCCACTGGTTGTCAGTGCACTCCCACAGGGGGAGTGCTGCTCATCTAGAAGCCGTCTCCAGGCTGGTGGGCACAGCAGCAGTGGCTGGAGCCTCTCCTGCCTCTACGGCAGTGCTAAGGATGTCCACCTGCCAGCTTAGGCAGGGAGTTGGCCTAACCCATCAGTCGGACATCTCCTGAAGGCTCCCGGACTACGAGAAGGTGCAGGCTGGGCTGAGGGACCCTCCTTTCCTCAGTGCATGAATCTCTTGCACAGGGCCTCTAGTTATTAATGAATTACAGTGTTTGCTAATGACTAATTACTATAATCTTGTTGCATTCATTTCCCTTATGCATCTTACATGCAGGCACACCATTTCTCTCAACTAATATTAGCAGCGAATATTTTAGCAGCCAATTGCCACATTATTAGTCTTGTACTGACTTGTTTGGTGTACGCCACAAGAAATATTTCACTTTTGGAGAACAAGAAAAGTAGGGTTATTTGTGTTATACTTATTAATTTATGCAGTTATTCAGTGTCTTTTAAGTTAATGTTCAAGCAAAAATATTAATTTTTATTAAAATGTACTATTATTTTATATTTCAGCTCTTTGTATTCAGCCTGTGTCTATAGAAATAAACCTACGTTTCTATGAAAATTGAAGCTTTTTTTTTTTTTTGCAGCCCACATAAACTTAAACCTTGTTTATTTGTCCCATGTTAGCCTTTGAGTTTGACATACTTGGCTTGAAGACACTAAGAAGAAGTTCAAGTTTACTTAATCAGATTTCAAGAGATACTTCTTTAAAGTGATGAGTTTTAAGTGGTTACCAGAAAGATGAAATATTTAAGCACTGTCTGTCTTTCAATGTCAGCCTATTTTCTGTATCTTGCCTAGAATTAGAGTTGTTTATTTGTTGGAATATGTTCTATATCCATTATAGATAGGGCCTCCCTATTTTCTTTCATTCATTCTCAGGGCTGTGGCGAATAAGTGCACCCACAATAAAGAGGATTTTGTTTTGTTTTCCTTTTGTATTGTGAAACAAAACTTTATAAAACATTATTTTTTTAGGAAATAAGCTGCCTGTCTTGGTTTGCAATGCTGTGGCTAAAATTGTAAATCCTGAAAGGGCGAGGGCTAGGCCCTCCATCTTGCCCCAGGGTAAGGGCTACGCCCTCCATCTTACCTTGGCCACGTGCTTGGCAAGGAGCTTCTTCCCGGAAGTCTAAGCCTCTGCTAGCCACACCCAGGAACAAGACACCGACTTGCTCCTGGCCAATCGGCAGAGCACAGTCCTTTCTCCTCCCCTTACTCCAACCCCCTATAAAACCCCTCTCCACACAGAGTTCTCTCTCTCTCTGCTTCCTGTCGCTGCGTCGGCAAGGTGGGGGAGCCGAGCTAGCTCGAATAAAGACTCTTATGCTTTTGCATCGGACTGGCTGGCTCCCTGATGTGGTTTCTTGGGGATCCTGAAATCTGGGCATAACAAATCCTATTTAAATACAGAGATATATCCTCAAAGTTGAAAGTCCTTCATTTTACTGAACTTTTATTATTTTTGTTGTAACAATAAAAAGGGTGTTTTGGCTACATTTTTATGAACATAATAAAGTAAAATTTATTACATTAAAAAAAGAGAATTAACTTCATTTTGGTTAGTCTTTTCCTAGTGTGGACAAAAGGAGCCACATGCTAACCTGACAAGCTCAGGGGAGGCCTGCGTGGCAGTCTTGCAAACTCAGAGACCTAAAATAACCACAAAAGATGGTCTGAAAATTAAATATTTAACTACAAACAGGTTATTGACCAATGCATGACACCAGAAGAGAAATGGACAAAGGACTAGTTATGTATTTCCTCGTTATACTTCATAGGCTGCCTGTATCCATGCCTTGGACTGAGATTAGGGAGATGAAGGAAGTTTAGTACTTCAACATTTCTTTAGATGTTTTATTCTAAAACCCACAAATACTCATTCTACTCATTGTTAATTTTATTTTATTATTTTTAAAAAAATTTTATTTTTCAGTTACAGTTGACATACAATATTTTATTAGTTTTGGGTATACAACATAGTGATCAGATATTTATATAACTTACAAAGTGATCATCCGGCTAAGTCTCATACCCATTTGCCACCATACATAGTTATTACAACATTATTGTCTATATTCCCTATGCTGTATTTTATATCCCCATGACTATTTTTATATCTGGCAATTTGTACTTCTTAAACTCTTCCCCTTTTTCACCCATCCTCCCACCCCTTCCCATCTGGCAACCATCAATTTATTTTCGGTATCTGTGCCCTCATTGTTATTGTTATCAAGTTAATTATCAACTGTTAATTATGTTAAACTATCCTGTACCCATCTGGTAAAAGAAACACATATCTATCATTTCACTTTTTAACCATTCTCAGAGGTTTCCCTGCTTTGCTTAATCAATCCCACCTCCTTAATCTATCACCAATGGATTTCATGTAACCCACCTACATCCCTTTCTTTTGACTGCAATTATAAATACAGATGTAACCCTCCATTCTCTGGAGCATTATCTCAATTCATTGAGATTCTGCTTCCCAGCATATGTCGACAGTTTGGCTCAAATAAATTCACAAAAATTCTTTACAGGTCTGAATTCTTTTTTTATGTTAACACTAGTCTGTTAAAAGGTAAAAGGTCTTTTCTGTTTTTGCCCAGAATTGTGTTTTTCAGGGACAAAATTGCATGTTGTTTGCATTATAATCAAATCCATAACCATGTCATTTTAAAAACAGTCACTGTTTGGTTATAATACATTTGAGAAAAAAAAAAACAAAAAAACGTTGCCTATGACATTTTCAATGCATCCCATTTGAACTGGATGAAAATTATTAGAATTCCTAGAGTATCTGGATTTATAGACATACTGGCAGGGAAAATCAGGAGAAAAAAAATTGATTATGGGACTGAATGAACTAAAAATAATTACATATTTTTTATAACTTTTGTTGAAAGTATTGCTGATTCTTGCTCTTTTTGTTTTTCAGATATTAGAAACCTTGTTTTCTTAAAACAATTTGGTGAATTGTGTATTTTACTTTCTATCAGATCCCTCAAGAATTTGGCAATTCTTAATAATTGTGGTAATATGTTTTTTTGCATGAGTTCAATAAGACCAGTTTCCAATGGTGGTTTTATTAATCAAGACTTTGACTGGACAGTGATGTTTAAGGGAGTCATGTCTGGACTCTGGATATCACCAAAAGACTTGAAGCCAATAAGAGTGCCTTGGAGAAAGGCTAGTATTTTGCATGTACACATGGTAGCCCTGAAATGGATGTCGCTGGAGTGTTGGACCCATACCCGGCCATAGCTGGTGGTCAGTTGGAGAGGAACGAGAGTGCCTCCTTCTTCACACACCTTATGCCTCAATGAGTAGGAGGGCTGCTGCAGAGAGCCTTGAAGCCTAGTTGATGGGAGCCCAGGTGGAGCCGCAGCAGGTACAGATCTTGGTGAGGAATTCGCCCATATCTATAGGTATTTTAACAGGCAGGCTTGATGGCAGTTGGGTGGCTTGGCTTCTCTACCCTGAGGGGTTCATTGACACTCAATCATGACATTGCAGCAAAGTAGATTTTTAAAAAGCTTGTGCAGTCAATTGCTGTTCTTATTGTGTTTATGCAAACAATCATCAAATTGAAACTAGATTTGATGCAATAAATAAATTGGTCTTACTTTGACTCTTTAATAAAAATGAGGGTGCCCCCCACCCCCCCAGCCAAGGGCACATGCCAGGGGTTGCGGGCTCGATCGCCAGTGCAAGGCGAGCAGAAGGCAGCCAATCAATGATTCTCATCATTGATGTTTCTATCTCTCCCTTCTCCCTTCCTCTCTGAAATCAATAAATAATATGTTTTTAAAAATAGTCCAAACATTAAAAAAAAATAAAACTCGGAGAGAATGTAAGTAAATCTAAACAGGACCTGCCTGTATACTGTGGCTTGTGCAGGTCACCTTCATTCTCGAGTGATGGCTTAGCTGGTTAAGTTGCCAGCTATTTCCCTAAGAACTGTGAAGACAGTGTTCCTATGTCTTCTACTTTTCATGGTTGTTGTTGAGAAATTTGCTATTTGTCCAGGCATCGTTGCTTTGTGGAAAGCATTTGTTTTCTTCCTGGTTTCTTTTCAAATATTCCTGCACCTCTGAGTTCTTCAGTTTCTCTCTGATGTGTCTGGGTGAGGGTTCAGTGTATCATGGGATTCCTTTCCTGAGACTGAGATTTATTGTCCAAAGTCAGTCTGGAAGATGATCAGCTATAATCTTTCCTAATCATCTCTTTATCTGTTTTAAGAGCCTAAAACAGAGCCTGGCACACATTAGGTGCTTATAAACAGTTGTTGAATAAATTTGTAAATAATGGGAATTTTCTACATCCCCCCTCAGTCTCTCTAAACTCTCCTGCCAAATTTTTTCAGACATTTGTTAGAACATCTCATTCTGTTCACCATGCCTCTTCCTCTCTTTTACACATTTTTCATCTCCTTATCTTTCTGTGCTATATTTTTTATAATTTTGTCATTTATCTTTCAGTGCCCAATTCTAACCTCAGCTACTTCTAATCTTCTGTTTAACCCATCCATTGAGTATATAATAATCATTTGTAATCATTGACATCTGTGTGATCGTTTTTAATTGTATCCCATTCATTTCTCATTATTTTGATTACTTGCTTTATGACTTCAATAATTTTTGTTGTTCTTGTTCATCTTCACCTAAGGTTATTTTTTTTACCATTGATTTTTAGAGAGAGTGGAAGGGAGGAAGGAAGGGGGGAGAGAAAGAGAGAAACATCTATAAAAAAAAATGAGGATGGTTTTTGTGAGAAAAAAATATTTCAATGGGGAATTATTAGAACTGAAATGTTTGGGGGGTTTTTTGTGTGGAATTTTTTTTCACTTCCACCAGACCATTTGTCATAATTCCTGTTCTGACTTTTGAAGTTTTATAACAGTTTGTCTTCACCAGTTTACAAGCCCTATTTGTACCCAGGGAACACCACCTCTAGATACCTCCTTCTGTGTCCAGGCCTCATTTCCCTCTGATAGAAAGCAAGGATTTCTTGGCTCTAAAAGAAAAGATATATCCCTCCTCAGCATGAACATATTTTCAGAAATGACATTAAGGCCTTTTTCCCTGAAACAATTCAGAGCCAAGACTCTTGAGGGGTTGTGGTATACAGACATACATGAGCAGAGCAAGGACAATGGGCCAACAGGAGGAGAAATGGTTGGAACCCTGAGACCTGCTTGTCGTAAGTGTTTCCCTCCACATCCTGTGTGGTTCAGGGTTCGGGTCTGGAAGAGGAGCCACACAACAAATGAAAAAAAAAAGACAGGAGATAATTTGGGAATACTGGGGGACCAGGCGAGCAAGTCCAACTCAAGAGGAAGGACTTCCACTGTGCTCAGGACTCACCAAGCTTTTTATAGTGAGAGGTAAACAAGGTAGTGGTTACCATAGTTACACAGTTCTTGTGAGTTTCACTTGTTTTGACCATGGTTACACTTCCTGCACTTCCTCAGCCCCTTAGCTTCCCAGATAAGATCTAGGGAGTGTTATAAGGTCAAGCCTAATTATGCTAAGAGGACGGTGCCCTCTAAGCTAGGACTTGTTTGTGACTTTGCCAGCAGGTCAGTCTGAGGCTTAACCCTATATTAGTTTCCCACACCTGCTTCTCACCACTTCAGCTGCTCTGAAGTGGCAGTGGAAGAACCTGTGTAGACTCTCTCCCTCTCTCTTCCTCTAAGAAAGCCAACAGGTTTTAGAACAGCTAATGAAGATAGGATCAGTTAGTGCAAAAAGAAGAGAAAAGAATTTGTATGAAATAGGCCTCTGTGATCCATCCTCAACAAAGTCAACTTTTAATGGAAACAGTTACTGAATTTCAACAGGGCGAACAAAATGTAGGGAGGAGGGAATCCGATATATATGAACAAAGAACTGTGTATCTAAACTAGCATCACGGTGGAAACTCCCAAGACACCCAAGATGAAACGCTTCATGCTAGGTCTCAGGGGGAAGTGGTGACAACTAGAAAAGGCCTCAGCCAATTTTTTTAAATGGCCCAGTGGGAGACAGTAAGACCTAGGTGATGTATGAGGAAACTATTAAACCCATAGTATTCAGCCAATGTGGAACAGGAGAAGGGTCTCTCAAACCTTAGGGGTAAACAGCGTGTGATCCCTACTCCATATGTGCCTTTCACTGAGATGGACACCTACTCTTACAAGAATATATTAAAGACTCCTTTTCACCATACTTCTTTCTGTGAGTCCATTATTTGAATTCAGATAGATGAGTGAAAGGACAGAAGGGGACTGATAGCGGTGTCCCTGACCCCTCTTCCAAGAAAAAACCACAGAATGTGTCACTTACTCAGCCCACCCTTAAATCAGCCAATGGGAATGCAAGGGGAACTAACCCAAGGCCAAAAGTATGCTGACCACCCCCTGTCTTTGTGTAACCAGTCCCTAGCCACACCCTGCCTTTGCGTCACTAGCCCCCAGCCCTCACCCAACCAATTAGAAGTATGCCCCCACCTCCCGACCCCAAGCCCTATAAAATCTTTGTTCTCTTGAGACTTAGGGCCCTTCGCATGCTGCTGCTGCATCGGGTCGGTAGGGGCGGAGAGACCGGGCTCGAGCTTGAATAAAGACTCTTTGCTTTTGCATCAGACTCGGCTCCCTGGTGGTCTTTGGGGATCTTAAAATATGGGCGTAACAGTGAGCATTTCTCACACTATCACTATGGAAAGATTTACAAACTTGTGGCTGAAACAATCTAGTCCTGGAGGCACCTGCCCTTTGAAATCCCTGCATCTCATTCTCCTTTCACTTCCCTGGGAATGGGAAAACAAGTCTAGCTGCAGGGTAACATTTAACTTTATGATGCCATTAACTGGCCAAGATCTCAACTGTCCACTCTATAGTGGGACCAGGCTATGTTTCAAAAGAAGATTAGCCTTTTTTCTTGAGTGACTCTGACTCAAATTTCTCCCAGTTGAAGTTTGTTGCCTGAAAGAAAAGGAGACTCTCAAGGCACTGTGATCTGGTTCCCCATCTACAGAGGTATGTGTAGCAAGCCGATAGAAGAATCTCTACAAATCTCTGGGCTCTTGGGGCCATTCTGAGTAGGGTGGGTCCCCTGTTAAGCCTTCTCTTAGGTTCTTCTTAATAATAAGAAAAGATGGTTGACAAATGTTTGGTCACTATCAAGATTAGTTTCTTCTTGGGAGGTTTCTTTAAAATCATCATTTCCCCTTTTGATTCATTTAGTTCTAAAGACATATAAAGTGTGGGCATTACTGATTTCAAAAAAAAAAAAAGGCCCTCCATATCAGGTAAACTGGGGACAATTTGACCAGTAAAATATATATTGCCCTATAACATGTCCTACTTGAAAGTGGACATTGCTCTGATGCCGGAGACCAATTCCAGCATGACAGCAGAGCTGCATCTGGGAATAGCTGAAGGCATTGCCCCAAACCCGAATAAAATACATTAAATTGATTGTGTTGGCTGCCAGACAGCTAAAAGGCATCTTAATCTACATATTATTGTCTCCTACTGGCCAAACACCTGAACATCCTTAGGCTAATTCCCCCATTCTGACAATGTTTCTGTATACCCTTTGAAGTGTATATCTCTGCCTCACCTCAGGACAAGTTGTGTTAATGAAAAGCATGGGGTGCTGGGGCCTAGGAGACCTAAGACCTTAGACCTTCGGTTCTCATAGTAGGTCTCATTTTCCGACCCTGCCTTCTCAGGTGTCTCCTCAATTTTATCCAAGACCGAATCCAGGCTGTCAAGCTCATGGTTCTACACACCCAATACTCCAGAATCTTAGAGGAGGATGCTGAATCAAAGATTTGATTCGGGCATAAGACCAGTAGGGAATGTGCTAGGGGCAGGGACCATGGGAGAGAAAAACTGCTAATTATCTCACTAGGAAAACTATGTGTTATGATTGAACCCAGCCAGGTGTGACCCTGCTCATAAATTTTATGTATACTTTTTATCCTGCCAGTACCAGGAACGGCTAATGAACCACTTTGCAGTTAGTTTTTTCTTTCTAAAAAAAATACTTTGAAGTCCTCGCAAATAAAAGGTCTTGCTGTACTCTCAGTCTGCACTGCAAGTTGTGGGACTCCTACGGGAGGGACACAATTGTGGTCAGCTGGCCAGCTTAATAAAGGCTCTTAAATTTAAATTTTGAGTCTGTGGTCTATCTCGCTGAGCTAACCCATAGCACCATCAATTGCTTACATACCCTTACCATTTGCATAGAAACTTCTCTGAGGGAGAGGAAAACTTAGTTGGGGAGGGTTAAGAACAGATAAAGTAGTCCAAGTATTTACATGGGCCTTGTAAATCCTCTTTTTGTAATAATTTAAATCAACATAAAAGTACTTGTAAGAAGGGGAAATACCCTCTCACAGTCCTAGAGCAGCCTTATGTTTGCTTCTGTTTTCTCTTTGTAAATTACACTTTAGGTTCTTGTTGTTGTTGTTTTCCACAATCTTTCTTATGGTGACCTGGCTTTTTCCAGCAATAGACCCCTCTACAATTTCACAGCAGACCTTATTTAGTAATTATGTTGCCTTGCTCTCAGAAACCAGTAGGTGTATTAAATGGAATTGTCAGAATAGCCAGGATTACATGTTCTAACACTTACATTTTCATAACTCCATCAAGGTCCCAGAAAAGCTGGGAACAATTGCTGGTTTCAGCTTTTTACCAAGGTAGCTATTAGAATTCCTATTCTTATTCCTTCAAGTTAGTGGTATAAAGGAAACAGAAGGGGAAGGGAGAAGGGAGAACTGGCAAGTTTCAGAAAGGAAGGGAAGAAAACAGGGTGTAGGCATTTATTAACTTTAGAATAGACCCATGACAGTCTTTAAAATTTCTTATTAATATACTTTTTCTTTTTAAGAATTTTTTCTATGTTTCTCCTTTGAAGCCTCTAATTTCCTAATCAAGATAGGTTCCCATATAGTGATTCAGTTTCATTTTAAGGACCTCCCTAAAGGGTAGTGATGGCGAACCTTTTGAGCTCAGCGTGTCAGCATTTTGAAAAACCCTAACTTAACTCTAGTGTTGTGTCACATATAGAAATTTTTTGATATTTGCAACCATAGTAAAACAAAGATTTATATTTTTGATATTTATTTTATATATTTAAATGCCATTTAACAAAGAAAAATCAACCAAAAAAAATGTGAGTTTGCGTCACCTCTGACACGCATGTCATAGGTTCGCCATCACTGCTATAGGGCTTCTACACAGGTAAAGATTGACCTCTAACACCTCCATAAAGGTTCATGGTCACCTAAGAACACCCAAGAATGGGCTGGGGATGGGAGGAGGATGTGCCACTTTGTCTTCAGAGCTGAAGGAGTTCAGCTCTCATTTATATGGTGAAGGTATTTTTGCTCAGCCTCTCAGAAAGCAATTCCATTTGACAAGCCAAAATCAAAACCAGTCACCCATTTTTTTCCCTTCAGTTTCATTGCTAACTGGAATGGTGAGCAGAGGTTTTTTGTTCCCTGTCTTGAGAAGCTGAAGAATGAGATCACTTAAGTACAAGTGTGGAAATTTTATTACAAGCAGATTCAGATTCTCCTCATTGGGAGACAGCCCAATTGTTTTCCACTGTAGCCTTTTAGTCTACCTATCCTATTTAATAAAAGACAAAGGGTAATTAACCGTACCTCTACTATGCTTCCCATGGGCTAATCAGGGCGATATGCAAATTAACTGCCAAGAAAGATGGCGGTTAACCACCAACAAAGATGGTGGTTAATTTGCATAAGTAGGCTCAATGATGGGAGGCGGAAAGGGGAAGGACCGAAGAACAGTGATGGCAGTGATCGGAAACCCAGGAGGCAAGAGCTGGGTGGCAGGGTAAAGGTGGCCCCCAGGGCCACCTCTGCCCTGCCCCCCGCCCTGGATCCAAGAACCGGGGCAAAGGCCTGCCCCCCAGCTGGTGATTGGAGAAGCCAGGCGGGGCAGGAAAGAGGCTACCAGCGTCTGCCTCTTCCCTGCCCCCCACCACAGCAGTGATCAGTGACCCCTCGAGGCAGGGAGAAACCCAGAACACGTGGAAGCTGTCCTACCTGGCCATGGGGGACCCGATTGCATCCTAGGCAGCGAGGCAGCGAGGAACCCAGAACACACGGAAGCTGTCCTGCCTGGCCATGGGGGACCTGATCATGTCCATGGCGAGGAGGCAGGGAGGGACCCAGAACTCGGAAGCCAGCCTGCCTGGCCACGGGGACCTGATCGCATCCCCAGCCACAAGGCAGGGAGGGACCCAGAACATGGGGAAGCCGGGTCTTTTTTTTTTTTTTTTAGATTGTGTAATATGTGCTTAGTTCCATGCAAAGCTCACAGGTACATCACTAAATACTTTAAAAATACAACGATCTCCTTTTGAACCAATCTGTTTAGATTCATCATTAGTAAAACAGTATGGAACTAATGAAATACAGTGATAGGAATTAGGAAGTGCGACACTGATGGTTCTGGGCATGTGAAGGGTGAGGGACAGAAGGATACACACCATCTTCCCTTCAGTTCTGCCGGAGAGATGAGCTCTGAGGGCCGGAGCTGCTCTATGCCCAGAGGAGGTAGGTTTGGTCAGTGGCTCTGTTTCAGAACTTCTTGCCAAGCAGAGAGCTTACCTGACCCACAGGAACCTTTTTACTCCAGAAAACAGAAACAGCCAGTTCCCAATGTGCATGGGAAAACCAGTGTCCCCTCCTGTGAACAGCGTCCTAATGGGGTGATGGGGGAGGTGGGCGAGGGGAGCAGTGCAGAGTTGTTAGGCAGCTGGAGTGGGAGTGGAAATGCC
>NW_005354903.1:290709-291992 GCF_000412655.1 Myotis brandtii
ACACGCTTCCCATTGGCTAATCAGGGCGATATGCAAATTAACTGCCAAGAAAGATGGCGGTTAACCACCAACAAAGATGGCGGCATACATAGGCACAATGCTGGGAGGCAAACTGGGAAGGACGGAAGAAGCTGCCTGCTGCTGATGGTGATTGGAAACCCAGGTGGCAGGCAAGAACTGGGTAGCCTTTTCCCGGACCCCCAGGAATGATCTGAGAAGCGGGGGCCTTTGCCCAGCTCCCCAGCCATGATCGGAGAAGCGGAGAAGCGGGGGCCTTTGCCTGGCCCCCCCAGCCCTGATCAGAGAAGCAGAGAAGCAGGGGCCTTTGCCCCGCCCCCCAGGCATGATCGGAGAAGCAGGGGCCTTTGCCTGGACCCCCAGGCGTGATCTGAGAAGCAGGGGCCGTTGCCGGCCCCCCAGGCATGATCGGAGAACCGGGGGGGCTTTGCCCAGCCCCCCAGTTGTGATTGGAGAAGCGGGGGCCTTTTCCAGGCCCCCCAGGCATGATCAGAGAAGCGGGGCCTTTGCCTGGCCCCCCAGCCCTGATGGAGAAGCAGAGAAGCGGGGGCCTTTGCCTGGCCCCCCAGGTGGGATCGGAGAAGCCGGGTGGGGCAGGGAAGAGGCGGCATTGACACCTAAGTAGAATGCAAGCACCTTTCAAACTGCAGGGGTAAAACCCCATGATGACTGGGCGCAGGCCAGACTGAGGGACCCCCCGTACCTCCAAGTGCACAAATTGCTACTAGTCCTATCTAATAATAGAGAAACATGGTAATTGCCCACATAGATCAAACTGCAAACCCCCTGAGACTGGGTCCTGGCCGCCACGTAGATCACGAGCACCTTGCAAACTGCACTGGTAAAACCCCATGAAAACAGGTCCTGACAACCAGGTAGATCACGAGCACCTTTCAAACTGCAAATCCCATGAGAACAGGTCCTGGCTACCTCCTAGATCGAGAGCACCTTTCAAATGCAAGCCCCATGAGACCAGGTCCTGGCCACCACATAGATCTCGAGCACCTTGCATACTGCGCGGGTAAAACCCCATGAGACCAGGTCCTGACCGTCCACGTAGATCGAACTGCAAACCCCGAGACTGGGTCCTAGCCACTACATAGATCGTGAGCACCTTTCAAACTGCAAACCCCATGAGACCAGGTTCTAGCCGCCACGTAGATCTCGAACACCTTTCAAACTACGTGGGTAAAACCCATGAGACTGGGTCCTGGCCTCTATGCGTGCTGCCATGTAGATCTTGGGGGGCCAGCAGCCGCCTCTTC
>NW_005354903.1:294376-300651 GCF_000412655.1 Myotis brandtii
GATCAGCCCTGCTCTGTGGGTGATAGAGGGCGGCGCCCCAACCCCCTGATCCACCCTGCTCTGTGTGTGACAGGGGGCGGTACCCCAACTCCCCTATTGGCCCTACTCTGTGAGTGACAGGGGGGAGCTACTCAACTCCATGATGGGCCCTGCTCTGTGTGTGACAGGGGGAAGCTCCCCAACCCCCTGATGGGCCCTGCTCTGTGCGTGATAGGGTATGGAGCCCCAACCCCCCTTATGGGCCCTGCTCTGTGCGTGACAGGGGGTGGCACCGCAACCTCCGCATTGACCCTGCCTTGAGTGTGACAGGGTGCAGTGCTCCTGATCAGCCCTGCTCTGTGGGTGATAGAGGGTGGCGCCCCAACCCCCTGATCCGCCCTGCTCTGTGCATGACAGGCGGCGGCGCCCCAACTCCCCAGTCGGCCCTGCTCTGAGCCCAACCAGGGGCTGCACCTAGGGATTGGGCCTGCCCTCTGCCACCCTGGAGCGGGCCTAAGCCAGCAGGTCGTTATCTCCCGAGGGGTCCCAGACTGTGAGAGGGCACAGGCCGGGCTGAGGGACCCCTCCCTCACCCCCGAGTGCACAAATTTTTGTGCACCAGGCCTCTAGTATATATATAAAAACCCAGCAACTGAATGGTGGAACAACCAGAATGACCTGATGACCAGTCGCTATGACGTGCACTGACCATCAGGAAGCAGACACTCAATGTAGAAGCTGCCCCTTGGTGGTCAGTGCGCTCCCACAGTGGGAGTGCCTCTTGGCTGACTGGGATGAGCAGCGCTCCCACAGTGGGCTGATTCCCACAGGCAATTCCCCTCACCAATGCATGAATCCATGCACCTGGCCTTTAGTTGGTATATATTTACTAGAAGCCTGCTCTATATCTATCTGTGTTTTTATATTACTGATTCCCTCAATTGCTCTTGCTCAGTAATGGACCCAAACTTTCCCTGTTCCTATGCATCAGTTCACTTTATTGTTGCAGCTCTTCCCTAGTTTCACATACCTCCCACTCTAAGTCTAAAAGCACTGTTATTTCTGCATGATTGGTTTCTGTGATTAGGCTGCTCAAACTGCTGTGTCTGCCCCTGCCTATGTTCCACCTGCCTTTGTTTCCATTGGATCCTGCCCTTTCTGCCTGCTTGTTACACTAACTCCTCTTGTCACCTTAGCCTGGGTTCTGTCAATCCTTAACCTTATTTTCTAAATACAGCTCAACTAAGTCAGACTTTCTACCAAAAAGCAAGGGAAGGTCCTGGATCCAAGATCATCCAATGGACAGGGAACTGGCAGGCGCAATGGCCCCTTGCTGGATCCTAGCACTGGGTCTGGGTCTGCATGGTAGTCCTGGTTGAGCTACCTTGGAATCCTGCTGATTATGTCAAATAAAATTAATGTAAAAAAACCCCACTCAAACCTGTAAAGAATTTTTGTGAGTTTATGTGAGCCAAACTCTCCACAATTGTTGGGAAGCAAATTTTCACCTTGTTTTATACATTACAATCAAAGAAGGATCTGTAAGTGGATTACATGAAATCCATTGGTGATAGATTAGGGAGGTGGGAGAAAGCAAAACAGAAATTGGATAAAAAGTAAAATGATAGGTACATACTTATTTTACATAGGTGGGTACAGGATAGTTAACAGTCAACAATTAACATGATAACAATAACAATGAGGGAATTTGTGATCTGTGCCCTGGCTCCATTTGTTTTATCCAGAGGGATCCAGAAAAGGGGAATTTACAAGTTACTCTGACATTTCACAGATATGTTATCTTAGATGAAAAAAGACAATAGTCTCAGTAAAGATCCTCGAAGTTGATCTTTGTCAGGGAAGGTACTGGCTTGGATATGACTATAAAGTGATTTTTAATTTAAAGGTTTTCATATCAGATCATTCTTTGAGGTTACTTTAGGTCTCTGGGTTTACAAGGCGATCACACAGGCCTTCCCTGGGCTAGTCAGATTAGCATGTGGCCCTTTTTCATCCACATTAACGAGAATTTGTAATGTTTTCTTTGAGGCCACAGATATCTTTTGTGTGATAAGTTGGCAAAGATATTTAAAGTATATGCAGATATTCAAAAGATTCAGTAAATTCTAAGTTCACTTAAACATGAAAAATATATATATATATATATTTATAATGCAACTTAGATGCATTTGCCCACCTCTAGGCTCCACTCAGAACAAATACAAAGGTTCCTTTTGCAAAATGATCCTAAGAGGGGAACAATTTGATTAATATCTTAATTTATAACAAGAGTATTTTGATTGTGGACCAATAGTAAATGCAATTCTTGCTACAATATAGATTTCATGTACTTTTAAATGTTTGTCTTAATGAAAAAAGCTTTATCTATAATAATAAAAGCATAATATGCAAATTGACTGAACGACCAAACAGCAGAACCACACTATGATACACACTGGTGCAAGGCCAGCCATGGTAGGTGTGATGCAATTGGTGAGGGCGCCCAGCCATTGCCCCACAATTGCCCTGCAGAGGGAGGTGATGGGTGGCAGGGAAGCAGGGAGGCAGAGCCACACAATTGGCAAGCAGTGGCAGTGGTAGTGGTGGGGCCAGTTGCAGGCAGCCAGGGGGGAAGAAAAGCCTGGATAGGCCCTTTCAAATAAAACTATGTATAACCTACGAATTTTGTGCAGAAACAGTAAGAAGGGAACACTCACTTCAGCAGAAAATAAAGCATCACTGGCCAGGCCTAGGGATTCTACTCTGCAGGAAGCCACTGCTTGCCAATACTGTCATTAGCGTGCACCAGGGAGTGAGGGAGGCTGATGGACCTTGTGCATTAGCAGGGCTGACGCTAAGCACCGATTGTTCCTGTTGAGATAGTGGGCCTCAAAGCAATTTCCTGACCTGAGAGCCTCCAAGTAAATGTTTACTGGACCTTACTGATCTTTATTGACCTTAGAAATGGTCTGTTTGCTACCTGTTTGCTGTGCTTTACTGAGGGCAAGATGTGCATCTAAAACTGAGTAAAAGCAGACAGTACCCAGTTTCAGTGTGTCTCTTCAAGAAAGAAGCTTCACCTGGCCCCCAATGCCTTCTAAATTCATATTTCTTATATAGTATCTTCATTTGTGCATTGGCTCCTCCTTCAGATCCTGAACCCTGCCATAAAGGTCATGGCACTACGCAAGGGGTCCTGGATTGTGAGAGGGTGCAGGCCGGGCTGAAGGACACTCCCTCTAGTCTTGCCATAAAAAGGGAAAGCAACTTTGTACAGTTGGAAAGAATTTGTTAGGCCCAATACCTTAACATGCAACACTAATACTAAACATTTCCTTTTGTATTGTTTTACTTAAACAGAAAAATTCCTAAATTCTGCAAGTGGAAATATAGTTTTGCTCTTGAATTAACTCAGTGCCCAACATTTCAAAATACTTAATCATGCCAAATGTTAGTTAAACTGAGGTTAGCTAATTATCTTTATCTAAAGGATTATATTATGACAAGCTGGTGGTTTCAGTTTAAATCTAGGGGCCTACACAAAACTCTTAAACAGGGATTTCAAAGTACAACCTTCACTGATGTTTGTATTTTAAAAAGAAGGCTGCAGGCCATTAAAGAAAATCTTTCTAGTTGTGATGCTGCCAAGAAGCTTAATTAAGTCTTTCAAAAGTTTACATGCAATGAATCCAAGAAAGCATTTACAAATTCTCTAAAGGAAATGCTCCAATGAAAAGGATATGCAAGAGTCACTTTTTATTAGGCAACATACAAAACAACAAGTTTTCCCATAGTCTCACAGAAAGTTTCTAGACAAACATGAATACCTTTAAATGCTACCAAACACTAGACCAGAATGGCTTCACTTGTTTTCACACATACTCTTGTTTTGTTGATCTCCCTAATTTAATCTATCAGTTAGGTCTCATGACATTGAAGATGTCAGCAGAATTTATTTTATTTTATTTTATGAATCATCACAGAGACTTTAAAGAACACCAAAGATATTAAAATCAAATAAAACTATCTATAACCTAAGAATTTTGTGGAGAAACAGTAAGAAGGGAACACTCATGTCAGCAGAAAATAAAGCATTGATTTGCAATTATTTGACCTGCCATTATAACTAGATAATCAATGGGTCCAGCCTGCCTTTCACTACTTGAGTTAATTCAGCAGAGACAGGGTTGAATCTTATATGAGCAATTATTCTAATAATGCTGGCAGTGTGGGAGAACAGCAGGGTCATCCACAAAAATCTGCTCTTCCCCCAACCATAAACCATCTGCTTATAATGGATAGAAGGAGGAAGATTACATCAAAAAGTAGCCAAAAGAGATAATGATAGGTATGCAAAATGGGCAGTTTATAAGTAATGTAGACTGGCAGTTTGAAAAGGGTTGGGAGTTTTCAAAGGGCTGGCACCTCTGGTTTCTGCAACAAGGTTGTTCATCTTTCCTCCATCATAAGCAGCTCCCGGAAGTAGAGGATGGGCCACATTTTTGAGCTCCCAGGTCCCACGTGCAATTGCCAGCCAGGTTAGAATGTGCTTTCTTTAATCAGAACAAAACAATCATGGTTAACAGAGCATGATTAATATTTCTTAAAATTATAGATGGTTCCCAAAATTGTATTTCTTCCCCATCATGAACACCTTTAAATGCTACCAAACACGAGTCTAGAATGGTATTTTCCAACACAATCTTTTATTAATCTTCCTAGTTTATTCTACCAGTTTAGGTCTTCTCTCTTTTATTTTATGAATCAGCACAGAGAGTTTAAAGAACACCAAAGATATTAAAACCAACTAAAACTGCTTGTAACCTAAGAATTTTGTGGAGAAACAGTAATGAGGGAACACTTGTTTCAGCAGAAAATAAAGTATAGGTTTACAACTATTTTAATTGTCACTACAGACTCTTTTATGGTAAAATTCAAGGCAAATATTTCCAAATTTAGCTAAGCATGTGCGAAAACCTCATCACTGGTAGAATCATGAAATGGTACAAAAATTCTAGGAAATTATTGGTAAGGTTTGAGCAGAGTTATCCATACAACAATTCTATTACTCATAAATTATACTCCCAACTATTATTGGGCCAAAAGTACTGAGAACATATGTCCACTAAAAGACTTGAACTTGACTATTTATAGCACCTTTATTAATAAAGTCATCAAACCCCAAACAACCCAAACATCCATTAAATGAAGATTACATCAAATGTAAACAAACATTATTTATACAACCTAAGCTGGGTGAATGAAGACATACCAGAATTTATTCTTATGGTTCTTTTAGGCATATTCTTGTGCTCTATTATGCCCTGCTTGGGGCTCTTGCCTCTCCTGGCGATATTCCTGTTATTCTCATTACAGGTCTCATGATTAACGGGCTTTGGCTTTCAGTAAACCACCTCACTCAGTTTCCAGTGGCCTCCTACACCTGGCCCCTGCCTGCACCTATTCCCACTCGTTACTCTGACTGACCTTTACAAGCAACATAAATACCTTGCTTCCCCTATTCAGCCCTGCTGATGCTGTTTTGGCCTCGGCCCTTCTGCTGGCAGATGTAACAATAAAATTGTAACTATTTTCCCCTTTTAGCCTTGTATGTTCCTCCTTTGGTGACCCAATCAGTTCTGAGTATATGAATTTCAGGCAAAACTAAACTCTCAAGGCAGAAATTATACCATTAATAAGGGAAATTGACTGGAAAGGGGTAGAGGAAATTTTAAGGATTGAATAAATGATGTAAATATTCTATAACCTAAATTTGGATGATAGTTAATCAATGATACCCATTTGTCAGTTATCCACATGGAAATTTAAGGTTGGTTTATGATATCTCTTGTAGATCATACTTGACTTTTTTCTTTAAGTTATCTAGCATGAAATCAAGTATTAATTAAATTAACTAAAATATTAGAATAATCTCTCAAGTTAAGCAAAGTATCAGAGACAGATCTATGCACATATAGAAAATAACACAAATTTATATGGGAGGGAATCTTATATTACCTGGTTCAATAGTTAATGAATATCTAATTAAATATATTAATAATGGCTTTCTACATTAGTCTTCCACTAAGATATTTCTAAATGGAGCAATTACTTTCATGTTAATAATAACTAATCATTCTTTACCATTGCCAACCTGAAATTATTTGCTCTTCACAGCATCCCAATGAGGCAATTTGGTTATTGCTTGTTATTTGTTATTTTTATTTTTTATTATTAGTTAAATGTGAGAAAATTGAGGATCAGACAGATGGTCAGGCCTAGTAAGTGGCATGGAA
>NW_005354904.1:0-757 GCF_000412655.1 Myotis brandtii
TATGTAACATGCACACATCTGATATATAGTGAGGGCAAGAGCTAAAGATATGTGCTGCAGACAGTAGGTTTTGTAAGAGGGCAGAGAAAGAATTTCCAGATCACTCATAATTATACTTTATTATGAGTTCATCAGCCCAATCTCTGCAGAAGACACAGAGGGAAGGGACCTAGTGGAGTGAGTTTATATATCCACATTGTCCCTCACAAAACTTTTAAAGAAAGTTTCAAAGTTTTTCTAAAAATAAATATTTTTATTTTGAAACAATCACAAATTTACAAAAAATTTTAAAGTACAGTATAAATATCTCTCCCCCCCAAACCATTTGACTACAAGCTTGTGACTTTTTGCCCAATTACTTGTTTATATTTCAGTGTGTGTTTATTATAAGGGGTGATTTGTTACACAGCCATTACAATGGCAACGTCATCTAATCCTCAGACCCTATTCAAGTTTCATCAGTTGTTTTATTCATGTTTTTTTTTTAAAATATATTTTATTGATTTTCTACAGAGAGGAAGGGAGAGAGATAGAGAGTTAGAAACATCGATGAGAGAGAAACATCGATCAGCTGCCTTCTGCACATCTCCCACCGGGGATGTGCCCGCAACCAATGCCCTTGACCGGAATCGAACCTGGGACCTTTCAGTCCGCAGGCCGACACTCTATCCACTGAGCCAAACCGGTTTCGGCATAGTCATTTCTTATTTACTTTTTTTTCTGTATAAACACATTAAACATTTTTAAAATTTTATTT
>NW_005354905.1:0-2615 GCF_000412655.1 Myotis brandtii
TGTCATGTTCAATTGGTTGATTTTTCTTTTCAATATAAATGCTATTTTCCATGCTTCTTTGTCTGGTAGGTTTTCTTCTTTCTCCTTCCTTCCTTCCTTCCTTCCTTCCTTCCTTCCTTCCTTCCTTCCTCGTTTCTTTTCTTTCTTTCTTTCTTTCTTTCTTTCTTTCTTTCTTTCTTTCTTTCTTTCTTTCTTTCTTTCTTTTTCTTCTTTCTTTCTTCTCTTTTTATGTCTTTCTTTCAAAATAAGCATGATGTTTATTTTTCAAAATTTATCTTTATTGCTGAAAATATCAAGGTGTCCCTTTTTTTTCTTCCATTGATCTCTTCTACGCTGCTCCTGCTCCCTGCCTGGTATTTTTTTTATTGGACGACAACCATTGTGAATCTCACATTATTGGCACTGGATATTTGTGTGTGTGTGTTTAATATGTTCTTAAGTTTTGTTCTAGGTCAATTATTTTTAACCGGTGTGCTGCAAACAATTTTAAAACAAGCAATACCTGACTATTTAGTTTTTCCCCTTAGATTGTCAAATAAAAAATGGCAACAGCCAACAAATCAATAGCCATTTGGGGTGAATGAATAAAGATTATACCTATTATTTTTGTCAGATAGGCAGAAAATACATTTTTTCGTATGCCGCAGAATTTCTGTAAGTAGTTTATATGTTCCATGAGATGAAAATGGTTTTAAATTGCTGCTGTATATTTTAATTTTAATTCCAGTTTGGTCCTGGGAAGAGGTGAGTGTAACTTCCACGGACTGGGCCATCACTTTGGATCTCCACCTCAGAGAACTATTTTTAAAAGAGGAGGACATTTCTATAAAAATGCAAGGTACAAAGTCTTAGTACAATTTAAGCTTTGGCTCTTGTAGAAGTATAAATGCTACTGATTTACAAAACATCATTTGAAAGTTTAAATTTCTTTTAAACTTATTTAATTTGATAAATTTTAAATATTAAGCTTTTAATTTTAATTGTTTATTTCAGGCCCCTCTTGATGCAAATATTGGCCAAAACAAAATAGTTTACTATTAAAATCTTAATACTTTTTGGTCAATTGTGGCTGAAACAAAACATTTAATATTTAAAACGTGTTTTGTTTTGTTTTTTGTTTCAGCCATGGAGGGATGAATCATAAATGTTCAATATGTTTAATATTTAAATATTAAGCTATTTTGTTTCATCCAATGATGGCTGAAACAAATATAATGTTTAATATTTAAATATTAAACTTCTTTGTTTAAGCCAGTCTTTGCTATCTTCAAGAGGGGGCTGAAATGGAAAATTAAAAGCTTATTATTTACAACTTACAAAACTAAATAAGTTTAAGAGAAGTGTAATTAAATTTTATTTTATTTTTAAAAATCTTTTTTGTTGAGAGTATTACAGATGTCCCCCTCCCCCATCCATGGCCCCCGTCCACCTGATTCCCACCCTGCCCCAGGCCTTCACCACCCTATTGTCAGTGTCCATAGGTCAGCGGTTCTCAACCTGTGGGTCGCGACCCCTTTGGCAGTCGAACGACCCTTTCACAGGGGTCGCCTAAGACCATCCTGCATATCAGATATTTACATTACGATTCATAACAGTAGCAACATTACAGTTATGAAGTAGCAACGAAAATAATTTTATGGTTGGGTCACAACATGGGGAACTGTATTTAAAGGGCCAGAAGGTTGAGAACCACTGACATAGGTAATGGATATAGGCATGTAAGATCTTTGGTTCATCTCTTCCCACCTCCAACGTTCTCCTTGCCTCTGAGATTCTTCAGTCTGTTCCATGTTTCCATTCTTCTGGTTCTATTTTATTCATTGGTTTATTTTGTTCATTGGACTCCCTTTTTCTTTTATTTTGATTTTTAGATTTAATTGTGGATAGATATTAAATCTATATTTAAATTATATACAATTTTGATATAATTGTATGAGTCGGCGATTACCCATGTTTTCCTACACAGCCATCTTGGATCTTTCCCATAAAGTTTTTTAATTAAATTTTAAATGGTGTTTTATAAATCTGTAGCATTTATACTTCTGCAGGGGTGCCTTGGATGCCAAAGCACACAATAGCAAAGTTTAAAATTGCCCTAAGATTTGAGGTAAACCTCTTGTTTATTTATGTATTTTTTTCCCTTCTAATCCTCACCCTAGGATATTTTTTCCCCAATGATTTATAGAGAGAGGGGAAGGGAGGGATGGGAAGAGAGAAGGAGGGCAGAGGGAGGGACAGAGAGAGAAAAACATCTATATGAGAGAGACATTAACTGTTGGCTCTTACATGGGCCCGGACTGGGGCCAGGGATCAAACCTGCAGCCCAGTTACACACTCTTGGCTGGGAATCAAACCCAGGACCCTGAGGTGAATGGGCTGATGCTCTAACCACTGAGGCAACCCGGCCAGGGACCTCCTTTATCTCTTTAACTGCTTGTTACCACTGCTTTTGAGAAGGAGAGGTGGCATTTCTGTAGTTTTTGTAGATGAGGGTCTCATGATGTTACAAGCCCTCATTTTCTTTAGAGAGCATGGCTTTGGTGTGTTGCATGCCAATAACATTGTCAGCGCTAAGAGATCTTTCTATAGCAGCTCTGCCCAGGTCTTTTTCTTGA
>NW_005354905.1:4736-5343 GCF_000412655.1 Myotis brandtii
GCAGCACGATCCTGAGCCGCCAGCCACCCCAGCACGGGATCCGGGCCTGCCATCTGTGACTGGGGGAGACAGGGCAGACACCGCGGCATTGAGCGTGCCATCTGCCACCAGGGGAGCGGGCCTAAGCCAGCAGGTGTTTATCTCCCCAGGGGTCCCAGACTGTGAGAGGGCACAGTTTGGGCTGAGGGCCCCCCCACCAGTGCACAAATTTTTGTGCACCGGGCTTCTAGTTCTATAATAAAAGCATAATAAGCAAATCAACCCATGCAATTGGTGGGGGAAGGGGGACCCACTATCGCTCCACAGAGGGAGGCCCAGGCCACCCACCGGTGGGTCGATCAATCCAGGGGCTCCATGGTCACCCCAAAGAGGGAGGCCCAGGCCAACGATCTGCAGGCTGCAGTGGGTGGGTGGGGCCTCCCTCTTCAGAGTGATCTCGGAGCTCCCAGACTGTGAGAGGGCGCAGGTCGGGCTGAGGGACCCCCACCCCTCCCAAGTGGACAAATTTTGTGCCCCAGGCCTCTAGTAAATAAATAAATCAGCCACATTTGATGGGAAAGGAAATCCCTCCCCTACCCAGTGCATGGGACTAACAGCAGAGGACAAA
>NW_005354906.1:0-1618 GCF_000412655.1 Myotis brandtii
TTTTATACACCAATAATGAACTCACAGAAAGAAAAATTTTAAAAAGCAATCCCATTTACCATTGCACCGAAAAATTAAGATACCTAGGAATCAACTTAACTAAGGATGTAAAACAACTGTACTCAGAAAACTACAGGACATTGAAAAAAGAGATAGAGGAAGACATAAACAAATAGAAGAATATACTGTGTTCATGGACTGCTAGAATCAACATCATTAAAATGTCCATACTACCCAAAGCAATCTATAGATTCAATGCAATCTTCATTAAAATACAAACGGCATATTTCACCGACCTAGAACAAACTCTCCAAAAATTAATATGTTATAAAAAAAGACCCTGAGTAGCTTCAGCAATCCTGAAAAAGAAGAACAAAGTAGGAGGGATAACAATACCAGATATCAAGCTATACCACAAAGCCACTATTCTCAAAACTGTCTGGTACTGGCATAAGAACAGACATATGGACCAATGGAAGAGAGCAGAGAACCCAGAAATCTCCCCAAGCCATTATTATGCTCAATTAATATTTCACAAAGGATGCAAGAGCATACAATGAAGTCAAGACAGTCTCTTCAATAAATGGTGTTGGGAAAATTGGACAGATGCATGCACAAAAATGAAACTAGACCTCCAACTTACACCATACACAAAAATAAATTCAATATGGCTAAAGGACTTAAACATAAGACAGGAAACCATAAAAATTTTAGAATAAGCCATAAGCAGCAAATTATCAGACATATATCGTAGCAATATCTTTACTGATATAGCTCTTAGGTCAATGGAAACTAAGGAGAAAATAAATGGGACTACATCAAAATAAAATGCTTCTGCACAGCAAAAGTAACCATCAACAAAACAGCAAGAAAGCCCACTGGATGGGAGAACATATTTACCAATGTTATCTCCAGTAAGGGTTTAATCTCCAAAATTTATAGAGAAGTCATACAACTTAACAAAAGGAAGATCAATAATCCAATCAAAAATGGGCAAAGGATCTAAACAGACACTTTTCAAAGGAGGACATACAGAAGGCCAACAGACATATGAAAACATGCTCAAAGTCACTAATCATCCAAGAGATGCAAATCAAAATGACAATGAGGTACCACCTCACACCTGTCAGAATGGCTATCATCAACAAACGACAAGTGCTGGAGAGAATGTGGAGAAAAAGGAACCCGTGTGCATTGCTGGTGGGAATGCAGAATGGTGCAGCCACTGTGGAAAACAATATGGAGTTTCTTCAAAAAATTAAAAATGGAACTCCCATTTGACCCAGTAATCTCACTTCCAGGAATATATCCCAAGAAATCAGAAACACCAATCAGAAAGCACAACTATGTTCATAGCACCCTTATGTTTATGGCAGCACAACTTACAATAGTTAAAATTTGGAAACATCCTAAGTGCCCATCGGCAGATGAGTTGATTAGAATATGTAGAGGAACAAATTCTTTTTTTTAATCTTTATTGTTGAAGGTTTTACATATGCTCTCCTTTTTCCCCCATTAACCTCTTCCAGCCCACTTCAGTCACCCCCTCCCCAGGTCCTCACCACCCCATTGTCTGTGTCCACATATATGCATACAAGTTCATTGGTTAATCTCTTCC
>NW_005354907.1:0-850 GCF_000412655.1 Myotis brandtii
TTTTTAAAATACATTTTTATTTATTTCAGAGAAGAAGTAAGAGGCAGAGAGAGAGAAACATCAATGATGACAGAGGATCATCGACTGGCTGCCTCCTGCACGCCCCCCACTGGGGATCATGCATGTAACCTGGGGATGTGACCTGACCTCCTGGTTCACAGGTCGATGCTCAACCACTGAGCCCACAGGCCGGGCTGAGGAACTCCATGTCCTGAGTATGTGGTTGTGACATTGGGTGCAGAGTGTTGCTGAGATGTCACTGGTGCTGATTGATGAAAATGATGCCTTTCTCCCCAGAGCTGCTGCCTGGGCCGGGGCACTAGGCCTGGGCTGTCTGTCCTGGTCCCTGTCCCTGGAGGAGCTGGAGGAGCAGGGGAGCTGCAGGGACCCGTGTGCACAGGAGGGTCCTAAATGAATCTGATTCAGCCTCCTCCAATGTCTCCATGGGAACCTTCATCCCTGAGGAATGTTACCTGTGAGAACGTGAACATGGCGCACATTCCATGAGCAACAAATCAATGGAAACGCTGACCTGACGTCAAAGCTGTGACACTGTCAGGACCACAGGTCCAGGCATCACCCGGTGCCGGATGGACACCTATCAGCACAGTCACGGCTGAGCCAGAACTGGGCGGAGCCGCCAGCAGGGGCCAAGGTCATGTTATACAGAATACACTTCATATCTACAGGTCGGTTTTAATACAAAATTCAGATTTGAGTCCTCAGACCAGGATCCTATCTCAGTCACTCCTCGGCTTGGATCTGAACTTGGCCTGAATGAATCTGACTCCACCTCCTCCAATGTCTCCTTGCGAACCTTCATCCCTGAGGAATGTTACCTGTGGGAACG
>NW_005354908.1:0-690 GCF_000412655.1 Myotis brandtii
AGCCTCTTAATATTATTTAAATCAAAAAAAGAAGGGGATAGTGAAATAATCCCCTGTGAGTAAATCACATCAAGAAAATTTTTTACTTTAAAAATTATTTTTTACTTGTAATGCTGAAGACAAGACACCCATGAAAACACACATGGCGTCAAAATAAGCCAAAGGAAAATGGTTTGGGCACAATGAAAAGCAAGGATCCCAAGTCTAGTTTATAAAAAGATTCCTTTATTAACCTTTGGTTGAGAATATGTTTGTATATTTCCAGAAAACTCCTCCAAGCCCGTGTGGATTCCTGCAACAAGGGATCCCAGAGAGGAACTGACAACACATGAAGACAAGAGGAGAGGCAGTCCAGAGATGGAGATGGTGAAGACGCCTTGCCATGCTAGCAGTCAGCAGCTGTGCATCGCTGCAGGTTGCCCAGGAACAAACCAGAGAAGGTCGGACCTGCATTGCCACTGTTTGCCCACCATCCAGAACTAGCATATCATTGCTGGCAAATACACATAAGGAACTGTAGGACATTGAAATTGGGACTCAAAGAACTGTTGGTCCAGAAAGAAACTTACTACAGACTGATTCATTTGGCTCTCAGCATAACCACTATTGCCTGTCTCATTTTTGTTCTCACTTTTCAAGAATTACTAAGGAATAGAAACGGGGGAGATGCAGGAGGCCGCCCATTGTCTT
>NW_005354909.1:0-478 GCF_000412655.1 Myotis brandtii
GCCCTGGAGCCAACCTCCTGCGGTCCCTCCCTGGCCAGCCCCACCTGGGGTGGCGCATGGCTCCAAAGGCATCTGTGGAGTGAGCAGGGTCCCTCCAGCAGATGGGGTCCCTCGGCCTGGCCTGTGGGAATCGGGCTGAAATTGGCTCTCTGACATCCCCCAAGGGGTCCCAGAGTGCGAGAGGGCACTCTGCAAAGTTGTTGTCCTACAGGGTGTGGAATGCAAACACAAGTGTGCAGTAAACCAGATTTGGGGCCAACAGTGCCCCGGCAACAACATAACCCACTGCTGAAGGTGAAATCATGCAGCCTCACGAGGAATTGGACTCCGTCCTCTCTGGTTTTGGGATGCATCACCCGAGAACTGCCGCTGCCAAGTCACTGCAGCTCAGCAGGTCCTGCACTGAGTGTCAACCACCTAGAGGTCAGTGCATGTCATAGTAACTGGTCAGACGGGTGGAGGGACACTTAGCATATTA
>NW_005354910.1:0-790 GCF_000412655.1 Myotis brandtii
ATGCAGAATTGAGGTTGACTCCCAAGAGCTGATAGACTTGGCTTGTGGGAGGGGGAGCGTGTGGTAAGCTTCTCATCCCTGCAAGGATGCAGTGTTCCTAGCCCAGCGTGGCAGACAGACCTGCCAGGACACAGCCGTGTGGTGGTAGCTGTTACTAGCGCAGAGCCAGCTTTGTCCATCTAAGTAAATGGGCTTAGCCATAAAGGGTAAAACTAGCTGGTTATCCCATATCTTAATACAAACTGGATCTTGGATACGCAGTTGTATTTAATGCTGAATGATTTCTTATCCTCTCCAGTTCAGGCACCTTTGGCCAAACCTTCGTCCTCGTTTGAGGGGTTTTGTTGTGGGGTCTTTGTACTTGTTTTTGCAGGTATTTGCCTCATTCTATCACTGTGCTTTGCAGGTAGACAAGATGTGATTTAGAACTGTGTTCTAAGGTGTTTCTTGTCGTGGAGTCATTGGTTTGCAGCGATAAGTTTTGCTTTCCCACTAAATGGGGGAGGGATTGGTAATCCACGAGACAAGCTAAATTGTTAGGATTCCTTGGTTGGAAAAGTTAGCTTGCGTTTTGTTGCTGTGGTTCCTGAATAACTTGGAGATGCTCCTGAGTTGTCCCATCTACTGCCTTGATTGCTTGGATCTCACCCATCCTTTCCCTTTAAGAAAAACCAAGTCCTGTTATAGAGTTCTCGGTATTTTACAGCTGACTTTTGGAAGAGGCACTTTTCCCAAATAAAAATAATAAAAAAGGAACTATCTTTGGTTTTTAAAAACCTTATCAAAGTTA
>NW_005354911.1:0-572 GCF_000412655.1 Myotis brandtii
AGTATAATATGCTAATTAGACCGGACAGACGAATGACTTTCTGGACGTCCTTCTGGACGAAGCCACCAAGATGGGGGCTGAGGCAGAGGCAGTTAGGGGCGATCAGGCAGGCAGGCAAGCAGTTATGGGTGATCAGGCAGGCAGACAGAGGGGTTAGGGGCAATCAGGCAGGTAGGTGAGTGGCTAGGGGTGAGGAGGCAGGCAGGCGAGTGGTTAGGGGCAATGAGGCAGGCAGGTGAGCAGTTAGGGGGGATGAGGCAGGCAGGCAGACGAGTGGTTAGGAGCCAGTGGTCCCAGATTGTGGACATCCCCTGAGGGCTCCCAGATTGTGAGAGGGTGCAGACCAGGCTGAGGGAGCCCCCCTCCTGTGCATGAATTTCATGCACCAGGCATCTAGTAATAATGATAAATAAAAAAGAGGTGTCACTGTCATTTTCTGGAAAAGTGGAATCGGGGAAAACCTATACCATGGAGAGGAATTTATTACCATTGTTGGTGTTGTTGAAATAACCCCAGTCTGATTCTGCTAGAAAACAATAAATTCTTCTGAGGTTTTTAATAAGTGCTATTAA
>NW_005354912.1:0-488 GCF_000412655.1 Myotis brandtii
GAGAAAGAAACATCTATGTGAGAGAGAAACATTGATCAATTGCCTCACGCATGAGCCCAGACTGCGGATTGAATCTGAAACCTGGGTATGTGCCCATGACTGGGAATTGAACCCGAGGCCCTTTGGTGTGTGGGACGACACTCTAACCCAGTGGTTCTCAACCTTCTGGCCCTTTAAATACAGTTCCTCTTATTGTGACCCAACAATAAAATTATTTTCGTTGCTACTTCATAACTGTAATGTTGCTACTGTTATGAATCGTAATGTAAATATCTGATATGCAGGATGGTCTTAGGCGACCCCTGTGAAAGGGTCGTTCGACCGCCAAAGGGGTCGAGACCCACAGGTTGAGAACCGATGCTCTAACCATTGAGCACACCGGCCAGGGCCCTATTCAGTGTTTTAAAGTAGTAGTTTCGTGGGGGAAGGGAGTGGTTCTTGTTCAGAAAAGTTTCAACCATGGCCCTGAGCTCAAAATAAATCACAAG
>NW_005354913.1:0-792 GCF_000412655.1 Myotis brandtii
TTATTTCTTTCTTGATCTCATTGGTAATCTATTCATTCTTTAATAACATGTTATTTTTCCTCAATGTGTTTGAATGTTTTTGAGTGTTTTTACTATAGTTGATTTCAAATTTTATTCCATTGTGATATGAGAAGCTGCTTGATATGATTTCAATCTTCTTGAACTTGTAGAGACTTGTTTTGTGTCTGAACATGTGATCTATCTTTGAGAATGATCCATGTGCACTTGAGAAGAATGTATATTCTCCAGCTTTGGGGTGAAATGTTCTGAAGATGTTGATTAAATCCATCTGATCTAGTGAGTCATTTAGGATTGCTGTTTCTTTGCTGATTTTTTCCTATAGGATTTATCCAGTGATGTCAATGGGTTATTAAAGTCCCCTACTACAATTGTATTACTTTTGGTCTCTCCCTTGATATCTTCCAGAAGTTTTTGTTTGTTTTTTTTGTTGTTGTTGTTTGTTTGTTTTTGTATTTGGGAGCTCCCGCATTGGGTGCATGTATGTTTACCAGGGTTATATCCTCTTGTATGGATCCCTTTAGTATTATGAAATGGCCTTCCTTATCTCTTGTTATGGCCTTCTGATGTCTGGTTCTTCCCTTGGTTTATGTTATTTATCAAATACAAATGACCCTATTTTCTGTTTCACTGTGTAAATTCACCCATAATTTTGGAGAAGATATTCAAGAGTACGTTACCACTGGTGTCCTTCAAGCTGGACCCTAGAAATCAGAGATTTCTTTTTTAAAAAAAACATATTTTTTATTGATTTCAAAGAGGAAAGGAGAGGGA
>NW_005354914.1:0-878 GCF_000412655.1 Myotis brandtii
AAAACAAATGAACAAACAAACAACAACAAGAAGAAAAATAATTGAGCAAAGAAAGAGAAAAGAGAAGGGTTCATGGACTTGGAGCAGGGGAGAGGAAATTAGATACATGACTAAGCCAACAGAGACTACTATAATAGTAATGCGTCAATAAAGCAGATAAAGAAGATCAATTTTTAACAAGGAGTAAAAATAAATAAGAGAGAAAAACTAAAACAGGAACAGGAAAAGAGAAATCGGATGAAAAAGGGAGAAGTGAGGAAGAAAGGATTGGCATAAAGGAAAAAATGAGATAGAATAAAATAATGATTAAAAAAAAGAATGTAGAACACTAATCCAAAAACAAACAAACAAAATGAAAGGTAAAGAAGAAGGAGAAGAAGAAGAAGAAGAAGAAGAAGAAGAAGAAGAAGAAGAAGAAGAAGAAGAAGAAGAAGAAGAAGAAGAAGAAGAAGAAGAAGAAGAAGAAGAAGAAGAAGAAGAAGAAGAAGAAGAAGAAGAAGAAGAAGAAGAAGAAGAAGAAGAAGAAGAAGAAGAAGAAGAAGAAGAAGAAGAAGAAGAAGAAGAAGAAGAAGAAGAAGAAGAAGAAGAAGAAGAAGAAGAAGATAAAATAAAGTGAAAAAATATTAGTTTCTTAAGTAAAAGATAAAAAATAAAAATGTGAAGTAGTGAAGTTTGTTTGCTTCAGCTGATTTTTAATGTCCCATGGGGGCTGGTTTAAGACCCCTCTCTACTGTTCTGTCTGCCACGTCTCAGTTTCCTGTTAGGTAGTCAGCACTGTGTTGAAGTAGTTCCCAGACCACTGCTCCTCTGTGTCAGAGGCCACAACTTTGGTTTCAGGCAGGCGGGATCAATCTGCCCACTTTGTTTTTCTGCCTGCT
>NW_005354915.1:0-1892 GCF_000412655.1 Myotis brandtii
CATCTGAAGCACGTCATAGATGGGGTAGTCCACGTACGCGTGAATCTTGCCATGGTAGTACTGGGTGTCCATGATGATCACCAGGTGGGCGGCCACGCTCATGCCCCAGCAGAGACTCCGAGAAGCGACCACCACCTGGATGGCCCCTGAGCTGAAGAGCTGCTCCACCAGGCGCCGCTCCACGGGGCTGAGCCCCTCGTGCAGGTAGCCCACACCGTTCAACAGCGTCTCCCTGAGCGTGTTGTCGCTCAGCTTCTCCAGATATGGGATCAGGTCCTTCTCGGTGCAGTGCAAGAACCTCTGCCGCTGGATGTCCGCTGCACACGTGCTGAGGACGTCGACTGCAGTGAGGCGGGTCTGCTTGCGGGACGGCACAAAAACGATGACAGGCTTCTTGGGCGAGTGCTTGGTGATTGCATGGTACACGGGCTTGGCCATGGACAGCAGGCGAGTCTGTGTGTGGCTGATGTTAAAGCCCTGGATGTGCAGCTCCAAGGGCACAGGGCGCACATTCGGGTGGAAGTTGAAGGTGGACGTGGCACTGCACCCCAGCCAGTGGGCCACATCCTTAGCGTTTGAGAGCGAGGAGCTGAGTGCCACAATGCGAATGGGCCGCTCGGTCTGGGAGGAGATATAGCGCATCCGGGAGCAGATCGCTTCCAAAACAGGCCCATTCTCGCCCCCGATGAGGTGGACCTCATCCACCACGAAGAGGCTGATGTTCTGGACGTTCTTGCGCTGCTTCCAGCGCCAAGAGAGGATGTCCCACTTCTCAGGGGTACTGATGATGATGTTGCCTTTGCCCAGAAGCTTGAGGTCTGTGCTGGTCTTGCCCGTCAGAAGCACCACCTTCTTGCTGAGCCGGTCCTGGAACTTCTCGTACCAGTCCATGTACACCTGGCAGGCAGGAAGAGGGGGCCAGAAAGTGTGAGGCCCGGCCGGGCAACAGTCCCTTTATTATGAGAAAAAACTGAGGAGCCAAAGGGAGAGATGTGTTGCTCTGTAGCTCCTGAGCTACTTTACAACCCACACCAACTTTTAAGCAATGGGACGCTGCTCTTCAGTTCACAGACTGAAGGAATGACCAACAAAAAGCAAATGGTCCTGCCCCAAATAACCCTACAGATTTCGGGCCTTAAAGAAACTTGACCTGGACTCACAGATGGAGACAGCCTCTGGGAAAGCACGGAGGTGGCGGCCCATTGCTTACCTGCTCTGCCAGCGCCTCCATGGGGGTGATGTAGACACAGCGCCCCTCCGAGCTCTGCAGCAGCATGCGCAGGATGGCGAACTCCGCACAGATGGTCTTCCCGCTGCCAGTGGGTGCTCCCACAAACACGTTGTCATCACTGTTGTACACTGTGTTAAACACTTGGGTCTGGATGGGGTTGAAGAAAGGAAATTTACCTTGGTAAAGGCTCTCGAAGGTGCTGTTTCTCAAGGCAGACACGGGCAAGGGCTGCAGGTCCAGAAGTTCAGTGGGAGGTGGGTACTTCTCTGGCAGGATCAGGTATCGGAAAGAGACCGGAAGCTGGGTCTCACAAGAGAGCCAGCGGTCAGACACCACTCGGATGAAGTACTGAGGGGGCAGTGGTTCAAAGACAGGCACAAAGAACGTAATGAGGTGCTCATCCTGGGCATACGTGGCCTTGAGTAGAAAATACTCATGGTGCAGTATCACCTCACTGTCCACATCCTCCACCAGAATCCAGAATGCCTCGGACGAACCATGGACCTTTTCATCCCACTGGAAGTCTGGCGTGATGGTCAGCTCTACCTTCAGGGTGGAGCGGGTGATGGGCTGCAGGTGCACCGACAGCTCCAACTTGGGGAACAGGTGGACGTATTTGTGGATGGTCTTGCCCATCTTCGGCATGCGGATGAGCTCCCCT
>NW_005354915.1:4057-5949 GCF_000412655.1 Myotis brandtii
GCGTTTCTTATCTCCATTCCAGGGAGTAAAGATTATGTAGCTTAAGTGTGATTGTTCATAGTTAAAGTGATTAACTACCCGCCTGGCACTTAGTTAAGGGGTTTTATTCCCTCCCTAACTTCAGGGAAAAATCCCTACCTGGGGAAACAACCTTTCTCGGAGAGGTGACCTTGGTTAAAACACATAGCGCCAAGAAGGGGAGCAAACATATCAAGAACAGTATGCCATATATGCTAGGTCCCTTGAAACATATGCTGTGCAGATGTTTCTTCCCTGCAGCGACTGTGTCAAGCAGCAAGGATGGATCGGCTTCCGGCAAGGCCTGGCACTCAGGGCTCTACTCCCGCCAGACCAACGCAGGGAAGACGCTCCGGAGGCAAAGAGAAAACGAGTTCCCTTCAGCTTTCGGGTCTCACGCCGGAAGGGCGTGTCTTTGGCGGGTGCCTGGCGTTGCCGGGGGGGCTGTTTTTTCTTTTATCTTCTTCATTAAACATGTATTCCTATTATACATGTGTTGAGATGTGTTGAATGTTTTTTGTTTGCTTATTTTTACATATGTGAATACTATATAATTATGTACCTTTTGTACACTTAACATTTTAATGGGGATTTTTCCATATTAATATCTACTTTTCTCAAACATTACTTCGTAATACTCCATTGAATAAGAAACCATTGTTTCCCAAACTATTTTGCCATGGAAAGCATCTTTTCCACTCAGCCATACTGCTTCTGAATGTAGAAAACACCTCTTGAACTTACCTTCTTCAACATTAACCAATTGCTGGGCATTTTTTTTTTTTTAAGTTTTGAACCACTCTTAGTTTAAATATATTTCTTTATTGATTTCAGAGAGGAAGGGAGAGGGAGAGAGAGATAGACACATCATGATGGGCTGCCTCCTGCACGCCCTCTACTGGGTTGATGGAGCCCACAACCCAGGCATGTGCCCTTGACCAGAATCGAACCTGGGACCCTTCAGTCCGCAGGCGGAGGCTCTTCAGTGGTTCTCAACCTTCTGGCCCTTTAAATACAGTTCCTCATGTTGTGACCCAACCATAAAATTATTTTCGTTGCTACTTCATAACTGTAATGTTGCTACTGTTATGAATCGTCATGTAAATATCTGCAGGATGGTCTTAGGCGACCTCTGTGAAAGGGTCGTTCCACCGCCAAAGGGGTCGCGACCCACAGGTTGAGAACCGCTGTATCCACTGAGCCAAACTGGCTTAGAGCTGCTGGGTATTTTGATGCTAAATGAATCCTTCTAGATTGATGGGATGTTAATCTATTTAACATAATAAATTTTCCCTCTTCAGTGTGCCTGGTGAGCTCACAAAGTCTCCAGTGTTGTGGAGTCCTCTGTGGGAGGACATTTTGAGGGGCACGTCTTGTAAGATGTCACATAAATTTATTTTTATTTTTTAAAAAATATATTTTATTGATTTTTTACAGAGAGGAAGGGAGAGGGATAGAGAGTTAGAAACATCAATGAGAGAGAAACACCGATCAGCTGCCTCCTGCACGCCCCCTACTGGGAATGTGCCCGCAACCAAGGTACATGCCCTTGACCTTAATCGAACCTGGGACCCTTGAGTCGCAGGCCTACGCTATATCCACTGAGCCAAACCGGTTAGGGCAAGATGTCACATAAATTTAAAATAATCATGCTAATAGTGTTTAGATAAAAATACCTGAAATCGCTCACTTAATTTTTAATAGACATAGATTGCTTCCTTTTCCCAGGTAGTGTCAGCTTCTTTATTTCTTTATAAATGCTTTTCAATCTTCGATGTGATGAAGACTGCAGATCACGGGAGGGAGTGCTTGGCTCCGTCGCGCGCGCTCTGGTCCTTGCGCAGGCGCGTTACACTGCCCCGCCCCCGCCCCGC
>NW_005354915.1:6299-47576 GCF_000412655.1 Myotis brandtii
GGGCCCTCCCCCCCTCTCTCCAGCGGCCCTGCCAGAGGCCGACCTCCCTCCATTTCGCCAGGCTCTGGCCTTAGCTCAGGCCTCCTCCATTGCAGTCGCCTGTCCCCCCCAACCCCCCCACCCCGGGGTTCCTGAGGGTGGAAATGTGCCGGGGAGGCCTGCCGGGGTGGGGGTGGCAGGAGCGCCAGGGGCAGTCGCAGCCCGGCAGAAGTGGGGTGAGGGGAAGACTTGTGCTCGCGAGAGCTGGCAGAGCGTGGGCCCTGTCCCCCGGGCTCGCCCACCTTTGCCCTGAGTTTTGGGGTCCACGGCCGCATCCCACCCAGTCAGCGGGGAGGGTGAGGGGGGCAGGGAATCCGTGTCTCGGGTGCGGGGAGGGGCCATATCAGTGGTCCTCAGAGTGCCTTTACACTTTCAAAAAGTGTTGAGGACCCCAAAGAGCTTCTGTTTACGAGTATGTGGGTTATAGCCACTGATCGATGTATATTTTATTGACTTCAGAGGCAGGGAGAGAGAGGAACATCAATGAGGAGAGAGAATCATTGATCGGCTGCCTCCTGTGCGCCCCCTACTGGGGATGGAGCCTGAAACCCAGGCCTGTGCCCTGACCCTGGTGGAACCGCGACCTCCTGGTTCATAGGTTGACGCTCAACCACTGAGCCACGCCAGAGGGGGCCACTGATATTTACTAGAAAGCAAAACAAAATTTTAAAATATTAATTTACTTAAAACAATAGTAAATCTATTTCATATTAACATAATTTTTATTCTGGCAAAAATACATAACCTAAAATTTACCATTTTGCTATTTTAAATGTATAATGTATAAGCATTATAATTAAAAAAAAGTGAAATATAACTACATTTTCCAAAACGAAAAAGATAGTGAAGAGTACTGGCTTTATTTTACATTTTTGAAGGTGTCTTTAATGGCCGGCTTATTTGGAGACAGCTGGATTTTCATATATGCATTTAATCTGTTATCACATGTTTTGTGATGTTTGGAAAGCTTCAGCATTCACTTGTGAGAGGATAAGAGTGAAAAAGGCAAATAGCACCTTAGTGTGATATGAAATAATTTTGATCTCATGGATCCCCTGGAAGGGTTTTGGGCATTCTCAGGGTCCCCAGACTACAGTGAGAACTGCTGAGCTCGCTGGTAACATCTGAGATATCGCTGAGGCCAGAAGTTCTGAGGTTGTCATTCTTGGGCAGTGAGTGAGTCAGAGACACAGAGATGAATAAGACAGTGTGGTAGGGGGAGAAAGTAAGAGAGCACATTATTGGGAATTTCAAAGATGGATATAGCTGGTCAAGTGCTGTGTGGGATAAGGAGGGGAATTAGGAAAGGTGTTTTTTTAGAGGAGGAAGCATTTGAATTAGGCTTGAGAAGAGGGGTAAGATTTGGACCGGAAGAGATGGGGAATCTTATCCCAGGAGGTGGATATTAATTAACAAGGATGCGTTTGGGGAAGTAGAATGTTTGAAGGGAAGTTGAGGTTGCATAACCAGGTTAAGCACAGTTCCTTGAAGAGTTTGAATCATAGCTAAGGCACTTGGACTAAATCAGATTGTGAGGTGAAGGAGAGTCATTGAGATTTTTTTGGAGGGACTCATTTAGAGCGCTAGCTTAATGTATTATGTAGTAGTTATTGGTGAAGGAAAACAGATTTGCAATAGCATAGGTTAGAGGCAATAAGAGATACAACCTCACCTTTTTAAAAAATACACATTTTTATTGATTTCAGAGAGGAAGGGAGAGGGAGAGATAGATAGAAACATCAATAATGAGAGGGAATCATTGATTGGCTGCCTCCTGCATGCAACCCAGGCACGCGCCCTTGGCTGGAATCGAACCCAGGACCCTGACACTCCCATCTACTGAGCCAAACCAGCCAGGGCCAACTTCACCTTTAACGAACACACTTTTCTTAGCTTCACCTTTCACCAGTTGAAACTTCATCTTTAATAAACACACTTTTCTTTTCTTTTTTAATTTTAATTAAATCTTTATTGTTCAGATTAATACACATTTTTATTGATTTCAGAGAGGAAGGGAGAGGGAGAGATAGATAGAAACATCAATAATGAGAGGGAATCATTGATTGGCTGCCTCCTGCATGCAACCCAGGCACGCGCCCTTGGCTGGAATCGAACCCAGGACCCTGACACTCCCATCTACTGAGCCAAACCAGCCAGGGCCAACTTCACCTTTAACGAACACACTTTTCTTAGCTTCACCTTTCACCAGTTGAAAGGGTGATGTAGTCAGTTGTACCCATGTTCCTCTTCTATCCCCTTTTTGACCCAACTTTTGCTACAATCTTCAGCACTTTGCATAGCTACTAGGTGAATTGAGTGTGAAGATTTATGTCTGTGTTGAACGGAAGGATGCATTTTTACTACCTACCTCTGAAAAGTTCATGAAGGACCCCCCCCACACACCCCCCCATCACTCTGCTGGGCTGTTGAAGTGGAAAGAGCCCTGGCCTTTGACAAGATCTGGTTGGAGACTTAGATTTGAGGCCTTGGGAAAGTCTCTGAGCCTCAGTTACCCCCAAAATGGCTATAATGATACCTGCTTCTGCTTGCTTTGCTAACTAACTTGTTAGGCTTAAATGAGCAAGTAGGGAAAGGAGTGATTTGTGAACAGTAAAGTGCTGTGTAAACACAGGGTATTAGGAACTTTAGCTCATGTACAATCCTCTGTATGAACACATGGATTCCTGTGTGTAAATGATATCCTTTCCACACTCCCTTCAGGGAATTTGATCTGACCATAAATAGGATGACCCCCTCCAGTATTTTGTAATTATGTTGTATAGTTATATATTGTATATGTAATTTCAGTTTTGGGGGTTCAGAATGGCTGAGACTTGTTTGCTACTGAATATTTTTCTTCATGTACCCCAAGTTGGTGCGCAAGAAGCATGTGCTGTCCTGTTTCCGAGATGTCCTCCTGAGGCACACCTCCCTGGTCATGCCGCTGCTGGCTCAGGATCAGAGAGTCTGTATCCACTTCATAAGAATGCTTTTTGGTGAGATTAAAAGGGAAACTTTGCATGAATATTGCATGTATATTTGTTTTTGGGGTCTTGGAGAGATGGTCCTGGAAAGATAATTTAGACTTTTTTCGAAGTAACACTAACTTATTAGCAAATTATTTGGTCAGAATGATGAAGAACTGGTCACCTTTCTAAGATTCGTGGTGCATTATATGGTAATTACAGCTAAGACGTTAGTGAAAATGTGAAGATGAATGTGGGAAATGTGTGATCTTTCAAAAAGTCTAGTCTTTTATGGTTTTTGAACAGGATCAGAAGCCCAGACTGGAGTCTGCTGACCTGGCTGTGACCCTAATTGAGTTACTTCCCCTTTCTTGTGCTTCCGTTTCTTCATGTGTAAAATGCGATGTATTAAGATGTCCCTTCTTCTAGTACAATTATAATACTCTTTGGAATAAGCCCTTTTAGGGAGAAGGGGAGCTAACGAGTATTGAGCACTTTTCTCTGCCAGAGGCTTTTCTGGCTCTTAACTGCTAAGGCGGTACTTTAAGGGAGAGGCGATGATCCCTAAGGCTCAGGGAGGTCCCAGCTAACAACTGGCAGAACTGGAGTTTTACCCCAGGTCTCTTATAGACTCCACACTGAGCCACAGGGACTTTTAATCCTTTTAAAGCCAGAGTGGGTCATTGAAAGTTTAGGTTAGTGGTCGGCAAACTGCGGCTTGCGAGCCACATGCGGCTCTTTGGCCCCTTGAGTGTGGCTCTTCCACAAAATACCAACTTCTGCGCATGGGCCACGAATTTTCAATCGCACTGTACTTGCGCGCCCACACGTGGTATTTTGTGGAAGAGCCACACTGGACATTGCTCAAAGTTGCTATTAGTCTTAGACTTCACAGTGGTTTTTTTTTTCTTTTAACTATTAACTCCCCCCCTCTTACCTCCTTCTCCTCCAAGGACTGTTAGGCAGTGTGGAAGATGGGAGTATGGCAGACCTCTGTATTGAAGGTAAGGTGAAACCGTGTGTACTTAGCATTTGAAGCTGGGGCTATCAGCCTGAATTGAAGCTGTGGTTATTTGAGATCTTGATGAAATGTTCCATGTTCCATTTTAGATAGAGATAAAGAAAGCTCAATTAGTTGTTAGTCATTATGTCTGCATTTCTTTCTTGGGCACCTACTCTGTGCCAAGTACTGTATTAGACACTTGTAATACGTAGATGGATAAGACATGGTCCTGCCACCCTGGCCAGTGTGTTAAGTGATTAGAGCATCAGCCCACACACCGAAGGGTCTCAGGTTCAATTCCTGGTCAAGGGCACATACCAAGACTGCAGGTTTGATCCCTAGCCCTGGTGGGGCGAGTGCAGGAGGCAACTGATCCATGTGTCTCTCTTGAATAAATATTTCTCCTCTCTCTCTCTCTCTCTCTCTCTCTCTCTCTCTCTTCCACCCTCCCTCTCTCCCCACCTCCCACCTCCCTTTCACTCTCCCTAAAAATCAGTGGAAAAATATCCTTGGGTGAGGGTTAACAACAACAAAAGACATGGTCCTGCCCTCTAAGAGTTTACAGTGTGGAGGAAAGATTGGCTGGTAAATAACAAGAGCTGACAAGTGCTGTTACAAAGATGTACAAAACTCTGTTTTTATTACATTCATATTGGTTGGTTGGAAGTTGTCTGCACATAGGTTCACTATGGAAGTGCATGGGTTTACCTATAAAAAGCTCAATGAGAAGGAAGATAAGAGCATTGGGATGAGAGAATTCTTGCAGAATGAGCAAGAACGGTATCAGAGGGTCTAGTCAAGAAACAAACCACACATGTTATTTGAACAGAAAAAAAAACTAATATGAAGAATTATTAACTGGGTAACTGAAGACAAAAAGAGGTAGCAGTTTCAGAAAGTAGCTCCCATTCCTAGGCTGGGAAAACAAAGGAAAGGTTGGAATTATTAAAACTACAAGTTTGGAGGAAGGACCCAATATATGAAATCCAGACCATTCAGCAACACAGTTAGCAGCTGTAACAAACAGATAATAAGTTAACACGATCTCTATGTACTTCTGACCATCTTTCAATCTAGAGCAGCGGTTTTCAACCTGTGGGTCGCGACCATTGGAAAACACATATAGCATAACAGATATTTACATTACGATTCATAACAGTAGCAAAATTATAGTTATGAAGTAGCAACGAAAATAATTTTATGGTTGGGGGTCACCACAACATGAGGAACAGTATTAAAGGGTCGCGGCATTAGGAAGGTTGAGAACCACTGATCTAGAGGATGTGGACAAACAAATGTATCACTTGAAGTTCTGACTACTGGCAGGGGAGGAGAGATTTCACTATTTTCCTCAAGGCCACTCTTGAATGGGGCTATAATCCTAAAGCCATTCGCTTCTGATGGGTGCCAGTATAGCTTGCAAAACCCTCAGCAGACAGACTCCAAGAACTTCACTGAGGTGGTGGGCCCCAGATGGAGATTGTAAAACTAGAGGGAGAAGGATTGCTCCTTCCTCACTGTTCCTGTTCGCTCCCTGCTTTCTTCCTGTTTTTGTGTTATCCTTTACCCTGGAAGTGACAGAGCCTTCCCACAGCAGCAGCTGAATTTCATTTGCAGCTTTTCCCACACTTTGTAGAGCCAGCCTCTTCTCTGCCCCTCTCCAAACACCAGCGGAAGCGTCACACATGATTGTATAGAAGGGTGGGTTTGGGGTTGAGATGTGATATTGTTGGCAATTACTGGCAAAGGAACTCAATCATAATTCTATTTTCTAGTATATGAAGGAGCACATTCTGAGGAAGGAAAAAAGTAGAGCTAATATAAATAGCAGTTTTCAACCTCGGCTTCACAATAGACTGACCTGGGGAGCTTTAAAAATATCTACATGCTTAGGTTCTTTCTCTAGAGATTCTGATTTAAATTGGTCTTGGGCATTGGTATTTTTTTAAGCTTCCTAGGTGATTCTAATGTGCAGCCTAATTGTGAACTACTGATGTAAAACAGTGAAGACAGAAATTCTTTGGTTTGGATGTGCACACATGGTTTAATGAGGGAGACAGAAAAGACTAATACCAATTAGCACAAGCAAATGACTTTGAGTAGAAGGGCTATAGAAGGTGAACTCTGGGTTGTCTTCTGATTAATAATGCTATTGTGTCTGCTCAGTCCTTATCCAGCTTACAACTCAGCTGAAATTAGAACAGACCATTCCTTGCCTGCTGGATGAGTGCCACAAAGAGGTCAGTCAATGGCTGTGAGGACCCTCCGATAGCAGAAGGTATCTGAGCCAACCCTTCTTTGAATAGATGGGAGATGAAAATCCAGAGAGGAAAAGGGACTTGCCTGAGGTCACTGAGTCAGTGGCTGAGCCAGAGCTAGGGCCTGGGTCTTTTGATCCTGTTTCAGTACTCTTTGCAACTTCCTACCTTCCCCTTTCAATCTCCCAAATGCTACCTCCATGTGGTGAAGTCCCATCTTTCTAGCGTAATCATCCATGGCCATTCTTTATGTCCTCCTAAATATAATACAGATTTCCTTGATGAATTTATCAAGGAAATAAGTTCATTATCTTTTTAAAAAATACATATTTTATTGATTTTTTACTGAGAGGAAGGATAGAGAGTTAGAAACATCAATGAGAGAGAAACATCTATCAGCTGCCTCCTGCACACCCCCTACTGGGGATGTGCCCGAAACTCAGGTACATGCCCTTGACCGGAATCGAACCTGGGACCCTTCAGTCCGCAGGCTGACGTTCCATCCACTGAGCCAAACCGGTTAGGGCTAAGTTCATTATCTTGACTTAGTATTTTTATTTGGTCTGAATTGTATACAGTATTTTGTTCTGAAGGCATTTGTTTTTATCAGCATCTAAGGTAAGCACTGAGTGGGTATGTTTAACCTGCTTTCTCCAGTATAGTCAAAGATACCAGTTAAACAAGCAGCTTTTGCATTGTGTTTAAGATTTTGGAATGATCAGAATCACTTTTTTTTTTTTTTTTGCAAAGGAAGACACGTTTATCTTAACACCATCAAGAGCAACATGTAATTATAAATGATATTAAATTATCATGTCACTATAATTACTCTGTATGTGATTAATATGTTAGATTGGATTTATAAGTATATATATTAGTACTTATGATGATGATGCCATTTAACCCTATGAACACTTTCTATATGCTAGTCATTGTTTTAGGTGCTTTACATGCAGTATCTCATTCAGTCTTCCCAACAACCCTATGAAGTTAATATTATTATCATTTCCCACAAGTGGAGTTAAGGGTCTTACATAAGGTGCTACAGTTAGTCAATAGAAAAGGTGAAATATATACTATTGACTCTCTCTGTAAAGTACCAAGCATATAGAGTGTTCCATAACAGTAGCTGTAGCAATGATAATAGCAATACTTTTTTTTGCACTGAGCCAGAATTCTGCCTTTATGACGTTGCCAACTGAGAGGAATCTTTCCCCCGGAACTTCCCAGCCCAAGGGGGAGACAGACACTTAGCTAAAGCGGCTGATTACTGATAGTGGGGAGAGACACACACAATATGGGCTTTGGTGTGGATAGGGCAAGGTAAATTTTGTGGGAGCTTTGTCCTGACCCTAATTTATGGAGTGGAATATGTTCACTTTTTGTAGCTCTGTAACATGCCCTCCATGCGAGGCAGCCTGGCCACCCTGACCCTTCTCGGCAAGTTGGTGGATGCCGTCCCTGCTTTGGCCGACAAGCTTGTAATGGAGCATCGTGAGTGACCTCTGAGGAAGAGCTTCTGCTCCCCTTTCACCTGCTTTGATCACTTCCATCTGGATGGTCCATTGTCTGTCATTCATTGTCTACAACTTCATTACTTCCTTTTCTAGGCTTTGGTTTCCAACTGCAAAATGCACTCTATGTTGGCCAATTTCAAAAAGTGCTTCTCAACTCTGGTCTTGGGCTCTTTATAATCACTATTTTAAAACAACTAATTAAGTACCTAGTATGAATCTTCCTTTTGGGTGGAAGGAGGAATTAATTCTGAAATCTAGAAGCACTGTTTTCTATCAGTAAAATGCAATAAGTATCTCACAGAGGACTTACCCAAGAGTAAATCACTTCACTTTTCCAAACTTTAGTTTCCCCTTTGATTAAGTGCCCAGAAATAATTTATTGTGGTAGACTACTGGGGATTATCATCACTTACCCATTGAGAACAATATTTATAGTTTCATGTAGCAGTTGACATTGTGCGGTTCCCCTGGCCCCTTGGTTGTTTTCTGGACAGGTGACCTGATGGAGCATCTGGTAAGAGGTTTAGTATACCCCAGCGAGGGGGTGCAAGCTTCTGTCTGCTACCTCTATGGGAAGCTGTACTCCTCACCAACGGCAGCTGAGGTGCTTTCGGGCCATTTCCGGGAGAAGCTGTGCCCTCTCTTCCTTTCCACGCTGGATGGTGCCCAGACAAAGGAGCTACAGATCAATTGCTTGGGTAAAACATAAGGCTGCAGAGAAAACAGAGAGAAAGTGTTTGAGGTTTTGCTTGAGGACTTGAGGTATAGGCTCTCTAGTGGTGGGGATGTTTGCTGCTTTGCAAAGCCATGGGTTGGGAGATAAGATGCACAGACTGTGAAAGATGCGTAGAGTTGGTGTGGCATCTTAAGAATATTGCCTTTGGAAGGAGAAGAGGAAAGAAAGTGGACAGCCGTTTTTCTGCCTCCAATCTTCACTGCCTATCCTGGTGCACCCTGTACTTGCTGCCAAGTTCATCTTCACCCTACACAGCTTGCATCCTGTCAGATTTTCCTATTTGGAAAATCATCTATAGCTTCCTCTAGCCTCCAGGGTGATGTCCAGGTTTCTTTGCATGTTATTTGAGGCTCCTTAGGCAGGAGTTACAGGGAAAAGCATAGTCTGGGTGACAACAGTTTCTTTTCCCAGTTTGAGCCAAGAACTCTGTTATGAATAGTCCAGGGACACACAGTGAGCATGCATTCTGAGCCAGGCTCTGTGCTGGGCTCTGAATCATAAAATTAATCAAACCCATGCTCTGTTCTGAGGGAGCTCATAGTCCAGATGTGGACAGTTAGAGTCTAGTGTTGTAAGTGCTATTATGGAGGTTGCACAGAAAAAGGTAGGACTCTGTTTAAAATAGTACTATAATTCTTTTTTTAAAAGATTTTTTATTGATTTTTTACAGAGAGGAAAGGAGAGGGATAGAGAGTTAGAAACATCGATGAGAGAGAAACATCGACCAGCTGCCTCCTGCACACCTCCTACTGGGGATGTGCCTGTAACCAAGGTACATGCCCTTGACCGGAATCGAACCCGGGACCCTTCAGTCCGCAGGCCGATGCTCTATCCACTGAGCCAAACCGGTTTGGCAAAAAATAGTACTATAATTCTTATATACTAGAGGCCCAGGGTGCGAAATCACGTGCAGTTGCCCGCTGCTGCTTGCAGCCCTGCCCACCCGCCTGCTGCCCCACCATGCTCGCAGCCCCACCCACCCGCCTGCCACTGCTCTGTGTTCGCCGCCCTGCCCCCCCACCCTCATTGTGACTGGTCACGATCGTCACAGACACTGGCTTTTTATATATATAGATAGAAAACCCTAAAAACGGTTAAACTAGTAAATGAATTCATTGAAGTTGCAGGATACAAAATTAGTTGTGCTTCCACATACTAACAACAAATTATCTGAAAAAGAAATTAAAACAACAATGCCCTTTACAATAGCATTATACAAAATAAAATACTTGGGAATATCTTCGGAGACATAAAGACATTCCTAGGGGCTGTCTGAGGAGCTCCCTTAGGTGTCTTCTGGTGGCTCTGCTCCTCTTGCCTGACTTCCACCCCTTTGTTTTCCAGGTCTGCTGAGGCAGCTGCTGAAGTATGATCTCTTTGTGTCCATGATCATGAACAAGTCAGCCCTGGCGGAAAGTGCGGACGGTGTTGAGGGGCCACCAGGAGAGACCACACTGCCTTTGGTGCTCAAAAAGGTCCTTGTCTTGTGATTCCCTGTCTCCAGATTCAGTAACGAGGGAACCCAGATGTCCCCTGAGCCTTGTCCTCATCCACCACTCCTTCCGTCTAGGATTTACAAAGCATTTCCTTACTAGCCAAACAACATGCTGTTCAAAGACTCAAAGTACATTTTTTTTCAGTTGTGAATCCTTATGTTGCATCTTCCCCTTCACATCCGGGCTGCCTGGGGATGAAGAATACATGCCACAACAGAAACAAAGCTACCTCAGCTGTTTTAGGGATAAAGCTCAGGCTTCTCAGCGTGGTACCTAGAGCCTCTTTCTCTGGACCCTGTTTACCTTTCAGCCTTACTCACCTGCGTCTTCTACTCCACAACCCAGTGCTCCAGCCATATACAACTTCTCCCTGGTCCTGTCTACACTAGGACATCCTGGCTAGCTGTGCAGATGCTCTTCCCCTTTGCCTTTAAAGCCTTTCCCCTTCCGTTGTATGTTGATCTCTGATTCAGCTTTCAAGGCCTAGAGGGCTCCTCTGTCACCCTAGTTTTTTTAGGTAGAAGGTGCCCCTAAGTCATAGCGCTTACTCACTATATTGTGGTTGATCAACCAGGGTCTTCTTTAGGGTGGGACCTGAGTTTGGCTGTCTGTCTGAAGGGCTCAGCCTGTCACCCTAGTTGTTTTAGGTAGAAGGTGCCCCTAAGTCACAGCGCTTACTATATTGTGGTTGATCAACCAGGGTCTTCTTTAGTGTGGGACCTGAGTTTGGCTGTCTGTCTGAAGGGCTCAGCACAGGGCTTGGCAGAGCTATAATCCTCATCTGATGGCAGGAGTATCATTGATTGACCAGATTGTGGGACTCCTGCAGGAAAGAGGAGGAACTCTGGTCAGAAGTGGGAAAGGACAGTTGGGGATAGGTGAGTTAGGGGTTAAAAAGCTAGAGCAGACTGCTCCTTGTTCCCCTGGGATGTCTCTAGAATGGTCCCCACAAGGCCTGTGAAATCTAAAGATCAAGTCCTGTGCCTTGTTCCCCTCCGATGTCTCTGGAATGGTTCCCACAAGGCCTGTGAAATCTAAAGATCAAGTCCTGTGCCTCTGAAACACCCCCCCCCAAAAAAAAACAACAACCCAAAAACCTCTTTTTTCTGTTTCTTTTGCTGTTGCCATCCTGGTGGTGAGACACATCACTTCTAGGTGATGGTTTTCATGTTCTTTCAGTGCCACTGTTTTGTTCTATTTCTCAACTGCTGCTGTGCATAGAGACTCCTTTCCATAACCTGTAACTGCCCTCGCTGAGCACCATCCTCATGCCTGGTGACTGGTAGTGCAGGAGGGATTCAGAGACATTTAGGTTCCTGCACTGAGGCACTCAGGCTGTGTCCTTCTGGTCCTGTCAGGTGTGTAACCAGCACTTTCTGCTTCCTGTTTCTCCAGCTTCTCCTTTCCAGAGATGAGATTCTGCAGGTGGCCAGTGCCCACTGTATAACTGCGGTGCTGGTCCACTCTCCAGCGAAGCATGCCCCGGCCTTCATTCATGCTGACATCCCAGGTAGGGGGCCCCTTCTGACCTTTCCTCCAAGGACCCTAGAGTTCTGACTTGGTGACCCTTGAGTCAGCAGCAGCAGCAGCAGTCTTGGGGTTCGGTGATAATGCATACTGGAGGGATGGGTTGGGGGCAGGTTCAGTTTTACAGGACAGACTCTAGGAAGTAAGTCTCATGATGTCTCAATTCTCTTGCTCCAGATTTCTTATGTGACCCTGAGCAGTTTGTTACTGATCTACATCATTTGTTTGACCATCTAGGAAAAAACACCCAGTGTGGGGTGGTGACAAGACTCATGCACCAGGGAGACAAAGAGAATTAATGTTTCTCAAGGGCTTGTTATGAGCCAGGAAATATTCCCTAAGGTGCTTGTAAATGTTGCCACATTTAGGCCCTGATATTTTCTTTTTATGGGTAAGGAAACTGAGGATCAAAGAAGGGAAATAACTGCTTTCAATTAACAAGGATATTCATTGGCAGAAAAGGGATGTAAAATCAAGCCTTTCTAGTTTTAAAAACTCTTTTCTTTGCATCATGCTGCTTGCCCATCTGAGAATCAGGGGATCTGAATTCTAGTCCCATCTCTACCACTAATAATACCTCTATCTGTCTCAGTTTCTCCATCTGTTAAAAAAATGAGGTTAGACCATAACCCTGAGGGCATTTTTCAGATTTATCTGAATTAATGATCATGTTTCAATTAAAAAAATGAGGTTAGACCAGCCGTGGGCAAACTACGGCCCGCGGGCCGGATCTGGCACGTTTGAAATGAATAAAACTAAAAAAAAAAAAAGACTGTACCCTTTTATGTAATGATGTTTACTTTGAATTTATATTAGTTCACACAAACACTCCATCCATGCTTTTGTTCCGGCCCTCCGGTCCAGTTTAAGAACCCATTGTGGCCCTCGAGTCAAAAAGTTTGCCCACCCCTGGGTTAGACCATAACCCTGAGGGCATTTTTCAGATTTATCTGAATTAATGATCATGTTTCATGGAGAGGGTGTGTGAACAGATAAAGTAACAGGTGTAAGATGCCGAAGAAATCTAAGGCCCCAGCATTAGTTAAGGGATCATGATTACATAGCTGTCATTTATTGTTTTCTTTCCCTCTTGTCACCAGAGTTCCTCTTTGAGCATCTTTCCGCTTCCAGCGAAGTGCTTATCTGGTCCAGCTACAACTGCTTGATACTTCTGGCAGAGGAGCCACTCTTCTTTTCCAAGTGCCACACGGTGTACGGTTGGTGTGGGGCCCTATACTAGCTCTGGGTTGGGAGGACAGCACTTTGAAGTTGGGTAGCCACAGCAGTGATAAGGGACTAACCTGCATCTTGGCGGGGCATGCTGGTTCTGATCATTTCCATCAGCCCAGACTCATTACCAGATCCATAGTCAAGCAGTACTATCCCAACAGTTCTTCAGTCCTTTCCTGTACTCCAGATATCTGCCCATCTAGTTAGTCCCTAAGTTTTGCTGATTCATCCTTTTTAAAAAATATATTTTTATTGATTTCAGAGAGGAAGGGAGAGGGTAAGAGAGAAACATCAATGATGAGAGAGTATCATTGATTGGCTGCCTCCTGCAGGACAGGGCCCCCACTGGGGATGGAGCCTGCAATCCGGGCATATGCCCTGACCGGGAATTGAACCATGACCTTCTGGTTCATAGGTCAGCGTCAACCACTGAGCCATGCTGGCCAGGCTCTGTGTTCCTATTCTAAGCCAGGCACCAGGCTTGGACTTGGATATTTAGAGATACATATAACGTGGTCCCTGTCCGCTGGAAAGGGAGAGAAATATAAACAAGCTGGCTAGGGCTGTGCTAGAGGAAAGTACAGCAGGTGTGGGAGCTCAGGAAAGACCCACAGCTCTGCCTGAGTGGATCAGAGAAGGCTTCCTGGAGGAGTGGAGATCCAGTGTGATTCTTTGAGGAGCAATAAGAGTGTCTAGTGGGGAAGGTGCAGCTCAGTCAGTAGGTATTCACTAAATATTTTGAGTGCCAGGGCCTGTGCTTTGGCTTGTGCTGGGTTTCAGGGAGACAGAGATAAATCCGATAAGGGCCTGCCCTCAAGATCTCACCGTCTTGTTCCATCAGCTCAACCTTGTCAGGGTGCCTCCTCGAGGGGCTGCTTACAAACATGTGCTGTGCAGAGCCTCTCACTTCTCCTGGGCGGTCAGTGAAGGAACTACCATGCACTGATCCCTGCCTCTGCCATGTCATTTTGAGGTAGGGATCGAGTCGGTGGTGAGGAGCCTGCAGGGAAGCCTGAGGATGAACAACACAGAGCTGCACAAGCAGGGCATGCTGCTGTTTGCCGAGATCCTGACTCGGTGAGCAAAGCAGTGGAGAAGGAAGGAAGTGAAGTATTTATTCTGGTGGGGTCGGTGATAGTTCACTCACTTGTTCCTCATTTACCACTTCTTAGACAACCGGAGGAGATCAAGCTGTTCACAAGCTCAGCCATGTGCAGAGATGCTGGCCGTGCCCTCCAACAGGCAGTGAGCAGCCCTGTGCTGGAGGTGGCCATGGAGGCAGTGAAGGCTATTTCTGCCTTTCTGAGGTGAGAGACCAGGCAGGCTGACCTTTCCACCTCTGCATGTACCCGAGGGCCAGGTCAAGGCCAGGGCAGCTTCCAGGGGCTACTTGTCAGGGAAATTTTCTTGAATTCTCTTTTCTTTTCTTTTCTTTTCTTTTCTTTTCTTTTCTTTTCTTTTCTTTTCTTTTCTTTTCTTTTCTTTTTTCTTTTCTTTTCTTTTCTTTTCTCCTCTCTTCTCTTCTCTTTTTTCTGCTCTTCTCTTATCTTCTTTCTTTCTTTCTTTTTTGCCAGACCTCTTTCTTTTTAAAAAATATATTTTTATTGATTTCAGAGAGGAAGGGAGAGGGAGAGAGAGATAGAAACAGCAATGATGAGAGAGAATCATTGATAGGCTGCTTCCTGCATGCCTCCTACTGGGGATTGAGCCTGGAACCTGGGTATGTGCCCTTGATCAGAACTGAACCCGGGACCCTTCAGTCCGCAGGCTGACTCTCTATCCCAGGGGTCCTCAAACTTTTTAAACAGGGGGCCAGTTCACTGTCCCTCAGACCTTTGGAGGGCCGGACTATAGTTTAAAAAAAAACTATGAACAAATTCCTATGCACACTGCACATATCTTATTTTGAAGTAAAAAAACAAAACGGGAACAAATACAATATTTGTATTTGCATGTGGCCCGCGGGCCGTAGTTTGAGGACCCCTGCATCCACTGAGCCAAACCAAATAAAGCTGAATTTTTTTCTTTCTGATACTCTGTTGTTCTCTCTTCTTGGAACTGCCATTCAGATGTTGGACATCCTGGATTGGTCATCTAATTTTCTTTGTTTTATGAAAATTCTTCATCTTTTTGTCATTATGTACTAGTTTCTGAGAGATTTTCTTGATTTTATCTTTCAACCCTTCTATTGAGTGTTTTATTTCTGCTTTCATATTTTTTAATTTTACTTTTTAATTTTTATACATAATATGCTTCATGCTGCCTAATACACTGAATAACTTTCTAGCAGGGGTAGATGCGCATAACTGCGTTATTTTTCATCAATCGGGAAAATGCTTCAGTAATCAATGTTCTCCAAACCTTTTACACAGTAACAATTAACTCCAGAAAGGCCTATCTCTTTCCATCAAAGTCCACTGATAAGAGTAATAGCAACCTTTTCTTCTTCTTGGCAACGTTTTTTCAGACATCACAGAATTCTCAGCTGCTGCAGTTCCCAGTAGCTAGCAGTGTCCCATCCAGTGAGTTCTTCTGGCTTATGCGCCAGAACTGTTCAGAAAGAAAAAATTTTACTCTACCTTTAAGGTGTCTCTGGCTGGTCTAATTAAATAGACATGAGACAGATTAACAGGAGAAAAACCAAATTTAGTAACATGCCTACCCTCCTGTATACATGGGAGAGACCTGGGAAAACTGAGTAACTCCTCTGCTTTCATATTTTTAATTTGGAAGAGTTCTTTCTAATTCTCTGCATATTTTTAATAGCATTTTTATTTTGTATTTATTTCATGGATATAATTTTTTAAATACCAGCCTTTTGTTTTAGTCTAGAATTTCCCCCCACACTCCCTTTCTCCTAATTATTCCTTCTACCTAAAATACTCTTTCCTTAAATCTTTATATGAGTGGCTTCTTTCCATCATTCAAGTCTCATTCAGAACATCCTTCCCTAACTGCCTGGCTATGCTATTGTAGCACCTACCAAACACTTGGTAGTTCTTATATATTCACTTGCTTTTTGTCTCACCTCAACATATATCTATATCTATATATATAAAAGCCTAAGTGACCGGCCAACCGGCCAGTAGCTATGACACTCACTGACCACCAGAGGGCAGACGCTCAACGCAGGAGCTGCCGAGCAACAGCAATTTTGTAGAGTGCCCTCTCATACTACTCCGGGACCCCTTGGGGAATGTCAGACTGCTGGTTTCGGCCCGGTCCCCACAGGTTAGGCTGAGGGACCCACCTGCCGGAAGGACCCTGCTCACTCTGCAGACCTCCACAGACGCTGCCCCAGGGGAGGGACTGCAGGAGGTTGGCTCCAGGGCGTGTCTGGCCCGTCTTACCCAGTCCCCCCCTGTCAGCCACCTTCTAATTAATTCCTTTCAATGTGCAGGAATCTGTGCACCGGGCCTCTAGTATCTTTATAATCTTTAAGAGATCAGGGACAATGTCATTTTTTTCACTGTTCTATGCCTTTCTCCTAATAGGTAGTCAGTATATGAATGAAGGATGTTAAAATGGATGGTAAGACTAAAAGATCCTAGGGTCAAGATGGGAAATTATTCCTTAGCAAGATGCTTGATGTCTTAGAAAAAATGATGTAGGAAAATCATATTTATTTATATAGTAACTTTTGTTTCACGTTTTCACTTTTAAAAATCTAACAAAGTAATATATTCAAAAAATAAAAAATATATGAAGTTTATAATGAAATGGTACAGACCTCTGTCCTTGTTTCCTAAAGGAAACTAATTTTAACTCATTTTGGTTTTAGTTCTGGTGATTAATAACCTACATGTCAACAATATTTTTATAATGTTTTATAATGTTTCTTTTTTTGTGTTTTTATTGATTTTAGAGAAAGTAAGAGAGAGAGAGGGATAGAAATATCTATGATGAGAGAGAATCATCGATTGGTTGCCTCCTGCATGCCCCCTACTGGGGACTGACCCCACAACCTGGGCATGTGCCTTGACTGGGAATCGAACTGTGACTTCCTGGTTCATGGGTCGACGCTCAACCACTGAGCCACACCAGTCAGGTTATGGTCTCTTCTTTAACCGTAGCTAAGTCTTTGTGATTTGACTCTAGGTTGGTTCTAAAAATTGACAAAAAATAGCGTTTACATTACAATTTTACTTTTTAATTTTTATTCATAATATGCTTCATGCTGCCTAATACACTGAATAACTTCTGTTTCTTTTCTCCCTTTGTCCTTTCCTAGATGTAAGTCTTTAAATCTGGGGCATGAATCTCAGTGAGGGTGGGATGAGGAAGCCAACAGGGTAGCAAAGCATAGAGCAAGAGCAGTGTCAGTCAGAGGTGCCCGTGCAGAGCTGGAAGTCTCCCAGGAGGTCGGTGTTATGGGACTGGGAGCACCTTTCAAGCAAGAGGTAGTAGTTGAGCTGAGCTATGAGGGATGAGGTAGATTTAGATTTGTGGAAGGATCAGGTTTAGCTAGAACATATTGGTAGGTAAGTGTAGGGGTTACTCAGAGTATAGTAGCCAGTGTGGCCAGCAGTCGTGTGAAGGGGATTATACAAGAAGAAGTCAGAAAACTGGTTTGGTCAGAATTGTGGAGAGTGATGGGTAGGGGGCTGGTTATTAATCTTTAGACTATTTTAATTTTGACTTTAATTTCCCAAAATGTTTACTGAGATGGTTCCTCTGAAGTGGAACACAACTGGAACAAGGAAAAAGGAGTGAGAATTGCTGAAAAGAATTTTCAGTCCGTAGGACAACGCTCTATCTACTGAGCCAAACTGGCTAGGGCTTGCTGAAAAGAATTTAAAGATGGGGGAACCAGGGCTTGACAGTCAGTGTAGGATTGAAACTTAGAGCTTCCAGAAATGAAGAAGGAAACAGGAAATCAAGCCTGAATTATAGACTGAGTGCCTGTTACTCTCAATGTTCAAGAAAGGCCAAGTGATGAAGGTCTGTAGACTGAGTGCCTGTTAGAAGGCTCAACAGATTACTCTCAATGTTCAAGAAAGGCCAAGTGATGAAGGTTAGCATAGGTTTCTCCTTAGTTACTGCAGTGGCTTGAATAGTGTGGGCTCCTAAATCCAATGACTAGTGACCTTATAAGGAGAGGAGGCTTGGGACATTCAGTGACAGACACAGACAGAGGGAAAATGACCGTGGGAAGACATAGGCAGAAATTGGAATGATGCAGCTGCAAACCAATGACCAGGGTTGCTGGCAACCACCAGCATCTGAGGCAAGGCGGGATTCTTCCTAGAGCCGTTAGAGGGAGCCAACACCTTGATTTCAAAACTTAGAGCCTCCAGAACTGTGGGAGAATAAATTTCTGTTGTTTTAAGCCAAGCAGTTATTGATAATTTATTGCAGCATCCCTAGGAAACCAATACTGCTACCTTATAACCTGCCAAGTAGTCATTCATTCATTTAACATATTTTTTATGTAGCATCAATTTATAATGCATCTAGCTCTGTTTAGGTAAAGTGAAAAGATGAAACTGGTCCTTGGCTTCTTGGAGCTCACAAGGAGACTAGTCAATGACGGTTGCCTTCTTGGGTCTATAGAATATGCAGGTTCAAATGGACCTCAGTGTGTCACATTTAACCAGCACTCCCAATGATTGCATCTCCAAAAGTAGTTTCAGTCTCTGCTTATAATCTCCAAGAACAGGGAGCTCACTTCTTCTTAGATAGTCCCCTCTATCTGTATAGAGTTTTGACTCTTAGAAAGTTCTTTTGTATACTGAAATAAAAATCTAGGTCCTGATAACATTTCCTTATTGATCCAGTTTTTCCTCATCAAGGTAACAGAGCAAATTTGATCCTTCTTCCCTAAGAAGAGCTTATCACTTACCTGAGAACAATGACCAGATACATCTCTTGATGCACCTTCAGTTCTAGACAGTACTTCTTTCACCAGGAGGTCCTTCTGAGTGAGAAAACCCACCCACTGTATCCTTAATAACAACAATAATAGTCATAACTGTCATTTATAAAGACTTAGTATCTATTAAGCATACTGCTAAGTGCTTGGCATACATGATCTGACTTGATCTTAGAATAATTCTATGTGGAGAGTACTACTAACTCTCATTTAATAGATGAGGAAACAGTGTTAGAGAGAATGAGGAATGTGTACAAAGTCATGCATCCGAATAAGTGCTGGGGCAAAGGATTTTATCAGAGCAGATCCTGGCCCTGTGTTCTGATCAACCACATTGCTCCCCATTGCCCTAGGACAGTGATGGCGAACCTATGACACGCGTGTCAGAGGTGACACGCGTGTCATAGGTTCACACGCGTGTCAGAGGTGACACGCGAACTCATTTTTTTGGTTGATTTTTCTTTGTTAAATGGCATTTAAATATATAAAATAAATATCAAAAATATAAGTCTTTGTTTTACTATGGTTGCAAATATCAAAAAGTTCTATATGTGACACGGCACCAGAGTTAAGTTAGGGTTTTTCAAAATGCTGACACGCCGAGCTCAAAAGGTTCGCCATCACTGCCCTAGGACCTGGGTGTCTTGGAGTGCCCTTACCTCGCCCTAAGCCTGCCTTTGTCTCTGGATGCAGGAAGGACCACCAGAGTGCTCCGCCTGTGCAGTACAGGGAACTGCGGTCCTTGCTTGAAGCCATGCTGAGCCGCTGTGCCGATTTCTCCCAGATCCCATTGAGCAGGAGGTCCCTGGTCAGTGAACTGCAGTCTGGAGATCATGCTGTAACGTGTTTTTAGTATAATTACCTTTGTATGCCACTATACCTACATTGAGATGTTATTTTTTCCCCCCTAACTACAGAGCTGTGAGGCATAATAGTTGCTATTTTTACAGATTAGGAAACTGAAGTCATAAGGGTTAAATAATTTTTCTATAAAGTTCAATACTAACAAGTACCTAATTTTGGATAGTAAATCCCAGGGTATCTGTACCCAAGCTTACTACACTCTCTGTCTTTTATATTATTCAAGCAGGTATGCTAAACATGCTCACAAAATTATTTAAGGCTAGATTTACTAGAATCTTAGAAAGAATTTGGCTAATATGCAATGTATTGAATTGTTGGTTTTTAATGGTCCATGGACTTAAAATATCAGAAAAGATACTGTTAATATGAATACTGATTATGTCTTTCAAGATTAATTTTTGAAATTAAGCTCTTCATACATAATGAGGTGAAGATTTTTATGTGTTTTGAAGCAGCTAATGTGGGCATTACAACCAGTTAGGCCAATGTCCACCAGCCTGTGACCACTTTATGAACAAGAGCCAGTTCTGTGGTTCAAAGGGAAACAGATGGTTAAGGTTCCCCCTTCTCCCATTTTTTAAAGGAGCTGTAAGATGGCTAGATTGCGAGGAGATAACACTAGAAAGTGTTAGGTGTAATAGCCAGACTTCAGGTGAGAGAGGAGGTCTGTAGTCCTCTACGCACAGACTGGGACCCAGAGTAGGTACCTGACCCAGGTTCCCTTCTCTCCTTCTCACCTCAGGGCCGTGCCTCCAGTAGAGATTTGGAGAAGGCCATTCTTCGAAGGGGAACGTTTCTCCTGAGCACTCTGGAGGGATTTAGGAATGCCTGCAGGTGAGGGGCCTTCTATGGTATAAAATAGTGGTATGGAGGGTGGGCTTGGAAAGGAATCAAAGGATGAAGTTCTTGATTTCTGATGCTTTGCTGCATAGTGAGAGGACTTTGGCTGGGGTGGGGGTTGGGGATATGTGCGGGTGTGGAGGGTGTGTGTGAAGGAGGTTTGAAGACATGTAGCTAGAGTGGGAGGTTTCTAGAAATTCCCTTCTGGTGAAGTTTGCGTTACTGTATAATGTTCTGTGTGTGTGTACTGTTTGTGTTCTGGTGAAGGTTGTGTCTCATTCAACTTTGTTCCTCTTCCCAAATAACTGAGCTAAATGCTTGTTGGATTAATTCAGTTCACATTTATGATGTTTTTAAAAAATATCTACTGTGTCCCAGGCCTGGTGCTAGGTAGTGGAGGTAGAAAGACGAGCTCACAGAGATTGTTTTGTCTACATATGTGGGATTCATTAGGTTAGTGGTCAGCAAACTGCGGCTCGCGAGCCACATGCGGCTCTTTGGCCCCTTGAGTGTGGCTCTTCCACAAAATACCGACTTCTGTGCATGGGCCACGAAGTTTCAATCGCACTGTACGTGCGTGCCTGCACGTGGTATTTTGTGGAAGAGCCACACTCATTGCCGACCACTGCGATTAGGTTGTCACAGATCCGAGGAGGTGTTTCAGGTAGAGAGCAGCATCAGTAAAGGCAAAGAGATGTGAAACGATTAGGTTGTCACAGATTCGAGGAAGGTGTTTCACATAGAGAGCAGCATCAGTAAAGGCAAAGAGATGTGAAACAGCGAACGGGGTGGGATGCTCAGGGAAGTGTCTGTACGAGGGTGGAAGAGTCATTTATTATGAGAGAGGGGGTGGGAGCACGAAGCTGGGGAGGTAGCCAAGGACCAGGCCCTCCCTCTGAGGCCTCTTGAATGTTCTCCAGATCTGCTGATAGGGATACTTTCTCCAGATCCTGAGCTCAGGCATTCCTCTAGGAGGATGCTTCTCACCTCTGTGTTACCTAGGAAGTAGGGGATGTACTCACACACAGATTTCTCAGGTTGGCTGTGGAATTCCAGAGCGAGCCTTCGGCCCAGGAGAATCCATTCACAGCTCCCAGCGCCGAGAAGGAAGACACTTTGGAGGCCTTCTCAGAATTTCTTCTCAGTGCCTGTGACTCCGCTTGTATCCCTATGGTGATGGTGGGTTCCCTGAGCCGTGGGCAGAATGAAGCTTGGGGAGGGGAAGAATGTGAGCGTGAACGTGAGTCTGGCCTGGAGATGCAAGGCAGTGACTACTCAACTGGACCTTCTGAGGCAGCGGTCGCCAACCGGTGGTCCGTGAGGTCCGAAAGGTTGGTGACCGCTGGTTTAAGGAAACCTGTGAAGCAGCGGTCGCCAACCAGTGGTCTGCAGATCACTGGTGGTCCGTGAGGTCTGAAAGGTTGGCACCCGCTGTTCTGAGGTTCTCAGCGGGGTTGTTCTTGCAGCCACTTTTCCTTTGGTTTTAAAAACAAAGTGTAGTATTTCATTGTAACACTAATAGATGCCTCTTGAGCAAAAGTAGAAAACAGTAATAATAAAATGAATAGGTAGTGTTTATGGGGTGATAAATGCCTTATATTCATTACCTAATTTGATCATCCCAATGACCCCGTGAGAGGGAGCTATCATTTCCCCCAGTTTAAAGAGGGTATTGTCATATTCCTGTGGTTATAAAGCAAGTGCATGACGGTACTGAGGTTTGAACCCATGTGTCCTGCATAGTAAAGCATAGCGATGAATGTCTGTGATCCAGACTAAGGAACACAAACGTGTTCTGTATGGTGAGAGATGGGCACTCTGGAGACAGACCTGGCCTGGAAGAGCTTCATTTTGAGCTGACTTGAGCTGGGGATGGAGGAAGATCTGGGTCCAGAGCTCTTGACTGCCCAGCTGACACTGAGTGAAGCCTGTCCTGGTTGAGGGTTGGACATCTGTGAGCCTTTGAAGAGCCCCTGTTAGTCAGGATGGCCATCTGGGAACAGTAGGGCAGCAGGGAGGCATCCTCTGGTTCGGTTCTTTTCCCCGCCCCATTGATTTTTAGAGAGAGTGGAGGGGAGGGAGCGAGGGAGAGAGAGAGAAAGAGAGAGAAACATCAATGTGAGAGAGACACATCAATTGATTGTCTCCTGCTCATGCCCCAATCAGGGTTGGGGATGGAACCTGCAACCCAGGTCCATGCCCTTGACTAGGAATTGAACCCAAGACCCTTTGTTGTGTGAGCTGATGCTCTAAACACTGAGCACACCAGCCAGGGCCATCCTCTGGGTCTAACAGGATAGAACAGCTTTTCCTTGAAGAGGCCTGTGAGCCAGCGTGCCAAGGTCTTCAGATTGGTAACTGTAGGAGCCATGGGTTGTAGCCCTGATTGGCACACACAAACAGTAACACTTGGGCAATTCACATTGATGTCCTCATCTGCTCTGCCTTCCTCTTAGATTTATAAAGTGTTAGAGCTAGATCTAGAATAGACCATAGAATTGTTATTCTTGCTTTCTACTTTTCTGTATTTCACACTTTATGTATTTTTTAAGGTGTTTTTTTTTGTTTTTCTTTTAAAAACTTGGTTAAAAACCAAAGGAACAGTATCTTAAGAGTCATGTCTCTGAGGTCCCAGATCTTCTTTACAGATAGGGAACCAAGACACTGAGAAGGATGGGAGGGGTGGGAGGAGGGGAATGACCCAGGGACACATAGTGATCTGGTGCAGAGCTTGAACTAGAACCCAAGTTTCTCTACTCTTTTTAAAAAATATATATTTTTATTAATTTTAGAGAGGAAGGGAGAAGGAGAGATAGAGACATCAATGATGAGAGAGAATCATTGCTCGGCTGCCTCCTGCATGTCCCATGCTGGGGATCGAGCCCGAAGCCTGGGTATGTGGCCTGATTGGGAATTGAAACATGACCTCCTGGTTCAATCATTGAGCCACACCAGCCGGGCCATGTTTCTTTCCTCTTAATTCAGAGCTCTGTCTACTACGTCAGGCTGTGACCTCCTGGTTCAATCATTGAGCCACACAAGCCGGGCCATGTTTCTCTCCTCTTAATTCAGAGCTCTGTCTACTACGTCAGGCTGTCACATGACTGTTCAAAGATCACATCAAAAATAAATGTGAAGGCAGTTTGTAAACTGTATTATTATTACTATGGCTATAGTAATAGGAAATGGGTGTCACTCTGCATTATCATTTAGAAAGTACCTCTCACATACCAGATCTCATTTGTTTCTGGGCGGTAGAACGACTTGTTACTCCCGTTTTACTCTTTTTGATACAGAGACCCAGAGGGGTAAAGTATCTGACACTATTAAGTGATGGATCATAAGCCTTGGATGTAGGCTTGTGACTTCAGTTTCCTTCCATTGAAAGGGTTAGTCTACCGTTTTAGATTTGATGCCAGTTTTGCTAATGATTTTTCTTCTTCAGAGGCTCATCCCTGGTGGGCTGTGTTCTCCCTCCTGGTTCTTTTCAGAGGCACTTGGAGCAGGCCACTCATCCAGCCTTGATGGAAGTTTTCCTTTCAATTCTACACAGCCTCTTTGTCATCGTTCCCCACATGAAGGAGAAGTTCTCCAAGAAGCTCGGTAGGGAGAAAGCAAGAGTGGACGTTGGGAGGGAGGCAGGCACCTTAGGCAGCTGCTCAGATGCTCAAAGAGCATAACCTGTGGATGGGAAGTTTACGTATTTGTTCAGAATCAAATCTGCTCTGCCAGTGTTGAGTGGAAGAGAATATCATTCAGAAAACAAAGTCCTTAAAAGCAGTTCTCAAGTTTATTGATACTTCTCTTAGAGTGTCCTGGAGGTTCCAGTTCAAAGCCCTCAACACACCTCTTTCCATATTACTGTCATACTCCATATTCCCTCAGACCTCACGATACGTTCAGCATCTCTTATGCCTGAGCACCGAATGCCCAAAGTACCCCCAGTCACTGTGTCAACTGAGAAACTTCCCACATGCTTTCAGATGCCTTTAGGGGAGCAGTAGCCCTGTGTGAAGCTGTTGTCTAGCTCTACACAGAAGTGCCTTCCTAAAATTGACCCCAAGTGGCTCCTGACTCTAGCCTTCTCCAGGCCTTCTTGCATCTGTTTATTTTAGTCTCTCAGTCATTTTTGTTGTTGTTAACCCTCACTCGAGGATATTTTTCCCATTGATTTTTAGAGAGTGGTAGGGAGGAAGGGAGAGAGAGAGAGTGACGAGAGACTCCTGCACAATTCCAGGAGAGGGTGGGGGGCTGTATGGAAGAGAGAAAAAAGCAGGACCTTTGTTGTTAGCACATGTGGGTTGGGATTCTTACTTCATCCCTTACTTGTTTACTGATAATGGGCAAATCAGTTTTCTTATCTCCAATGCCCTCAGTTAGAACATGGTGATGATCATCAGAATGAAATGAGATAACATGTAGATTTCCTGAATGACTGTACCCCTTAGTCATTGTGACAGCCAGCACACACTTCTTTCCTTCCTTTCACCCACTCTTCTTGCCTGCCATACTTTGAGAGCCAAGAGGATCCAGTCTCGGTGAGCTAGATGGGTAGAGCTTCAGATGTGCTAATCTCTGGGGGACAGTGGTGGGCAACAAGGGATGTAGAGAAAGGCTGTGTATGGGGAGATATATAGTATGCAGCATGAAGCCAGCTAGAACAGGATCAGGGGCCCAACCTGCAGGAGAGAAGAGGGAAGCAGGCACTGCCAGCCAAGAGTTGGGCAGAGACCTGGAGTAGTGGGGGTAGAGAAACTTTGGGTCCCTGAGAGACTGGGCCAGGAGGAGCCCTTCCAGCAGACAAGCTGGGCGCCCCCTCCCTGCGGGAGTCATGGGTTAAACTGCTATCCCAGAAAGTTGCTGTGAAACTCAGCGGGATGAAGTGTTTGCTATATGCTTTAGCTCCAGGACAGAATACAGATTCTCCCCAGCACTGGAGCTGGTACGGTGGGAGCTCTTGATGTTCTTGTTTAGAATCCTGCTTTTATCTCCATTTCACAAGCACCTGTGAGGTATAGATTGATTTTTTTTTTTGCGCGCGCGCGAGCGCCTGTGCACACACCCGCGCGCGCACACACACACACTCACTCACACACACACTCTCACACCTTGCGCGCGCGAGCGCCTGTGCACACACCCGCGCGCACACACACACACACTCACTCACACACACACTCTCACACCTGAGGTATAGATATTGAAACTGATTCTCGGAGGAGTTAAATAAGTGCTCCAGTGTCATAGTCCTAGATAGGGAAGGAGCAAAATTTGAGCTCTGGTCTGCATGACTTTAACATAGTTCTCCTCGGTGCCCCCCAGACTTGGGAATCTCTAATGCATCTGGTTTAAACCGCTTTCTGCTTTCCTCCCACTTTCCCCAAGCTGCCTCATCCTTCATACGACTAACTCTGGAACTGAAGGCCAGGTTCTGCAGTGGCCTGAGGTATGTATGGTCCCAGGCAAAATTAATGGTCAAGGAGCCAGCATCCTTGACGGGACACGTGGAAATTTCTGACTGGTGTGGTTTAGTCATAGGACTTGTGGGGGCATTGACGCAGTATCAGAATTACTCAGTAACCAGTCACATGAGCTAGACTTGCTTCTATAGCTTGTATTTCATCTGGTTCTGGTAAGGCCCTCCATCCATGTGATAATTGGATGGGCACCTCTCACATGAAAACTGGAAGGGTACTTAGAGATCATTTGTGTAACCACTCATTTTACAAATGGGGAAACAGAGGCCCTCCGAGGGTAAGGGATGCAGTGAACATCAAGAAAGAGTCATGTTCTAGTTGCCACCAGCCCAGCAATTCCAGAGGAGAAACTCTTATTCAAAATAGTCTGTCTTCTTAGGTTCCTGTTTGTTTGTTTTTTTAATTGATTTTTAGAGAGAGGAAGGGAGAAAGAGAGAAACACAATATGAGAGAGAAGCATTGATCTGTGGCCTCTGGCACATGCCCTGAGGGGACTGAACTCACAATGCGGGCATGTGCCTCGACTGGAATTGAACCTGCCACCTTTTGTGTACAGGACAATGCTCCAGCCCACTGAGCCACACCAGCCAGGGCTAGAGCAGCCCTGTTTACCTTCCCATTTGTGATTTGCCACCTGTCTCTGCATGTACTTGGCAGGTTCCATTTGTTACTGTCTACAGGGCAGTATCCACCTCTCCTTTCATGCCTGGGAATAGAACACCCAGTATTCAGGAGAAAATATGGGGATCCAGCTGGATTCAAAGTCATAGTTTTGGACGTTTTGTTGTTCTCCTTGAGTACCCGTTTGGGGTCAACAGCTTCCTCTTTTTTTGTATTCCTCAGCCTTTCCTGACCCAGGAACACATTTTTATTTGTATGTTTTGTGAAATTGGAACTTAGTGGCCTCCTTGATTTATTTTTTCAGCAAATTTTTAATTAATAATTGTATGGACCAATTATATTTATACTTACTTATTTTTTGTAATTGTCACCAGAGTACATAACATGCTTAGACAAAGTAAGAGAGGGAGGGTAGGAGGGAGGGAGGGATTGATTGATTGTCTTCCACACTCCCCGATTGGGGATCAAATCCGCAACCTAGATATGTGCCCTGCCCGGGAATTGAACCGACAACCTTTTGGTACATAGGACTACACCAGCTGTGGGCAAACTACGGCCCGCAGGCCGGATACGGCCCGTTTGAAATGAATAAAACTAAAAAAAAAAAAAGACCGTACCCTTTTATGTAATGATGTTTACTTTGAATTTATATTAGTTCACACAAACACTCCATCCATGCTTTTGTTCCGGCCCTCCGGTCCAGTTTAAGAACCCATTGTGGCCCTCGAGTCAAAAAGTTTGCCCACCCCTGGACTATACTCAACCAACTGTGCCAGTCTACCCAGGCTCCATATTTATTTATTTTTTTAATCCCCACCCAAGGATATTTTTCCATTGATTTTTAGAGAGAGTGGAAGAGAGAAGGAAAGACAGAGAGAAAGATCCATGTGAGAGAAACACATGGAGTGGTTGCCTCCTGCACATGCCCCAACCAGGGTCCGGGTCAGGGAGGAGCCTGCGACCGAGGTATGTGCCCTTGACTGGAGTTGAACCCAGGACCCTTTGGTCTGCAGGCTGATGCTTTATCCACTGAGCCATACCGGCTAGGGCCATATTTACGTTTTTATAGCCACCTTGAGACCTCCTCTACCAAGGCCATGGTTAGACTATCACTGGGCTCTGGCACAAAGCAGTGGCACCCCAGTACATGTAGGGATAATGCTGTCCCAGCCAAAGTAGCAATGTCTTCTCTTTGTGTTCTCCCTCTAAGTCACTCAGCCCTAAACCAGGTGTGTTCCAGTTTCCTCTACTACTTGTGCATCAACCTCCTCTCAGCTCCAGAGAATACAGGGCCACCTTCCCAAGAAGGTAAGATGCTGCTATCTGACTACTCATGAGGTCTGTGGTAGTCTTTTAGAGTCGTTTGTTGCTGCTGTTGTTAATCCTCACCAATTTTTTTTTTTTAGAGAGACTGGAAGGGAGAGAGGGAAGAGAGGAGAGAGAGAGAGAGAGAGAGAAACATGGCACTCATCACATGTCCTGCAGTTACTTGTCTCATCTGTTTTCCCCACCAGCTGCCTGGAGGGACTGGAGATAGGGCCTGTGTCTCACAGCCTGGCCTAGAGTAGCCACTCAGTGAACATTTGTCAAATGAATGAATGAGAGAATGTATCCATGTAATCTTTAGTCTCTCCTGGTTGGCTGAAAGCTGCATAAAGGAAGAGGGGATTCTGATTTGCTTTTATCCTGCATGTACCCTGCTACCTTGTGCAGTACTCTTCATGTAGCAGATACTTATGTGCTCATTACTACTCTCATGTGTTCTCTGTGTGGCTTTCTCTAATTATTTTCTCCCCAGAACTCTCTGCAGTGTCTGAGGTCCTGCAGCACGGGCTGCCCCAGATAAGCAGCAGGAGCCCTGAAAGCCTTGCCCTCCTGTCGGATTGCCAGTATGTGGAGGGAGCTGCTCGCCAGAGACAGTTCTGCATCCTGCTCCTCTTCTACCTGGCCTACATCCACGAGGACAGGTCTCCCTCCCCCAGAAATTTGCCCATTAAACACACAAATGCTTAATGATAAATACAAGACGAAGGGGGTGGACTGGCTGCCAGAGCGGGACCTCCTGACCTCCAGAAGTAGCATCCTTCTTTTTAACAATGCCGGTTCAGCTGGCTCTTTCACCTTCCGGGTGTGAGTGAGGAGTCTCTGGTCCCTAACAGCCTTGCACAAAGCATGGAACCGTGTGTTGTGAGTGTGATAATGCTTTGTTAAGTATATATGGCACGGTCTTTGTGCAAGGTGTCATTAGGCTGTGGACATGCTGGAGCTGAATGACAGTGGCTAAGGGAGGATGTGGTAAGGCTGGACAGCTATCTCTGCCTTTCTCACTCAGACCCTCTTTGGTTGACAGGCTTGTCTCAAAGGCAGACTTATCTGTGGCTGTGCAGAGCTTCCTCCTGTCTCTGCAGGCCCAGGGTGAGCGCCCTCCGCTTGTGGTTCTCAGAGCATCCATCTATCTGCTTGCAATCTGCCAGGACAGAGACGATGCCCTAGATGAGGTATGGGCCACACTCCCGGCACTCCTCCTCCTGCACCTCTGTGCACTGTGGCTCCTTGGGAGACTGATGTTGTGTTTATAGAGAAGAGAGAGAGCTGCGGTAGGGAGCGGGGGGAGGGTGCTGACACATACAGAGCCTATGTAATTTAGTTAATTCTCTCAACAGTCCTGGGAAGCAACGATTATTATTTCCTTTTCACAGACAAGAAAGTCAAGACTTGGGTTAAAGTCATTTTCTCTGGGTCACACAGGTAATCGATGGGGGAGCCAGACTTCAACTCAGACTTGACCAATTCCCAAGGCTCTTTTCTTAGTACCAAGTCCAGTTTGTGTAGGAGAGTGGTGTGAGGTATTTCCTCCTTGTAACAGTTTACCAAACAAAGCGGGTTGCTGAAACCCACATTATTGTTTTTTGTTTTGTGTATGTGTATGTGTGTGTGTGTGTGTGTGTGTATACTTTTTTTTTAAAACAGATTTTAAAAAATATATATTTTATTGATTTTTTACAGAGAGGAAGGGAGAGGGATAGAGAGTTAGAAACATCGATGACAGAGAAACATCGATCAGCTGCCTCCTGCACACCCCCTACTAGGGATGTGCCCGCAACCAAGGCACATGCCCTTGATCAGAATCGAACCTGGGACCCTTCAGTCCACAGGCCAACGCTCTATCCACTGAGCCAAACTGGTTAGGGCTTTAAATATATTTTTATTCTCTAGCTCTTTATTCAGAGAGGAAGGGAGAGGGGAGAGAGAGAGAGAGACATCAATGATGAGAGAGAATCATTAATGGGCTGCCTCCTGCACACCCCCATTAGGGATTGAGCCCACAACCCAGGCATGTTCCCTTGACTGGAATTGAACCTGAGACTCTTCAGTCTGCAGGCCAACACTCTATCCACTGATCCAAAGCAACTAGAACATTTAAAATATATATGTGTGTGTTTTTTTATTGATTTCAGAGAAGAAGGTAGAGGGAGAGAGAGATAGAAACATCAGTGATGAGAGAGAATCATCAATTAGCTGCCTCCTGCACGCCCCCTACTGGGTATCGAACCCACAACCCAGGCGTGTGTCCTGATCCTGAATAGAACTGTGACCTCTTGGTTCATAGGTCAGTGCTCAACCACGGAGCAACACTGGCTGGGACAGGTTATTGTCAGTCAGGCTGATCTCAAATCACTTTTGATGGTGGTAATGTATACCAGGTTTTCTCTTCTCTAGCTCTTTATAAACTCTTGGGGACAAGGACTATGTCTGAGTCATCACTGAATCTCCTTTTTCATTGAAGATTGCTTCTACTCCTTAGATGTGGACTCTTCAGCCTCAACCTAGGATACTTTTCCTTCGCTTACTATTAATTTTGCCTCTTTTTTTTTATTACTGTTGGGGCAAATGTGATGTAAGCAAACTTGGTTTAATTTGAATGGAAGCAGGAAGGGATAGTTGAAGTGCAATGGATTTTTAAGTAAGATAGATCAAGGTATACAATGTCCCATTGTCTCTCAACCATTGGTGATCATTGCCTTGATTCATTAATTCATTAGGGATTGCAAAATAATAATACCCTAATTCTGTTATTTTCTCTTTATTAATTGGAATACTTTTATTTAAAAAAACTTCCCTTATCAACTATTTGTTACTATGGATGATAGATTATATAGAAAGAATAGATTGAATATTTGATCCAAGAAGTTTTTTTTTTTTTAGTATTGTTATGAACTCATGGATTTAAAAATATTTGATGTGTTTCAATCCACTATAGATATTAGCCCTTTGAGGCTCAAGTTGTTCTATCTTTGGCCAGTGGGAGCCTATTCATGCTAGTTCCTAAGTCCTTTTGACACAACCCTAGTCTTTAACAGAGTTTGGGCTTTCTAGTATGATGAGAGACGTCTGGGAGTGCATGTGAGGGCCCACAATAGTTGCTGTGTCAGTGTCTCTGGGAATGGGCATTTCAGAGTGTCAAGTCCTACTTATTCCTGGAAGCTCTTACTTTTCAGTAACTTCTCTCTAGTTTTATCAGCATTTCCTAAGCCCCTGACCACTACTCAAATAAATAAGCACATGGTTTTTTTTATTTGTTTCTCAACATTTTAGCAACTCAAACAATGTGGCTTGACCACTTGACAGGGGCCAGGTGCCATGTGGGGTCCTGTCAGGGTTGAGGTGAAACAAACACGTTCTCTGCCCTCAGGGAGCACTGGTTTGCCAGGAGAGACAATATTTCCTATAAGGCAGGCAGCAGCTGCAGGGAGTGCTCTCCTGGAGGCTGAAGAGGAGCTACCACAGCACTTGGGAGATTGTTGCATCAGGAGAGGCTTCCTGGAGGAGACTGAGGTGAAGGGAGAATTTTCAGGCTGAGAGTAGAGCAAGATTTAAGATACAGAATTGGGAAGTTGCCCAGTCTACACACTCAAGTAAGGGAGACTAGTTTAGTGTAATTTGCTAAGATATGGGAGACAGTGGAGAGAAGCCGGACTTATATCTTTAATAACATGCTTGAAAATGAAATTAAGAAATCAATCCCATTTATAATAGCATCAATAAATGATATACATAGGAAAAATATTTCACAAAAAAGTGCAAGGACTTGTACACTGAAAATTACAAAACATCATTGACATGATGACAGAAGATTTGAGTGGGGTGGTGGGCACACAGTGCAATATACAGATCTCGTAACAAAGAAGCCCACACCTGAAACCTATATGTTCATACTGACCAATGTAAACCCAATAAATTTAATAAAAAATCATTGAAATAAATTAAAGAAGGCCTAAATAAATAGTCATTCTTCTGTGTTCATGAATCAGAAGACTTAATAACCAATTATAAAATAAGTAACTTCTATGGATATAATATACAACACAATGACTGTAGTTAACAATAATACTACTTTGTATATTTGAAAGTTGCTAAGAGATTAAATCTGAAAAGCTCTCATTACAAGAAAAAAAATTTTGTAAGTGTGTGAGGTGGTAAGTATTAACTAAACTTATTATATTAATATATTAATCATTTCACAATGTATACATTTATCAAATCCTTATATTGAACATAATAAATTTATATAATGTTATATGTCAATTATATCTCAATAAAACTGGAAAAGAAAAGGAGACTTAATAGTGTTCAGATGGCAGTACTCCCCAAATTGATCTATAGATTCAACACAATCCCGATCAAAATTTCAGTTGCCTTTTTTCCAGAGGACTCACACTTTTATTTATTTATTTATTTACTTACTTACTTATTTTAAAAACACATATTTTTTTATTGATTTCAGAGAGGAAAATAGAGGGAGAGAGAGATAGATACATCAATGATGAGAGAGAATTATTGATCGGCTGCGTCCTGCACACCCCACACTGAGGATCGAGCCCGCAACCTGGGCATGTGCCCTTGACCAGAATTGAACTTGGGACCCTTCAGTTGTGGGACCCTCTATCCACTGAGCCTAACCGGCTAGGGCTGGAGAACTCACACTTAAAAATTTTTTTTGATTGATTTTTGAGAGAAAGGGAGGAAAGGAGAAAGAGAGAAACATCAGTTTTTGTTGTTCCACCTGTTCATGCATACCCTGCTCGTTTCCTGCATGTGCCCTGACGGGTGATTGAAACCGCAACCTTGGCAGCTTTGGCCGATTGGGAGGACACTCCATCCAACTGAGCCACCTGGCCAGGACAGGACTCCCATTTTTTTATTTCAAAGCTACAGTAATCAAGACATTGTGGTTTTGGCATTAGAATAGACATCTAGATCAATGGAATAGAATAGAGAGTCCAAAAATAAACCCATAAATAAAAGTACAAAAAATTAAAAACAAAAATAAACTCATATTTACGGTCAGTTGATTTTTTTATAAGGATGCCAAGACCAATAAGGAAAGAATAGTCTTTTAAACAAAATAGTGCTGAAACAACTGGATGTCCACATGTAAAGAATGAAGTTGGGCCTTAACCGGTTTGGTTCAGTGGATAGAGTGTCGGACTGTGGACTCAAGGGTTCTGGGTTCAATTTCAGTCAAGGGCACATGCCTGGGTTGCGGGCTTGATCCCCAGTAAGGAGCATGCAGGAGGCAGCCAATCAATGATTCTCTCTCATTACTGATGCTTCTATCTCCCTCTCTCTTCCTTTCTGAAATCAATAAAAATACATTTAAAAGAACCCAAAAGAATGAAGTTGTACCCATACCTCATACTATACACAGAAATTAACTAAAAAATGGATCAAAGGGCTAAATGAAAGGGCCACAAATAGAAACTATAAAACTCTTAGAATATCATATTAAGGAATATGAACCTTGTTAGATGTGCAATGGGAAGAGGATGTTGAGAGTTAATAAATGATTCAACACATCATTTGCTGCATCTGTGCTAGGCCCTACACCAGGTGTTCATAGATTAATCTGTCACAGTCCCTGCCCTCAAGCAGCTCAAGTCTAGTGTGAGAGGTAGACACATACGCTGACAGTTACAACACACTGTGGTAAGTATATTTATAGAGCTGGGTTTCTCAGCCTTGGCACTGTTAACATTTTACATAGCATAATTCTTTCCTGTGGGAGGCTGCCCTGTGTTTTATAGGATATTTAGCGGTATCCCTGCTCTCTCCCACTAGATGTCAGTAGCACTCTCCCAATCAAGACCATCAAAAATGTCTAAATATTTCTGAATGTCCCTTAGGGAGCAAAATCACCCCGAGAACCACTGTCATAGGTAAGCACAGCAGAGTTTCTTCTCCCAGGAGGCGCTGGGGTGAGTCAGTGAAGATGTCCTGGAGTACTGAGATGACAGTACATTTTTCCCAGTCATGCCTTGGCTATGTTTGTGAGGGTCTCTTGAGTCTTCTGCAAGGTGTATTTAGCCTCTTTCTTTATTTCTTTGCTTCCAGGCTGTGGTCAGTGCCATCAGAAAATTTCTAGAGGGCATCACGGACTTGCACCTCATCTACACCCACCACCCCCTCCTGCTCAGGTTCTTCCTGTTGTATCCAGAGCTGATGAGTAGGTTTGGGCATCGTGTCCTGGAACTTTGGTTCTCCTGGGAAGAGAGCAGCTATGAGGAGCTGGATGATGTCCCCGCTGCTGGGCAGCCCACCCTTCCTGCCAGCTTAGCAGCCTTGTTCCACATACTCAGAAGCAGCCCCAGCATCCTGCTTATTTTGCTAGTAGGTAACCACATGCTTATTTCTGCATTCAGAGATAGTGGGCTCTCTCTCTCTCTCTCTCTCTCTCTCTCTCTCCTGGTTTACTGAGGTCATGAGGTACCAGCACCTGCTTCTGCCCACCTCTGGACTTAATGCTGTTCCCATGTGAATAGGAAGTCCTTTTGGCTGGCAGGTGCCTGGTTCCTATAAGTCTGTCCCCTGTCCTAAGTCTGATGGCAGTCTGCTCACTGAGAGATATGTACCCCTCTCCTCCCCAGGGGATATAACTTTGAGATGCTGGTCTCAGCCACCATTCCCTCTCACCTCCCTGTCTTCTCTAAAGCAGATTCTGTTAAGAAGGGCTTAATATCAGAGGAGTCCCCTGAGACATGTAGCTGGAGATGTCTGATTGCAGAGGGACTGTGCCTTTTTTCTGCCATGACTAACATGATAATGGTCCACGTGCAACACACTCCCCTGGGCATACCCAGAATAGTCAGAAACCCCAGTGCTTTTTATGAAGTAAGACATCCCTATAATTTCTGTCAGGTACATCAGATAAGTGAGCTGCCTGTTGTCTGCAGTTTGTAAAACACTGACTTTAACTTCATCTTTTTTTCTTTCATTCAAGAAAGCACATTGAAAACAAATTAATGAGAGTGATATTATAGAGTTAACTGTTGTAATTTACATGTTTAAAAAATTATTTGTACGCCCTCACCAGTATCGCTAAGTGGATAGAGCATTGGCCTGAGCACCAAAGGGTCATGGGTTTGATTCCCAGTTAAGAGTGAGTACCTGGTTTGCAGGCTTGATTCCCCTGGCCCCAGTCAGAGCACATGCAGGAGGCAACCAATCAATGTGTCTCACATTTATGTTTCTCTCCCCTCTTCCTTCTCCTTCTCCCCTCTTCCTCCCTTTCACTCTCTTTAAAAATCAGTGGAGACTGGCTGGTGTAGCTCAGTAATTGAGCATCAACCCAGGAACCAAGAGGCCACTGGTTTGATTCCTGGTCAGGGCACCTGCCCAGGTTCCAGGCTCGATCCCCTATTAGGGGTGTGCAGGAGGCAGCCAATTGAAGATGTTTCTCTCATCGGTGTTTTATCTCTCTATCCCTCTCTCTCTCAAAAAAAAATCAATAAACACATATTTTAAAAACCAATGGAAAGAATATCTTCGGGTGAGGATTAACAAAAATAAATAAAATAAAATAAAAATTATTTGTACATTTGATACTTTGTATTTAGTGAGCAATTACTAGTGACAGGTCCTAAACTGATGGCAGCACACCAGCATAGAAAACACTTGGTTTAGAGCCACTGCCTTCATTGCTAGTTCACCTGCTTGGCCCCTCTTTAGTGCAGGAAGAATGGCACAGCCTATCAGAGACAATGAGATGACTTTGATGTTCTTATCATCAACAAACACCATTCCCTGACTTTATTGGAGTGATGTGGTGAAAATAACACGTGCATGTTATATATCACACATCCTTAGGTACCAATCTCTGTCAGCATTTACACCCGCACACACTTCCCACTCAGACTTTCATCTTGTGAAGTCACACATGTTGTTGTGGACCAACATTCGCAAGAATAAGACCACCGACTCCAATTAGGTCTTAAACAGCAAGCGAGGATTTATTGAGCTGGCCAGCGACTACAGTTACAGCACCCTGCCGAAGCAGAGGCTGAACTGCAGTGCCTACTACAGGAGTTACATTTTATTATTAAATTCTGTGGAGGCCCAGAGAAAAATGTGTCTTTCAAATTCTGGGCCCCCACAGAATTTAATAATAAAATGTAACTCCTGTAGTAGGCACTGCAGTTCAGCCTCTGCTTCGGCAGGATGCTGTAACTGTAGTCGCTGGCCAGCTCAATAAATCCTCGCTTGCTGTTTAAGACCTAATTGGAGTCGGTGGTCTTATTCTCTCGAATGTTGGTCCACAACATTTGGAGGCCGCAGCAAGATACCCAGCAGGGGTGAGAGGGACCCCCTATCTAGGGCAGGAGGCTCTCCCCATCCATCACTGAGCAAGCGGGGAGGACTTATTGAAAAATCCTGCAGGAGGTAAGGACTGGAGGCGCCTGGGGTGAGATCTCACAGGGGGGAGTCAAGTGAAGGGCTGGTTGCAGCACTACTTCCCGACTCCAGCCGGTGGCCGGTGGCCACGGCATCTGGCAAGTGTGACTTTCGGTTGCACAGGACTTGTCTGTCTGGTGTTTGTTGTCTGGTGTTTGTTTTGTCTTTGTTCTTTGTTGTCTTTGTCTTTGTCAAAATGGGTCAGGGTCAGTCGTCTTCATCGACCCCCTATCAGTCAGGCCCACTCCAAGTGAGTGGAAGGGGAGCTTGATCACCTCCCGGGAAGCCATAGAGCTCCCTTAGGCAATTAGTCAGGAATTGGTTGGATTGCTTAAACTCTGAGTAAACATTTGGTAGAAGTAAAAAACTTGGACTGTCTAGTGTATGAATGTAAGTGTGAGAGTCTGTGTGAAGCGAAAGCTACTTTGTGCTGTCTGGCTGTACACATGAGTGTATTTGTTATCTCTTTCTGTTGTTTGTTTAAAGATAGGGCAAACCCTGCTTTAAGGGGAAGAAAGTAGAGAACTTTTAATTGCTTTTCTCTGATGAATACTTTTGCTGTATTAGGTTAAAATTTGAAAAGTCCGAGGTTAATTTAAAGGTATAAGGTTGCAACCCAAAGAAGTTTAAACAAAGGCTTGTTAGGTTAAGATTAGTACATTTTCTCATGGCCTGTGTAGGGTGAGGGAGAGGGACTGCCGGATTTTTATCATGTGGTCCCGAGACCTGCGACTTGCCTGCCCTTCCTGATTTATAGTAGTCTCTGTTGGGGACAGCATCTGCTCTGACTGGGGGAGGAAGAGCTGAAAACTGCTCCGGAGCGGGTGTGAGATGGGGTAGTGGCGGTAGGATTCACTAGATAGGGTAGTAGGCTCTCAGCCTGCTGAGATGGAGGAGCCTTAGGCTGGAGGACATGGGGATAGTCAGAGAGATCAAAAGTGATAAAGGAGGAGAAGGATTTGAGTCTCTGGGGCTTAAAGAAGGAAAAATCTAGGAGGGAGAGCAACTAAGGAAATGGTTAATGCAGAAAAGAGGGGGGCCCAGAATTTGAAAGACACATTTTTCTCTGGGCCTCCATAAAATTTAATAATAAAATGTAACTCCTGTAGTCTGCACAGCAGTTCAGCCTCTACTTCGACAGGGTGCTGTAACTGTAGTTGCTGGCCAGCTCAATAAATCCTCGCTTGCTGTTTAAGACCTAATTGGAGTCGGTGGTCTTATTCTCGCGAATGTTGGTCCACAACAATGTGTTGGCTTGATAAGGACCACATTCATGCTTTGGCTTTCTTGGAGAGAGAAAACCGGAGAAGGAATGGGTTAAAAATAAAGCATTAGTGCAATAGGGGAGGAAGGCAAGATGGGACAAGAGGGAGAGTAGCAATGAACAGAGCTAAGATACTGGATTTTCTTTGTCAGATGAAGCGTTCTTCACATGCAGTAGGTACTTTATTTGCTGACGCATTGAATTAGGGGTTTGGACAGATCCAAGTCTCTCAAAAAAAGGTGATGGGTGGAGAATTTGGATCTTCTGAGAGACATACTAATGATGGTATCTTTTTCTTCTTTTCTTTTAAAAGCATAAGAAATAGGTTGAGAGAGATTTGCTCAAGGTCATAGGAATTGAGATTAAAACCCAGATTTGGACTCTGTGTCTAATGTTCTTTTCAGTGAACTGAGCAAACTCAGAACAAGAGAGAAGTCAACCTTGATTCAGTGTTCCATCTAATGGAAGAGCTGTTCGTTTGAGCACTGCGGATTGTTAACCTAAAATAAAAGGCCAGGGTAAAAGGCAACAAGAATGTATTAAGATCCAATCAGGAAGCACTGATTCAGGCAGAAACCCAAATAGTGTTCCAATTAGGACGTGAAGGCCAATTAGTAAGAAAGGAAAGGGGAACAATTACTTGAATAGAAGGAAGGAATTTTTATGGGTGTTAATAAGCTAAGAAAGGATTTTCTAAAGGTGCAAATAAGCTAACATGGATGATGCTGATTCTAAAGAAATCCTTTAATTTTCAGTTTTAGTCTTAAGGTCTGCTTTCCTGTTATCTTTGCAAACTTGTTTGGAATACAGTGTTGCTTTAGGCTCAGTGCAAAGGCTGTTTTGTCCCGTTTTAACGTTCCAAAGGTTTGAGGAGTAAGATGTGCAAGGCAGTTCTGGGATGGCAGCTCCCACTCCATTTTTTGTTGTTGTTAATCCTCACCCGAGGATATATTTCCATTGTTTTTTAGAGAGAGTGGAAGGGAGGGGAAGAGACAGAGAGAGAGAGAGAAAAACATCGATGTGAGAAAGACATGTTGATTGGTTGCCTCCTGACCAGGCCAGGGGACTGAGCCTGCAACCGAGGTACATGCCCTTGCCTGGAATCGAACCCCGGACCCTTTAGTCCTTGGTCCAATGCTCTTCCCACTCCATTTTAAGTGGCTTTGTTTACATTAACCACTCTGATGAGGGAATCTGAGGCATCAAACCACTAACAACTGTACTAGCTGCGTGGCAATAAAGGTCAGGCAGAGTACTTGGGTGGTAAGAAGGGCACAAAGGTGACATAAATGCTGATCCTCAAAGAACTTGACAAGTGAAAGGGTTGCCAGGCCAATACAGCAACATGAAAGTGTTTATTGTAATTCAGGGACAGGGAGTAGTTTGGGGTAGTTCGTGAGCTTGTGGGATATGTTGCAGGAGATGAGGTTGGAGAAAGACAGAAAGGAGCAGGTTTTTAGAGGCCTTGACTTCAGTCATTCACTTTTTCCTTTATCATACATCTGTTTGGTATTTACTAGGCACTAGGCAGTCGGATACAAAGATAATTCGTTAAGGTTGGTCAGTCCTTGCCCTCGAGGAAATCACAAATGCTCTGTCACCTTGTAGAGACACAAAGATGGAAGCTTCTCTGAGCTTCAGTTTTCTCAACGTGCAAAATGGAGATAACGGGAGGATAAAAGAAAGAACACGTAGGAACACTTGGTATGCTGCACACAGTACCCTGGGCTGTGGGAGTGGCTGGAGAGTCTAAGCCCCTCTAGGCTTACCAAGTCCTGGTTGCTCTGGATGTCTTCCACCTGGATCCAGACTGGACCACAGAGAATGTGAATCTCAGAGGAGCTCATTGAATTGCCCAAGGTCCTATTGCTAATGAGGGTCATGACCAGGATTGGAGCCTAAAGTTAGTTTTGCACTAACTCAGATCCTAAAAACACCAGTGGTAACAACAACAACAAAACAGTAAGGAACAACTTTGTTGTCTGTCATATATATAATTCCTACCATTTTTCCCCCAACTTGTAACCACAGGAGGGGAAAAGAGTCTAAAAATATGTGTTGGTACCAATTTCTGTTTTCGATATGGGTAATTAACAACTGAAAACAACGCTGTTAATTGCCACTCTTATCAATGGGTGGTCTTTTGTGTAGGTGGTTTAGATGTGAAAAAACAATGATGTCACAGACACTCTGTTTGTTCCCTGCTTGGCTGTGGCACCCTGGTTGGTCCAGTCCCAGAGAGCTCTTGACAGCTGTGAGCAGGAGAGATTACAGAGTGGGCTGTGTTCTGCCCAGAGCCTTCCCACTGGCCCATGTGTGGGGCGCACACATTCCCCTGGCCACCAAAGGCTGAGTAGCCCCCTTACTTTTGGGCCTTTAAGATGTACTAACTCAGGTTTCTGAGGGACCAGATCTGGCAATCAGGCAGGCACTTGCTGTTGGTAGAGGAGGACCAGGAAACTGGTTTGGCCTTGGGCCCTGTGACCTTGGGAAAATCACACCCACTCTGGGCTTCAGCCTCATATTCTGTGAAGTAAAAGGGTTGATGGAAATGAACTGAGATTCCCTAGCCTTCCCATTCTGTGATCCTCTCCTTCCAGAGATGTTTCTCAACCCTACAAGGTGACATTAATTCCTAGTTACCATGCCACTGCTTTAACTCCTTCATTAACTCCTAGTTACCATGCCATTGCTTTTTTGCTAGACAGATTACTTAGTTTGCCCCAGTTTCCTCATTTGAAAAGTTGGGGTGACACCTACCTGGAAGAGTTACTATGAGGACAGATAAACATTCAGCTACTATTTAAATACAGCATAGTACCTGACAGTTTTAGGCCTTACTTGAGTGGCTGCTATTGAGATTAGAGTTGTTTCTCTGGCAGCTGTGGAGGTTTGTGAAGAGCCAAGGCCAGACACTGTGCCATCCAGTGATCAGCACATCCGGAGTTGCCTGGTCTGGAGCCCTGTAGTCATGTTTCTGCGCGTCAGGAGCTGATCTTCCTGGAAAGAGTCTGTGTGTGACCTTGGGCTCATAGCACTCAGCCCTAACTGTCCAAAGGAATTCGCTTGTTGGAGCTGGTAGGTGCCAGGAGCTATCAGTGGGAGAGCCTGTGGCGCAGCTTCTGACTGGCTGTGCCTTTAACATATACTCGTTAAAATGACTGTGAAAGCGAATAAACTCAATGTCCTTGCCCACCTTCAGAACCCAAGGCTTTTACAGCTTGGAGCACAGATAGCCAGACTGCCATGGTAGAGGAAAGGCCTGACCTGGTCCTCTGAGTCTGCCCTAACCCATCAAGTGGCACCTCCATCCCCCTGTCCTCTTTTCCCTTAAGGCACACTCAGATCTGCTGTCCTGAAATAACCTTTTCTTGATCCTGATGCTTCCATTTGCATGAGAGGGGCATCCTAGAAAGTAGAAAGAGCTTTGGGCTTGGAATTAGGTGAAGATGCTTTCAAATCTTAGCTGTGCCACATACTGGTTTATGTGACCTTTGACATATCATTGTCCATGTAGGAAATGTCCAAACCTGTGGAGAATTTTTATGAGTTTATTTGAGCCAAACTGATGACAATTACTGGGAAGCAAAATCTCAATGCACTGAGAAAGTGCTCCAGGGAATGGTGATGTGCTGATTAGATGTGCTGATCACTGGGTGGCACCGTGTCTGGCCTTGGCTCTTCACAAACCTCCACAGCTGCCAGAGAAACAACTCTAATTTTAACAGCAACCACTCAGTTAGGGCCTAATACGTCCTGCAGCTTATCTTATACATTAGAATCAAAGAAGACATAAGGAAGGTTACATGAAAGCCATTGGTGGATTAGAGGGGCGGGAGGA
>NW_005354915.1:47602-64616 GCF_000412655.1 Myotis brandtii
CTGGGATTGGATAAAAAGTGAAACGGAGAGAGAAATAGTTCCTTTCCATTGCTGGGTATGAGATAGTTAACAGTTAGAGCACATACTGGTAAAGATGGCATGTGTGCCCTGAGGGATGTGGAAAAGGAGATTACTCTGACATTTCAAAGGCATGCTGCTTTAGTTGTTAAAAGACAATAGAGAGGCTCACTTTTAAGGTAAAGATTGACCTTTGTCAAGGAAGCTACAGGCCTAGGATGTGACTACCCACCAGGACTCGCATTTAGTTAGAAATTTTTAAGTCCAGACCATCCTATGTGGTTACCTTGGATCTGAGTTTGTAGGGCCTGCCATGCTGGCCTTCCCTGAGCGTGTCAGATTTCCTATGTGGCCCCCTTTTCATCTACATCATGTAATCTCTCTAAGCCTCTGAGACCTCCTGCTTAGAAGGGACCTACAGGATGTCAGGCTGGTACATAATGGGTGCTGACTCAGTGAGCACTCCTTTCCCCAGGTTCTGTGGTACCATCATCCCGAGCCCTTTCCCAACCCCTCTCTTCTGGACTGTCTAACGGTCTCTAACCAGGATGCCCTTTGAGCTCTGACTTTCTTCTTTCCTGCTCAGGATCTCATCTCTTCCAGCCCCGTGGATATAGCCCGCAAGGTACTGATTGTCCTGAGGACCTTTTTGAGAAGGAATGAGGATGTCCAAGTGGGTGGTCTCATCCGAGGTCACTTCCTGCTGATCCTACAGCATCTGCTGGTGGAGTATGGGGACTCGCCATTAGAAGGTCAGTCTGCAGAGCTGGGGGCACGTTTTGACCTGAAAGGTCAGTAAGACATGGGCCTCTCTGCCCTGAAGAGGTCTGCTCCAGGAGAGAAGCAAAGCTTTCTCTGCAAAAGATAAGTCAGTGTGGCATCAAACTAAACTTTACCTCCTCCCTCTCACTGATGGGTGGGTGCTCAACGTATTTGGTTTGGTGTGTGTGTGTGTGTGTGTGTGTGTGTGTGTGTGTGTGAGTGTTTTTATGTTTAATGACTGTGTTTAGCATGGGTGGGTGTGTTTAAGTATGGGTGCATGTCCCCACCCTGCACAGCATGTGCTGAGAGCTGTTAGTCACAAGAATGGCAGCCTCCAGTTGGTGAAAAGAAAGCTGGAGATGTGGGGGAGGCCAGGGAGGCAGCAGCAGCCAGCAGGAGCTGGGGAGGGGGAGGGTCAGTGGTGTATTAGAAGCTTCCAGGGAAATCCAGGATAGTTTCCAAATCTGGAATGGGACTTCCTGAAGCCAAGGAAGCTTGATGTTTGGTACAGTATGAAGACACTGCAAAGGTTGAGATTGGTTTGTCTTTCCCTGTTTTTAGGAAGTTGAATTTTTAAATTAAATTTCCAAGCAATTTAGTGCTTGGAAATTGGAGGAGAGCTGTGGCACTTGCACTTGGTCCAGTCCTGATTTGGGGGGGGGGGGTAGAGATAGATTTAAGGGTGCCTGGAGGAGCTGAGTCCTTCCTTGCAAGGAAGGAGGAGCCCCATCTAACTGACAACAGTGTTTAAGAGCCATGGGATTCTGTGGAAACAGGTAGTGGAAAAACTGGGCATTGGGTTCAGATTTGGGTTCAAGTCCTGGCCCTGCCATTTATTAGCTGTGGAACCTTGAAGAAGTCACTCAGCCTCTCTAGGCCTCAATTTTCTTTACTGCAAAATAGGAATAAAAATCCCTGTTTCACATGGTTTTAAGGGGATTAAGTGAAATAGTGAATTTCTGGCACCGAACACATATTGGCCCTCAGTATGTCAGGTGCCCCTGTGCCCAATGAAGAAGGAAGAAGGCAGGAAGTAGGAATAAATCCCAACAAACCTTTTACAGCCCATGGGTACCTGTCTGACCTTGAGGAGATCTGAGCGTCAGACCCCTGACCAGCCCTCTTGTTCCTCACAGCCTTGGGGAACCTGCCGTTGCTGCTGAGCCTCCTCTCGGTCCTGCAGCTAAGGAACGAGTCGGAACAGGAACTGGACAGCATGGCCATGAAGCTCCTTCACCAAGGTGCCAGCTTGAGGGCCCGGGCTGGGTGTGCCAGGGCGCTCCTTTCTTCCCTCCTTTCATCCCTGTGGGCTTCTTGCTAAGGGACCTTTCAGATCTCTCTCTGATTATTCCCTATGAGTGAAATAACACTCCCCAAAACAGATGTTTATATAAAATTATGTGATAAGCACAGCAGTGGAGTTGGGAAGGCCTGGGTTTGTTCTTCGGTTAATCACTAGCTATACGACCTTGGACAGTCACCTCGCCTCCTATGAGCCTTATGTTCCTCACAGGTAAAATAACAGTATGACCTGATTTAGGGTTAAGATAAGGAGGAACTGTAGGTATATAATTCCCCACAGTGCTTGGCACACAGCAGTTTTTATATTGGGGTCACGGGGGCAGGAGTGGCAGTTCCCCAGAGGGAAGGGATGTGTCCTATAGAAGTCTAGTTTACAGTAGTAACTGCTCTGATGAGGGCTGGGGGAGCGCTGTAAGGCACTTGAGAGGCTAAGGAAGGCTTCGTGGGGGAGGTGAACTTTGAGCTGAATCTTGATTGCTGAATAGGAATTAAGGAGTTAGTCCGATGGGGGTGATGTGAGAGAGAGAATATGGCAAGTTCAGGGCATTGCACCTGGATGGTTACAGAGCTCCCCCGGGAAGGTCGTTAGTGCCCCCATTGCTGGGAGAATGCAGAGGCTGGGTCTTCTTCCTGTTAAGGGTAGCAGGTTGGCCTGGATGACCTCTGCACACCCTCCCACCTGGAGTCTGTGCTGGCATGAGCTGTGAGAGGATGCCCTGGACCACCTAAACTAGTGCAGTCCGCTCGAATGCAGCTGTGGGCTGCTTTCCAGGTGTTTGTTCAGATGGGGGGTGTGAAGATGCCTTCGGGCTTCTCACTGTGTTTCCTCTCATTGGCTGTAATACTGAGGAGACTTGGTTTGTGTTTGGTCCCCGAGACTGAAATCGTCATCTGAGGGCAGTGTGAGTGCTGCTGTGCGTTAAAGCCAGAGCGCTGCGCGATGGGTGTGGGGACTCTCATCTTTTGCAGTGAGCAAGCTGTGTGGGAAATGCAGCCCCGCGGACATGGACATCCTGCAGCCTTCCTTCAACTTCCTGTATTGGAGCCTTCATCAGACCACCCTGGGCAGTCAGAAAAGAGGTGCTGGGGCCCAGGCTGTGGTAGTGAAGAGGAGGGGTGCTGGGCAGTGTCTGTGGCCCTTGCTGCCCTCGGTTTTTCCATCTTAAAAAAATAAATGGGGATGTGGCTGGACCAGATGGTCATAAGGTCCTTTCTGCTTCTGATAACCTGTGGTTCTGGAATGAAGCTGGGACCCTTCGGAGCTCCAGCTGATCCCTGGGTCCATTCACTGTGTGCGTGAAGCCCTCTTCGGGTGCTAACTAAGCATCGGTGGCCCTGAGCTGGGGCTCCTGTGTAACTAACTCATGTGGCCCTGCCCTGTGGACCCTCTGCAGCCGCCGCAGTGCTCCTGAGCAGCACAGCTCTGATCAAGCTCCTGGAGAAGACGCTGGCGCTCACCTGGGCTGGGGAGGGCTCGCCCAGGACCACGCTGCTCTGCTCTGCCTGGCTGCTCACTGCCTCCTTTTCTGCCCAGCAGCATAATGGCAGTCTCCAGGTTAGTCTCTAACCTGGTGGCTTTGGTGGCCTGCAGTCACCTGCTGGGTGGCATAAAGATTCTGAGGTCTGGTCCCAGATCTATGGCTTATTAGCTGTGTAACCTCGGCAAGATATTTAACTTTCTGAGCTTCAGTTTTCTTGCCTACAAAATGGCGGGGGGGGGGGCGGGGGGCAGAAATACATCCAGAGTTGTTGTCAGGAAGTTTATATTAATCCATTTAGCACACCTGGATCACCTACATGCCAGACTGTATTCTAGACACAGAGGAATAATTAATGAATGTGGCACACCCGTCCCCCCACCTGGGGGAACATGTATTTGTAGGTAAAGATAGTGGGGAAAGTCATTCCGGGTAAAGAGAACAATATGGGCAAAGGCATGAAGCCACACAAATGTAGGACAGGGTGTGCATATCTGGAGAGTGGGGGCGTATTCTGTAGCTGGAATGTATGGAGTGGACTCCCAGGCTGGATAGGAAGGCAGAAGCCTACCTGTGACCTTGAAGTGCTGGGTGGCAAGCTGTCATTGTGATTGTCCGAGAAGGTGATGCAGGGAACCAGGGAGCTGTGGCCATGCCCACAAAGCCCCTCCTTTCCTCTCAGCCCTCTGCCGGTAGGACTTGTCATCCAGGGCCTTGCAGAGCTCCTCTGTGGGCTGCTGTACATTCGGGTGTCTCCTCTGTAAGGCTGGCTGCTCCCTGTGGACAGAAACCATCTCCTAGTCTTCGAGGTGTCCTCACACTGTGCCCAGCCCTGTGCCAGTCTAGTGCCAGGCACACACTCAGTAGTGTAGGAGTGAAGTCACTTTTAACATTTGGCCTCTAGGGCGGCAGCAATCTGTGGCGGATCTATGCTACAGCAGATCTGCAGTGTGCAGGAACCTTCCCTGCTCTGCTGTGTGAAGCTGTTGGACCTCCCCATATGCCTGCGGTTACCTGCTGGCTGGAAGCCTGGCCTTGGCTCTGCCCTGGCCCTCAACTCACACCTAGCAATTACCTAATACCTTCACTCTAAGGCCTCCCCACTGCCTAGCGCCTAGGCCTGATTGTTCATCCTCACCGCTAACGCGGCCTGTTCACCATCTCCGAGCCCCCAGCCTCTCCCCTCCTCCACATCTGCCCGCACAGCCACAGTCTGTCCACACGTCCCTGCTGCCTACACTCCTGTGGCTTTTGGTTCTGCACGTGGCTGCTGAGACCCTGCTTACTTCGCCCCCCTGCAGCCTTACTTTCTGCTTTCCACCTCCTGCCCTGGTCTCTGTTCTCAGTCAACTGTGCTCTTTCACATCTCCAGACCTTTGTTTGTTTGTTTTTGATTGGTTTTCAATAGCCTTAATTATTAAGACAGTTTTAGATTTGCAGAAAAATTGCGCAGACAGCACAAAGAGTGCCCATATAACCCTCACAAACTTTCCTCTATTAACATCTGACACTAGTTTGGAATTTCCATACCTTTATACACACCTTCTGCCTAGAACCTGCCGATTCCACCAGCCAACAAGCATTTTTGAGGAACTGCTTTGCGTCAGAGCAAGATAGATCCGAGCAGAGTAGTTCCTGCCTCCAGGCAGCTCCTGTTCTGAATGAGGAATGCAGAGCAGGCTCAGGGCTTTGAACCCGCCACCCCTCCTAACCCCTGTTTGGTCATTGCTTTGACGTTAAGGAGCACATTCACCAGTGCTGCCCCTAGTCTGTTCTTCACAATAGCTCTGGAGGAAGTGAAAGTAGGTGGCATTGTCCCCATTTCATTGATGAAGGAAGTAAGGCAGGCAGGTAAGTGCAGTGACTTGCCCACATCCACACAGCTGGCCAGTGACAGAGCCAGGATTTTGATTCCGGGCTATCTGACTCCAGCTCTAAGTTAGTTGGATGGTGGACTAAGGTGGAGACTGAACCACCGATGAGGCCAGGGAAGTCCCCTAGTGGAGGAGGTCCTTGAAGATGGGGGAGATTTGGGAGAAACGGGATTCTCCAGGGAAGGTTTGATTTCCCTCCTCGCGTTCCTGAATCCAGAGCTGGCGAGGCCACAAGATTCTGTGTGGCCTCCTCTGTCCTTGATGCAGCTGGTATGTGCATGGGTAGAACTGATACTGGGGTAGGTTATTTTCTGTCCAAGCTCCCAGAATATGGGAATTACCCTTTACCCCCTGCCCTGCCAGGTTCACCAGACACTGTCCGTGGAACTGGACCAAGTACTGAAGGCCCTCAGCTTTCCAAAGAAAAAGGCCACGCTGCTCTCAGGTGTGGGCCCAGGGGCGGTAGCAGTAAAAGAAAAGCTCTTCCCCTGGATTCTGAGATGGACCACCCTTCCCAGCCCAGCCTATGGTCACCCATTATTCTCTCCATTGTTTCCTCTTCTGACAGAGCTGGTGGAGGTGGGGAAGAAGGCAGGGACTGGGTGTAAGGGGTTTCTTGCTTTCAGCTGCTCTCTTGCGCTTCCTGCGGACAGCCCTGCAGCAAAGCTTTTCCTCTGCCCTGGTGACTCTGGTGCCCTCAGGAGCCCGGCCACTGCAAGCCCCTGAGGACGCTGTCCTAGCTCCACTGGGAACATCACAAGTGCTGTCCCTGGTCATTGGACTGCAGAACCTCTTGGTGCAGGTAAGGCCCTTGCTGAGTGAGCCCTGGTACTGGAGCCTGTTCACCCAGGACAAGAGCAGGAAGGAGTGGCTGCCTCTCAAAGCCTGGATTGATTTGGAACTTTTAAGGTTACGGTGAGCTGGTCACTGTAGGGTTTAGTTATGAAACTGTTTTAGTTTAGAAATGAAACTCAGATTGGTTCATAACTGAGAAGTTCAGGGGTCAGTACTGGCTTCGGGCACAACTGGGTCCCAGAGGCTCAGACAGTGTCATTAGAACTGCCTCAGTCGCTTGGCTTTATTGTCATGGGATGGCAGGATGACCCACAGCTGCTCCTGGCTTCTACCCTTCCAGCAAAAAGGAGGTTTCTCTCTTTCCCTAGAGTTGAGTCTCATTAGCCTGGCTTGGGTGAAGTGCCAATCATTGTGGCTGAGGCATGGGATGCTCTCATAGGCCTGGCTTGGGTCAGTGTCCTCTCCTGGAGGTTATGGTCAGCTCTCCATAACCCACATGGACTGAACATGAGAGAGGCATGGTTTGCAAAATAAAACTGTTCCAAGAAGAAGGAAGAATTAGAGCCTGGACAAGCAAAAACAGTAGGTGTCCACCCAAAAGGGGTTTGTGTTTTACAGCCTAGAGGGTTCTTGGAGATCATTGTTTATCCAGCCATCATATACTGTGAAGGGTGGTGGGGGCATGGAGATAAGTCAGGAGCCTGGCTTTGAGCATTTAACAATTGGAGGGAGGATGGTGCCTTGTAGACAGGGGTGATAACACAGTGCGGTCAATGCTGGACTAGAGCACTGCACTGTGGGACCCAGGATGTAACTAATAGGCTGGTGCAGGGTGAGTGTGGGGCTAGCTATCAGAGAAGGCTTCCCGGGGAAGGTGCTTGAACTGGGCTACAAAGACCAAATTACTTGTCCTAGGTCCTCAGTGGCAGAGATCCGGGGCGTCAGAGATCCGGACAGCAGTACCATTTCAGTCTCTGATATGATTCATTCCCTGTCCCTGGCCTTGTATCATATTTCCTGCCCTTGATTCTTCCCTTTCAAGGAGCTTATTGTCTGTTATTTTCATATATGAGCTGGTCACACTGTAGGGTGACCAAGGTCCCAGACATTTATGCTGTTTTAATTAGACTTGGACTCTCCTTTCTTGCCCTTCGATACTTGCCCAAGTCAGACAGTCACAGGTCCACATGGTCTGATCTGATGGCGAGGTACTCATAGGGCAAGAAGAGTGAGGTGGGGCAGCCAGCAAATGAGTGAGAAGAGTTGCAGAGACTTCCTAGGAGAGAAGAGGGGTCTTGATTAGAGTAGGTTCCACTCGGTGCCCAGATAATGACTGCACTAGTATGATATGGCTGTTGATTGTGCAAGATTATGTTTAAGGATTGATCCCCACTTGGCCTTTCTGAAATCAATAATCCTATATAATAAAAGCCTAATATGCAAATTGTTCAACCGGGAGTTCAACTGGGAGTTTGACCCCTCACTATGACGTGTGCTGACCACCCACTGCCCGGGTGCTCAGACACACGTGTAAGTATGCATTAAACAGGCATTGACAAGTGTCTGGTTTGAAGAGGTACAGAGGCTTAGCCTGCTCAGAGCAGCCACGTGTCTTCATCTGGCCCTGCACCTGGAGGTTCAGAATGAGGCTCTCTGGACTGGTTGGTTTTGCTTTCTATACTTTTCTAACCAGGGCCAGATGGTTTTGGTCAGAAGCTCTTTCAGGCTTACTCCTCTGATTCCGGTGCAGATGCGACATCCCTGGGGAGTCTGGGGGGAGGGCAAGGGTGGGCCTGAGACATATCCTCTGTGCTCAGACTTGGCTTTCGGATTGAGGTGGGAGTGGAATGTGTTATCAGATTGGAAATCAGGGAACTAATTAGTTTTACAAGACTTGAGGCTTTGAGTGCAAGGTTCAGTCCTACAAGGAGATGTTGATGTCAAGTTAAGGGTCTAGGAGAGTAGGAGGATGGGGAGATAACCTTTCCTGAGTAAGCACTTGACCTGTTATTCATTCATTACAACTCTGTATGGTAGAAATTATCATCTCAGTTTTATAGACAAAGAAACAGAGTCCTAGAGCTACTAAGTAACTTGCCTGAGGTCACACATTTTAGGTCAGGATTCAAACCTGTCTTGGCTACAAGACCCATGTTCTTTCAGTGTCCCAAGACGTGTCTCTTGTGAACAGGAGCCATTGTTACCTGAATGGTAATCCCTGGTTTTCCTAATGCCCAGTGGCCCTACCTCTTCGCCCATCACCCCGTGGTTCCTTGCTGGTTGTATGGGGTGATAGGACTCACGGTCAGAGAATGGCACTGTGCCCACAGCTCCTCACCAGGTGGGGAAGCTGGGGCATGCTGGCCCATGGCTGTGTGGTCCTGCGTACCTGGCAAGAGGCTGGAAGTGCCCACTGGTTAAGAGTGAATTTTAGGCCAGAGAAGGAGAAAGGGCACAAAGCTGTTAACCTAAAAAGAAAAAGACCTTTCAAAGTGAAAGCCAACAAGCATTTATTTGAGATTTTAAAAAAAGAACAGCTTTTCGGGAAGCACTGATTCAGGCAGAAATCCAAACAGGGTCCCAATTAGGAGGCAAAGGGTATTTATGAGAAAGGGAAGGGAGCAATTACACCCATAGAGGGAAGGCATTTCTATTGGTGCAATAAGCTAGCATAATTCTAAACAACGTTTTAAATTTTCAGTCGGTAGCCATCAGTCTGCTACCTCCACCCACTGCCTGGGTGCTCAGACATAGTATCTGCTTTCTTGTCATCTTTACAAACAGTTCTTTGGGACACAATGTTGCTTTAGGCCCAGTCAAAATATTATTTTGCCCTGTTGTCACATTCCAAAAGCTCGAAGCATGAGACCTGCAAGGCAGTTCCTCTGCATTTTAAGTGGCTCCATTTTTAGTATTATTATTATTATTATTATATTTTTTTTACAAGGCCAAGGGTTTGGTTCTTGACTTGCCACCTACTATCCATGTATCCTCAGGTCAAGTATTTTCTCTCTGGGCCTCATTTTCTCGCTGTAAAATGAGGTGAGTGGGTTATCTCAGCGGTCGGCAAACTGCGGCCCCTTGAGTGTGGCTCTTCCACAAAATACCACGTGCGGGCGCGCAAGTACAGTGCAATTGAAACTTCGTGGCCACACTCAAGGGGCCAAAGAGCCGCATGTGGCTCGCGAGCCGCAGTTTGCCGACCACTGGGTTAGCTCAACCACGTCCACCTGTGTGCCTTGGAGGCCACAGGGGTTCTGTGCAAGAGACCCAGGGCTTGTTAAAGTGGGGGCATGCTTCCCTGTTATGCATTCCACTAAGCTATTCACCATTTACTGAGTGTTTACTCTGTGCCAAGCACTGGTTAAACACTATCTCCATTTCTCATCTAACCTCTCAGCAACCCAGGCCATCTTTTTATTCCTACTCAGCAAGGTTGAGTAACCTTGGCCAGGATCACACAGATGGTAAGTGACTAAGCAAGGATTCAAATCTGAGTCTGCCCCATACCCTTAACCATCAGGTTGCTGCCTTCCAAAGGAGAACATAGGATTTTTTTGGTTAGTTTTAGTTTTTACATTTTAAAAAATCTGTTTTATTGAGCTATAACTTACATGCAATAAAATCCATTAATTTTTAAAAAATATATATTTTATTGATTTTTTACAGAGAGGAAGGGAGAGGGATAGAGAGTTAGAAACATCGATGAGAGAGAAACATCGATCAGCTGCCTCCTGCACACTCCCCACTGGGGATGTGCCCACAACCAAGGTACATGCCCTTGACTGGAATCGAACCTGGTACCCTTGAGTCCGCAGGCCTATGCTTTATCCACTGAGCCAAACCAGTTAGGGCTCCATTAATTTTTAAGTGTAGAATTAGGTGGATGTTAATTCTCATGCTATGGAACATTTCCATCACCCCAAAAAGTTTCCTTTTGCCCTTTTTTTAAAAAAAATACATTTTTATTGATTTCAGGGAGGAAGGAAGAGGGAGATAGAAGCATCAATGATGAGAGAGAATCATTGATTGGCTGCCTCCTGCACGCCCCCCCACTGGGGTTGGAGCCCGCATGTGCCCTTGACCGGAATCGAACCTGGGACCTTACAGTCTGTAGCCCGACACTCTATCCATTGACCCAAACCAACTAGGGCTCCTTTTGCCCTTTTTTTTAAAAAAAAAATTTTTTTAATTGATTTTTTTATAGAGAGGAAGGGAGGGGGATAGAGAGTTTGAAACATCCATCAGGTGCCTCCTACACACACCCTACTGGGAATGTGCCTGCAACCAAGGTACATGCCCTTGACCAGAATCGAACCTGGAACCCTTTAGTCCGCAGGCCAATGCTCTATCCACTGAGCCAAACCGGTTAGGGCCCTTTTGCCCTTTTGAAGTCAGTCCCCTCTCCCCATCCCTGAATCTCACAAACACCAATCTGCTTTCTGTCACTATAGTTTTACCATTTCTAGGATTTTTTTTTTAATCCTCACCCGAGGATATTTTTATATTGATTTTTAGAGAGGGAAAGACAGAGAGAAATATCGATGTGAGAGAAACACATTGGCTGGTTGCCTTCTACATGCACCCTGACCAGGGCCTGGGCCAGGGAGGAGCCTGCAACCCCACCGAAGTACATGCCCTTGACCAGAATCAAACCCGGGACCCTTTGGTCCGCAGACCGACTCTCTATCCACTGAGCCAAACTGGTTAGGGCCCATTTCTAGAATTTCATATAAATGAAATCATACAGTATGTAGTCTTGTGTGTCCAGCTTCTTTCACTTAGGTTAATGCTTTTGAGATTCATCATATTGTTGTGTGTATCATTACTTCATTTCTTTTTATTGATGAGCAGTAGTCCATTATATGGCTATGGCACAATGTGTTTATCCATTGACCTATTGATATTTGGGATGTCCATATTTTTTGGCTGTTATGAATTAAGTTGCTCATAATATTGAAGACAAGTCTTGCTGTGGATATATGTTTTCATTTCTCTTGGGTAAAAACCTAGGAGTGGGATTTCTGGGTCAAATGATGTATTAGTTTTCTATTGCTGTGTGACAGGTAACCACAAACTTAATGGCTTAACACAACACCCACTTATTATCTCACAGTTCTTTATATCAGAAGTCTGGTAGGCTCAACTAGGTTCTTCACTTAGGGTCTGAAGATGAGGCATTGACTCGGCTGGCTACTTACCCAGGGCATCTGGGAAATAACCCACCTCTTCCTCAGGGGCCTCTTTCAGCTCTTTGATGTTGCCCACATGCCCCTCTTCTTCAAACTAGCAATGCATGTTGAGTCCTCACATTTCTAATTTCTCTGGTTCTTCTGCCACCAGCCAGAGAAAACTCTGCTTTTAAAGCACTAGTATGAATTGATTGGACCCACCCAAATGTCTCCCTTTTGCCATTTAATGTAACATAATCACAGGGTAACATCTGGGAGCAAAGGTCATGGGACCATCCCTTTTTAAAAAAATTTATTGATTTGAGAGAGAAAGAGATTTGTTGTTCCACTTATGTATACATTCATTGGTTGATTCCTATATGTGCTCTGACCAGGATCAAACCTGCAAACTTGGCGGGTCCTAACGCTCTAACATTGCCTTGGGGCCACACTCTAACCAACTGAGCTACCTGGCCAGGGACTCCTGGGACCATCTTAAAATTCTGTCTACCACATATGCCAATTGTATGTTTAACCTTATAAGAAACTATCAAACTATTTTCCAAAGTGGCTGCACCATTTTACCTTCCCAACAGAGAAGTATATGAGTGTTTCAGTCGCTCAATATTCTGGCCATTTGATATTAACAATTTTTTAAAATATATTTTTATTGATTTCAGAGAGGGTGAGGGTGAGATAGAAACATCAATGATGAGAGAGAATCATTGATCAGCTGCCTCCTGCATGTCCCCTACTGGGGATTGAGCCTGCAACCTGGTCATGTGCCTTTGACTGAAATCGAACCCAGGACCCTTCCACCTGAAGGCCAATGCTCTATCCACTCAGCCAAACTGGCTAGGGCAATATTATCAATTTTTTAATTTTAGCTATTGGTGAGTGTGTAGTGGTATCTCATGGTGGTTTTAATTTGCATTTCCCTAATGACTATGATAATGAGATCTTTTCACATGCTTATTAGAGCATAAAATTTTGTTTTATGAAAGATTCAGCTGCTTTTTAAAAAAAGGTTGAAACTCACTGGCTTAGATAAACTATCTGTGAATCTCTTAGTGGGGCCCAGGGCCCATCTCCTTTCTGAAACAAAAGTGTTTGGAATGTAGGTAAATCATTAGTGTAAGCACTGTGCTCTGTGTGTGGGTGAGCGATGAAACAGACATTTCTTCATTGCCTACAGGGCTACAATCCCAAATCTGAAGTTATGAAATCCAATTGTTCTGAAAATCAAATTGTTTTTCTTGGTTGGCACCAAAACCCATTGGTAACAAAACCTGACATAAACATTTGTGTTTTTTGTCTTGCAGAAGGATCCTCTATTGTCCCATGCCTGTGTCGGCTGCCTGGAGGCCTTGCTTGACTACCTGCATGCCAGGAGCCCAGACATGGGTAGAAACCCTCCCCATTCTCTGATGTTCCCCTGAGGGCAATGGGAGGAGGCCAGCCTCTGCCACTTCCTGCTCTAAACTGCCATCCCCTGTTCTGTGAATCACACTCATTTTGTGTAATTCTTTCAACAAAACTGCATGGGCACTGTTATGCCCAGTTTACAGATGAGGACACTGAGGTTCAGGAGGTTAGGCCACTTACCCAACCATGGTCACAAAGCTCTTAAGTGGCAGAGCTCTTCCTGTTGCTTGCCTCCCACAATAGCGGGGTATATAGTCTCCCTGAGCCAGGCAGCATAGGTGGATAGAAGCCCAGGGAGGAAAGAAACTTCCTGGGGTCAGCTTGTGCAACGCCCTGCCTCTAGCTGAGTAGCCCTTTTTGAGCCAATAGGAGAGAGTCCTCCTTAGTAATGTTCCAAGGCCTTTGGAAAAGCAGCATTAACAACCCAGGGTGACTGGTGTTTCCCATAGCACAACATGTGGCCTCCCAGCCCTGGAACCGGTTTTTACTGTTCACCCTCCTGGATGCTGGAGAGGATTCCTTCCTCAGACCCGAGATCTTGAGGCTCATGACTCTGGTAAGTGCAGTAAGGATGGTCTTGTGGTCTGAAGAATGTCGTGAGCTGAGTGGTCCCGAGGAGGCCAGGGACACCTTACTTTAGGTAACCCTAATCCTCAAAGAAGGTAGAGGGGGCTGGGCAGGCCTTCATCCCACAAGAGGCCGGCTCAGAGAATTCCCACCAATGTCCACATCTCCTCACCCCAGAAGAGCCAGACAGTCTTTCTCAATTCACTCACTCAAAAAATTGATCAGAGCCTGCCCGCCACATGCCAGGTCCTATAACAGGGGCCGATGAGCCAAATGCTCTGCCTTTAAGGATCTCTCAGTCTAGAGAAGGAGATGGACAAGTTCAAGTGTGATGTTATTGGTGGTAGAGTAGAAGATATGCTAAGTGCCTGATGCGCAGTCAGTGCCCATGTAAACAACAAAGCAGTGAGCCTGTGAATGACAGTGAAGCAGGTCAGTGAATATCAGTGCTAGGTCTGGGAAGAGAGTAAGTGACTAAAGAAGAGAGCAAGTACTCTGCCAGAGCTGGGAATAAAAACGTAGTCGGCACTCAGGGCCTGTCTTTAATACAATGAAAGAACATTCATTCGTGAAGGTAACATTTTAGCTGAGGCTTGAAGGACTAATAAGTGAGGAGGAGGAAATGTAATCCAGGTAGTGAAGTGAGAGCAGCAGGATATGAACACATGGTGTGTTTGGGTAACCACACACAGTCCATTTGGGCCGTGAGTGTGAGGTGCAAGGCAGCGGGGTGGGGTTGGTCCGGTACTGAAGTGTCAGCAGGGCCAACTCTCAGGGTGTCACAGTCTGCCTCATTTACCCCACTCTCCCGTGACATCACCCCACCCTTGCTCACCAACTCTGAGCTCCTTGAAGGGTGCTGTGGGCTCCAGATCTGTGTACTTGGCCAGTGCTGAGCACAGCAGGAATACAGGAGAAACGACTGAATGAAGGAGATGGGAATCACTGCCTGTTCGGGGCTTCTCTCCCGGGGCCAGTTTGTGCGGTTCCAGAGCAGCAGCGTCTTCTCTCCGGAGGAGGTGGGCCTCATTCTGCAAGGCGCAGCTTTGGCTGACCTCTCGACCCTCTCGAACACCGCACTCAAGGCTCTGCGTGGCTTCCTCCTGCAGGTGTGTAGGAGGGGATGCATGTAGCCGCTGTGATGCTAGACTCTCCACACCATCTTCTTGGTGGAGGGTGGGAGCTCTGGTCACAGCAGCCAGTGGGGGTCTGGAGTACAGGGGGTGGAGGGTAGAGAGGGCCTGTGTGGTGTAGGCTCTGAGAAGGGCTGTTTTCCCTGCCTTTTTCTTCCCTTAGGTTCAGAGCATGGGCCTCTTGACTGATCATAACATGGCCCAGACCCTGCAGGCCTCCTTGGAGGGCCTTTCCTCCAGGGCCTCCTCAGCCCAGCCTCCCCTGCAAGACATGCTGTATCCTTTCTTGTATCTGGAAGCTTTGGCCTGTGCAAGGTCACTCAGGCTATGGGATGGTGTGGCATCATGCTTCAGGACAGAGAGGTGTACTGCCTTACAGCCCTGTCCTTTCAAGCAGGCAGCGGTCAGTGAAAATAATTAATAGTGATAGCAACGACAATGACTTGTTACTTATTAAGATAGGGCCAGTCACATTACATGCACTGTACTAATCCTCACAGCATCTAGGAGTGTTAATGTTGTTAACTCAGACCAGAGAGGTTAAATGACTTGCCCAGGATCATATCCAGATTTGATCCCAGATTTGCCCGTTTCCAAAGCCGCATCACCAAACTCAGGGAGGAGCTAGTCCTTCCCCAAGGGTTTTGGAGAAAATCACCCAGCCCAGTCGGCACAGGTGCTTCCCTCAGCCCAACATGGATGACTGCACGTCTCTGAGAAAGCCTGGGGTTGTGGGCAGTGGGCAGAGGCCCTCTGGGGTGGCTGTGGTGCTCCAGAGACACTTTTGGTCAGGAGGTGTGTGTCTGTGTATGGAGGTGCTTCCTCCAGCTCTTACTGGCTCCCTTTCTGGCCCCCCTCTTTCCCTTTTCCATGGAATAGTTCCCTGTTGTATACAACTACCTAACCCAGGTGTTCAGGTTCCAATTTTAGAATCTAGTCCCACTCTTCTTAGGAGAGAGAACCTCTGTTCATCTGACCACTTTTACCCTTTTGGGGCTCTGGAAGTGCGGTTCTCCCACGGTTGGCCCTGCCTCTCTGCTGTTCTCCTCTCATGTTTTGCTGCCAGCTGCCTGGGAGGTGTGGCTGTATCCCTGTCCCACATCAGAGACTGACCCTCAACAATTGAAGGCCCAGACATGGAGAGGACTGAGACCTGGAGAAGACAGTCGGGCACAGTGGTTTGGGGAAATAAATGACAACTGCAGCCACTAATCTGGAGCCTTTTACTCCATTGTTGAATCAGGAAATAAAATGAGTCACTCACATGCCTGGTGAGCACTCCAAAAACATTTTACTCTCAACCTATCTTGGCCTCTTCCAGCTGGTTCCTCAGCCATTCACTCACATGCCTGGTGAGCACTCCAAAAACAACCTATCTTGGCCTCTTCCAGCTGGTTCCTCAGCCAGAATGGGTGGCCTCCTCAGGGAAAGGGGGTAGGATTGGTCCTCCTAACAACCCTACCCCGTTTAGGAGCACCAGTGCTACTGGTTGCCTCAGTTGTACCCAGAAAACACTAGCCAGGCCATCCATCCTCAGGGCTGCAGGAGCAGAGAAAGGCCATATGTTCCCTGCTGCTGTTATCCAAGTGCTCTGAGAGGCACTTTACTGCCGCCTCACCTCCCGTGAAGGTGGAGAGAGGTGTCATTTCCAGGCAAGGAAGCTGAGCAGGTCGAATCCTTCTCAGCCTTCCTAGCGAGTGGAACTGTCACAGCTCGGCCCTCCCCTGGTTAAAGTAGGTCCCTGTGTTCCTTTTTTAACGTGGAGCTTGTACTTGTATACCCACATGTGTGATTCTTTTATTTTTAAATATATATATATATATATTTTTTTTTTACAGAGAGGGAGAGAGAATTAGAAACATCAGCTGCCTCCTGCACACTCCCCACTAGGGTTGTGTCCGCAACCAAGGTACATGCCCTTGACCGGAATCGAACCTGGGGCCCTTGAGTCCGCAGGCCGACGCTCCATCCACTGAGCCAAACCGGTTAGGGCGTGTGGTTCTTTTAATATCTGCGCTCCACAACTGCCTCTCCCGTTCCCAGTTCAACCCACTGGGCTTCTAGCTCCTTGCTCGCCCACCTGCCTGCCCGTGAGGACCCCGTGCCCGGGACTGGCCAGCCCGCCCTTCCTTCTCGGGACCTGACCCCGCACAAAAGTGGTCTGAACTCCGCCCTAATGAATTGACGGGGAAGTTCCCGATGAGCTGGGTTTAGAACTTGGTGCACCAAAGGGGCGAGCAGGGGATGTGCCAACTCCGCACGGCTGGTTACTTAAAAACACACGTGCTAGTCATGACCCACTAAACTGATCCTGCCAGAACAGTCCGCTGACGAAACACTTTCGGGGAGGGCGCGGGCGGACGGGCCCCAGTGTGCTGACGCGCCCTCTACGTTGGGCGCCGACTTGACTTCCTCCAACCTCATCTTTACCGAGCACCACGCGCCGGAGCCCGACCCAGGGTGGAAGGAACGATTCTCCTGCGGACCTC
>NW_005354915.1:64762-79496 GCF_000412655.1 Myotis brandtii
GCACCCCCGGCCTGGTGGGTGGAAGTGGGGTCTCCGGGCGGGCGGGCTCCGGGTGGGGGCGTGGAGACCGAGGGTCGAACCGGCTGCAAGAGTGGGAGGTAGGATACGCCTCTCCTCTTTGGAAAGACTCCTCTCCTCCCGGAGCCCCAAAGACTGGGGACAGAAATCGGGGTCCGCGAGCCCAGGGACCTGGCCCAGGGACCGCCGCACCACGCCTCTTGCAGAATGCGTTCGGGTAGCTCGCGGAGCTGGGAAGAGCTCTAGGGCGGTGAGCGGGAGTGACAGTAGAGAAGGCAGAACCCTCCCCACGCAATCTGGCTTTCTTTCCCCATCTTCCCCTGCTTCAGTCATTACCTGCTGTCTGATATGCCCCTGGCCCCAAGTTCTGCTCTAGATTGTATCCGGTTCCCTTGAGTCTGGAGCGTGACATTGGAAGTTAGTGAGTCCTGGGTGAACTTGCACAGCTGTTCATTCTCTACGTTTCAGTTATATCCTCTGTGTCGGGTGGGGCTGGTTCTCTGGTGACCTGTCAGTAACTGACCATCTCTCCCTTGGCGTGGTCTGCTCTGAAATAGACTGCTCATTTAGACTCGGTTTAGCCTGGGAATAGCTGAGTGACTGGGCAGTTACCTCACTTTTCTGGTTTCCACACTAGTAAAATTGGGCCCCTGTCATCTGAGTCTGAGGCCGTCTTTGGCCACTGTAATATTGCACCCCACCAACTCCCTCTCATTCTTCTGTGCTTGTTTCACAAGTTTATTGGTTATCTCTTACTCCTACTAGGAAAATACCTTGAGTGCAGGGAGTTTTATCTTACTCACTACTGTATTCCCAGCTCTAAAACAGGGCCTAGAACAGTGATGGCCTGAGGGATGAGTAGGAGTTCCTTAACGGGATGGTGTTCAATTAGAGCAGGCATCCTCAAACTACGGCCCGCGGGCCACATGCAAATACAAATATTGTATTTGTTCCCGTTTTGTTTTTTTACTTCAAAATAAGATATGTGCAGTGTGCATAGGAATTTGTTCATAGTTTTTTTTTAAACTATAGTCCGGCCCTCCAACGGTCTGAGGGACAGTGAACTGGCCCCCTGTTTAAAAAGTTTCAGGACCCCTGACTTAGAATATCTATCTTGTTGGGTCATCAGAAGAACAGAACTCTCCAGGAGCCCACAGAAGTCACCAATGAAATCATCTTCGCCATCACTGGCCTAGAACATGGGAGGTGATCAACAAATAACTTCGGAATGTTGCCTGAATAGGAATAGGTGTTGGCTTATGTGTCTATGGTACCACAGTGAGTGAGTGGCATCCCTTTTACCCCAAGACCGTCCTGCCTCCCTTCCTGCCCTGTGTCCCTTCCTTTCTGATGACAGAAGTCAGGGAAGGAGGGAAACACCAGAAGTTTCACATCCCCTCTGACTGCTTGGACCCCCTTGACCAGTTACTCTCCTGGGAGGCCAGGATGAAGAAGAGGGGCGGTGAGAAGGAATGACACTGACCAGCCTCACCTTCCCCAGGTGCCTCACCCAGTCCTCCCCCACTGGAGCAGGGTGGTGACCTCCTTATTTTTATTTTATAGTGAGGAAGCTGAGGCTCAGAGAGGCTGAGCAGTTTGCCTGAAGTTCCACAGTTGGGAAGAGCCAGGGCTCTAGCTCAGAGGTCCAGACACTGACCCCTGTGCTCTAAGTATCCCTCCATTGCTGACATTTATCTTGCTGCCTCCTTGCTTCCTCCTGCCTTCTATCCCACGGTCTTTATTGTGTCTGCTGGTCACAGGCCCTGGGCTAGGCACTGGGGCTCCAGGGCTTCCCAATGTTGGGTTCTTGGTATTTGGAAGCTACCTCATGTCAGGAGGAGTTCAGTTCACCTCATTCTATTTATATAACACCATGCTCAGGTCTCACCTCCTTTCTCTGGATTACTCTCCTAGCTCCAGGGTCGTGGATATGGACCTTTTGCAGTTCCTAGTCTACCTGTTTGTCCTGCTAGTGTCTGGGACAGGAGTCACAGACACTCAGAGGACCTCCGTGGACCCGAGCCTGGAGATCTGTATCCTTTGGGGTTGGAGGTGGAGTTAATGTGCTATGCCTGGGGGACTTTCTAGGGATGGATGAGGCCCAGCTGATGAGAATAGGAGAGAAAAGGTAAGATACTCTCATCAAACCTTGATCGAGTCCACTGCCTTCTGAGCCTCAGTTTCCCTATTATGTTAAACAGAGAAGGCAATTTACATCTCTCAGAGGCTCAAGGACTCTGAGAATAGTACATATGTGCCTAGTACCTTGTGGGTGAGACCCTGGGCAGGGACTCAGGCCCTGGCATTCTGGGCCACCTACTCTGGGTTCAGGACTTGGGGACACAAAGATGAGTCAGTCCCTGGCTTTGAGGCCTTCACAGGCCCCACGTTGTACTTTGTGATCACTGCTGTGATGAGAACATGAGAGAAACGCTGTGCTGGCTTTTGAGCGAGGTCTTGAAAGAACAAAAGCTCGTAGGCGCCCTAGCCATGTGACTCAGTTGGAGTCACCTGTATACCAAAAGTGTGCAGGTTCGATTCCCAGTCAGGGCACATACCTAGGTTGTGGGTTCGATCCCTGGATGTTTATAGGAGGTAGCCGATCGATGTTTCACTCACACATTGATGTTCTCTGTCTCTCTCTCCCCCTTCCTCTCTCTGAAATCGATAAAAACATATACTTAGGTAAGGATTAAAAAAATAAAAAAAACTCATAGAGAAGGGTTGGGGGCATCCCAGGCAGAGTGTACAGTGTGAGCAGAGGAGCGCAGGTTCTGGGGACAGTGACTAGTTGCGGGAGATGGTGGGAAGACCATGGGGAAGGAGTACAGGAGCTAGGTCCTGAAGGGTTGTGTTCAGGCTCTTGGGTGTAGAATCCTCTGTACACTAAAAAAACTCATAGAGAAGGGTTGGGGGGCATCCCAGGCAGAGTGTACAGTGTGAGCAGAAGAGCGCAGGTTCTGGGGACAGTGACTATTTGCGGGAGATGGTGGGAAGACCACGGGGAAGGAGTACAGGAGCTAGGTCCTGAAGGGTTGTGTTCAGGCTCTTGGGTGTAGAATCCTCTGTACACTGGACAAATGATACATTGTAGGATGCAAACGCTTCTCAGTTTGTTACTTCTCTGGTAGGGAGGGCCTCAGACCTGGGCATCTGTGGCCTTTGCAGATATTTGCTGGTCAGGAATGGGCCTTCTGGGTTGGGGCCACTGGATTATCCAGGCAGAAGTATCAGTGCCAGCTCCTTAACTTAACGCTGCCCAGACAAGAAGATGTTTGAGGTGAAGCGACGGGAGCAGCTGTTGGCATTGAAAAACCTGGTACAGCTGAATGATGTCCACCAGCAGTACAAGATCCTTGATGTCATGCTCAAGGGGCTCTTTAAGGTGCATGCAGGCGCGGGGCAGCTCATGGCAGCCTAGTCTTTGATCTGGGCATTGAGGGATGAGTAGGCGTTCCTTAACGGGATGGTGTTCAATTAGAGCAGGGGTCCTCAAACTACGGCCCGCGGGCCACATGCAAATACAAATATTGTATTTGTTCCCGTTTTGTTTTTTTACTTCAAAATAAGATATGTGCAGTGTGCATAGGAATTTGTTCATAGTTTTTTTTAAACTATAGTCTGGCCCTCCAACGGTCTGAGGGACAGTGAACTGGCCCCCTGTTTAAAAAGTTTGAGGACCCCTGAATTAGAGGGAACTGCGGGCACCAAAGATTTGAAGTTGGGTTTAAGTAAACTGGGGTGTGGCTGGGCTGTGAAGGCCTCTGCAAAGCCACTCAGCCAGGGGGGGTTCCCTCAGGTGCTGGAGGACTCCCGGACAGTGCTCCTTGCTGCGGACGTGCTCCCAGATGGGCCCTTCCCCCAGGATGAGAAACTGAAGGATGGTATGGTCTTCCTGACCTCTCCCCCTCCTCCCCACCACCTTGATCTTCTCTGGTTGTTTCTTCCCTCCTGTTTTTGTCACGCTTTTTTCTCTCTGGAAACACCCTCTTGTGGCACCTTCCAGGTGTCCACCTTTGGTGGATAAGCACTTAGTATATGGTTTTCCAAGAATTTCTGGGCTTCAGAGCCAATTTCTGTGTCCCTGACACAAATGTATTCCTTTGTGCTGTCCTGTGCTTGAAGCACGGGAACCAGGGAGGAAGCTCTGCCCACTACGACTCCGGGGAACCTTGCCTTCTCCACCCCTGACCCTTCTGATAGAGAAGGCAAGGGCTGTTCGCATTTTCAGGAGAAAAAACAGGCCTACTGAAGTGACTGGACAGTGGGGGCAGCTGCCCACACTCCTTACTACTGTTCTAAAAGCCTCACCCTCCTTAAATCATTTTTGAGACTAGGTGGGACAAGCATAGATAAATAAGGTAAGAGACTATTCTGGGTCCCTTCATTCCCTCTTCCAAGAATTTCTCTCCGGTGATAATTTTCTCATGAACTGATGGCATTTTAACAATAAAACCTCTTAGATTACACTGAGAGAGGATGGAAGTGGCCTTTACATATTGAACGGTGGGCACTTTTACAAATAGCATCTCTCATCTCCACTGTAACTGAGGAAGTTATACGTATAACTTGGCTCTCAACCTATAAGTCAAGCTTACTCCTGAGTGCAAGGTGGTTCAAAGCCCAGGGGCTCAGAACCAGCTGGGCCTGCCTTTGGAGGAGTCTGCCTGGGCCTCATCTGCGGGCACTGGAACAGGAGCTGCCGCCAGGGCTGGGTCTACACTTATTCTTCATGCTGGCCTGGGTCGGGGGACCTGCCACCATGGTGAACACTAAATTCAGTCTAGACTGATCTATTGACGAGAGGAAGGATATTAGTGGGGAAACTGATGAAATTCAAATAAGGTCTATGGATGTATTGTATCGATGTTAACTTCTGGTGTAGATAGTTGTACAGTGGCTATGTAAGATGATAACAGTAGAGGAAGCCAAGTGAAGGGATTTTGTGGTATATTGTGTAAGTCTAAAATTATTTCAAAATAAGTACTTTATTTAAAATTAAATAAAATTGGAAGAATATATTTTTTAAAAACAAAGCCTGTCATGTTCCCTGGCCATGCTAACAGACCTGACCCCTCACAGACACTCTGATTGTGCTAACACCAGGCTCTTGACATTTGGATACTAAGTTGAGGAGCATAAGCCCCAGCAAAGCCTCAGGTGATGCATATGCCTCCTGTGCAGAATGACACCCACGTCTCTGGTCCCCACGGCAAATGAGTCTTCTAAGCCATGAGATACGGGGGAAAGAGCAGGGCCTCTGCAGTCAGACAGAGCCGGGTTTACAGCCCAGATTTGCCACTCACTTTCTCCCGGGTAAAATGGGAACGGCCACCACATCTCCCTCTAACGATGGTTTGAGGATTCAGTGATTTGGTGGACACAAAGCCCTTAGCACAATTGTCTGTTCTCTGCTTATGGGGCTTGGTGGGCTTGCCTCCATTGTCTGGGGAGTGTCTGGGCTGGCCAGGAGGGCAGTAGAAGGGCATCTGCCCTGGGCTCTCATTAGGTCCCTCTCACCAGCTTTCTCCCAAGTGTTGGAGAACACGGCCTTCTTCGGCGACGTGGTGCTGCGCTTCCCGAGGATCGTGCACCACTACTTTGACCACAACTCCAACTGGAATCTCCTCATCCGCTGGGGCATCAGCTTCTGCAACCAGTCGGGTGTCTTTGACCAGGGGCCCCACTCGCCCATCCTCAGCCTGGTAAGGACTGGGGCGGGGACAGCCGGGAGCCCTGCCTCCCAGTGTCCTGTGAGCCTCGCAGCTGCCTGCAGCTGGGCCTGAATGTCAGCTCTTGGCTGCGTTTTCTGTGATAAGCCTCAAGGCACCTTGAGGTGCCATCTCAAGGGGTTCTATGCTGACCTGGGTCCCTATGGGTCATCATCTGGCCCACAGTCTTGGGCCCTGGGTTCCAATGTGGAGGGAGTGGCTCAGGGGTGAGCGAGAGGCAGGAGAAGGCAGAGGATGACTAACTTTTCCTCGTCTGCAGATGGCCCAGGAGCTGGGGATCAGCGAGAAAGACTCAGACTTCCAGAACCCATTTAAAGTAGACCACACAGAGGTGAGCTCTGGGGGCTTGTGGCCATGTCTGTTCTGCTTCTGCTGGGCCATGGGAAGCCAGGTCCTGCAGGGGTTGGGGTGCCTGCGGTGGAGTGTGAGGGCTTTGGACTTGGAGCCAGACATACCCAGGTCTGGGTCCAGGAACCATCACTCACTCACTGGTGCCTTTGGGCAAGCCACTGCCCTTGTCTTAGCCTCAGGCCACCTGTCTGTTCATGGTGCACCCCAGCTATGGGGGGCAGTCAGAGGCTGTGAACACACCCTTCCCAGTGAACAGTAGGCACCCACATCAGGTGGATGTGAGGGAAGCCAGGGGGTGTCAAGTCATGCTCTTCTCTCTTCTAATCACCCAGCCAAGCTTCTATCCTACATTCCTGTACATGTGGCCATTCTAGGGGGCTGAGGTGGACTCTCAGGGCTGAGGCTGTTGGTAGGATGACAGATGGGGGCACATACAGTAGAGGAGAGGAGGGGATCAGAAGGATAGGAAAGAAGGGCTGGAGGACTGGACTCCTCAAATCACAGGCCGGCCCCTGCTCTAAGGAGGGGAGGGGAGTCAGGATCGGTGAGGGCTCTCAGTTTTATACCCTGCTTGCAGGCTAACAAGCTAGCCTGCCACTGTTGCACGGATACCGACAGGTCAGAGGCATCGGAGTTTACTAGAGCAAAAGCGGTGTCTAGACTGTTGGACTGGTCATGTTGGTTCCCCTTGTTCCCTGAGTCCCACAGGAGTGACACAGAGGGGCTCAGGTGGATGCCACACAGACAGTGGGTTTGCATCATAGCTGAAGAATACTAAGCTTGGAAAATTTACTGATTTATAGTGAACAGAAGTAAACCCGCTCTTCGTTTTGGGGGAGACATCACCTCATCCTTCAAGGTTCGCTGCAGGCACAATCCTGAGAAATGGCCCAGGTACAGAGTGGTCGGGGCTTTGTGTTCTTGGTGTATCCAGCAAGAACACGCAGGGACGCTCAGGCCATCCCTCAGCCCTACATGTCTTGGCTTAACTCAGATCCCACGAACGTACTATTCAGTCTATTAATCTGACTGATAGGGGCTAGAACCATATTTGTTCAGTTTGTCTCAGACCACATTTAATTAAGGCTGCCATCAACAGGACTAAGCCGCAGGATGAGGCCAGCCTGCAGTATTGGTCTCAGCCATGTGCTCCCGGATCCTGGACTCAGCCGGCTGTGATCAGTTTTGGGGAGACCAGTAGGTTTTATTTTAGACAATTGGATGTGGTCTAAGGCCAATCCGTTATTCATTACCACCCACACAAGAGTTTAGACTGACCTGCTGATCTTTGATGTTATTGCCAGTAATTACAAGGGCAGTAGATGGACCCCACAGCTACCCTCATCCCTAGTGGAGAGATAAGATACTCCGTGGCCCACTGTCTCCCACGTTACACTGGATTTGGGTCACCGTTACATCCTTTGGCCGAATCCTAAGTGTCACTGTGGAGTTGCAGCCTCAGTTGCCCTACATGATAGAAGCCCAGGCCACTCGGGCATCAGGAGAAGAAGATGGATTTGTATCTGTGAGATTGAAACAAGGTCGTACTGGCATGAGTGTCTGCACAGGGTCACTTCGGGAGCTGCCTTTGATGGCATCAGGCACACAGAATAGTTCAGTAATCACGTGGTTGAGAATGACACATCCAGCAGCTGGTCAGATTGTCATCTGCAGCTGCCACTTGGCTTGGGCAGACCCTAGGATTGTTTTACCAAGTGGCAGTGCTGGACATAAGGCACAAAGAGGATTGATTATTCCCCGTGTCTCTTGGGATCTAAGGCGCTTTCTCCCTAGACGCTGGGATTATTGCTACAAGATCGGCGTGTCATATCCCAGGACCTATAATGTCACTTTGTCACTGATCATCCCTTACTTTCACCTAGATCTTTGTCCAGAAGGGTCAGATGTGAATGGGACAAGGGCATTTTTACAAAATTTCAGAGGCATATCATATCCCCTATCTTGGTCCACATGGGCCACTGTGGGGGCAGTTGGCAAGGACGTATTCAACCAATTGGTCATTATCCTAATGATCTTGGGCGTACTATTTCAACCTGGGACTCCGGGTAGCCAAACCAGAAATACAGGGTGGGTTTGTGCCATCAATGGCGGCAGGTGTGTGGCTTCATCTAGTACGATAATGCATTCAAGTGGAAATGACTCCCATCTGGGTAGACTGGATCCGCAGTTTGGTACTGGTCAGTCTCATCAGAGAAAGGGCCTTCCTATGGGTATCTAAGCGAGTGACCCAGACTGTCCAGTTTTCAGCCACAATTTGTTTCCACAGTTCATGGCCCCGAAGATGGATGGCCATCTCATCCACTAGTCTGTAGTCTTCTGAGCGGTAGCCCAGAAGACTATGACATGCTTGGTCATTAGGAGTATCATCTAGCAAAGGTGGTGGTGGCGGCTTTTAATTCAGATCATTGTCTGACTGGCCTTTGTGGCAGCTAGTCTTTCATTGTTGTCACTGGAGCTGATGGCTGCTGTCACCCATAGACAGCTGTGTCAGGGGTCCCCCAAACCTCCCCCAGGTTAATGATTCCCTAGGGCTCAGTGTATGGCCATGCTCACAGCCATGATCTATTAGAAAGACTGGCATGTCTGCTTGTTGATGGGAACGACCCGTTAGGGAGGAGGGACTAATGGTGCGGGGGTAGGAGAGTTGCTCCATTGCCAGGCAACACTTGAGTTTAGTGTCAGGAATTTAAAGTAGGCTTTAGCCAGGCCTCGTGGGAAAGGGATCCAGGAAAGGATGGGCAGTGTTTCCCTTTTGCCCCAACTAGGTTTGGGTCCCTGGTGAGGCTGAGCCATTGAGGATGAAGGGCCAGGATCCCTCGACCGGCCATCCCCAGCCAGAGCCAGAAAGTATGGGAGAGGCCTGCCAGCTCATCTCCCCCAAGAGGACCAGAAAATTAACTTGTAAGGACAGGAGGTAGAGTGTGGTCAGGCAGCACTGTTCATGAGGACAGCGACACTAGAAGGGGACTGGGTTTTGAGGAGATGCAGCCATGCCAAGTTGGGGGCACATTTGGGACATCCCAGTGGAGGTGCCAGGCAGGCACTTAGATATGGAGGTGCACATTTAAGGGGTAACTGGCCATATAGACATAACCAAAGCCATGGGTTTGGAGAGAGCAGAGGGAGAAGAATGCCCCCAATCAAAGTCGTCCTCCTCCTCCTCCTCCCATCCCTGTTCACCCTGTGTTCCTGTTTCCTCACCGGCACCACCATCCACCATCCACCATCTATGAAGCCATGAGCCTGGGCACTATTGTCTTCTCTTTCTCCCACCCCCTTTCCAGGGTCTGTCAGTTTGACCTCTGATCCACCTGCTTCCTGTGCACTCCCTTGCCGAGACAGGATGCCTGCTGTCTCTTATTCTCGCTGGCTGCTCTCCCCTCCTCCTCAGGGGTATGGCAGCCAGGGCGTGGGGGGTGGTCTGCGGTTGTCGGGCACGTGGCCCCTCACTCTGGGAGGATTCTGTTTATTGTTTCTCTGATGCCCGTGCTTGTTCACACCAAGGTACTTGTCCCTGTGCCCGGAATGTCCTCCTCCCCTCACCCTCTTTGCTGTCAGCCTCTTGCTTATCTTTCAACCCACTTAGCCTTGTCCCCAAGCCCATTTAACCATCTCCATGTCGTTGGCTCCCTGAGGGCAGGGCCTGCATCTAAGCAACCCTCCTGTCCCCCGCAGTGCCCTAGCTCGGAGTAAACTGCTGCCAGTGGACTGAGTCAGACCACTCTGCTCTTCCCCCAGTTCATTTCTAGCACCGACCCTTTCCAGAAGGCCCTGAGAGAAGAGGAGAAACGTCGGAAAAAAGAGGAGAAGCGGAAAGAGATCCGAAAAGGCCCGCGGATTTCGCGATCCCAGTCCGAGTTATAGCCCCGTTGCAGCCCATGGTTCAAGGGGCCAGGAGGAAGAGGAGGAGGCAGCGTGGCCAAGGTGAAGCGGTGCCATCTGGTTGGTGGTGAGAGTCGGCACCTGTGAGAGAGGAGACCATGTTTGCTTGGCCCCCGGGAGCCGGCTTTGAGCCCAGCTGCAGGGACTGGGCCGCGGAGGCTTGGGTTTCCTCCCGCGGCCTCCCTGGAGGGAGCGTTGAAGGGACCCTGTGCTGCAAACACAACTCTGTGGAGATGCTGGGGGAGGCAGGAGGGGTGCAGGACTGGACCCTCCCAGTGGGTTAGTGCTGATGCTCGGCTGGCTGCTGCTCTCCATGGGGAGGCAGCAGAACCGGGGTCTGAGCCGCGTGTGGAGGTGCCACGCCTGCTGCTGGCTGCATTGTCACTGAGCCACACGGCACAAGGTCCAGCCCCCTGCAGAGACACAATAAAAGTCGGCAAACCCTCTGGGCAAATCACAGCTGGTTTGGGCCCTAGGAAGCTGTGAGGCCTTTTCCAGACAGGTGGCGAGGGGCCTGGGTTGGGGAACCAGAGGCCCTGAGAGGTGTAGAGAGCACCTTAGAGAATGTTCCACTTCATCAGGGAGCCCCAGGCTCTGGCAGGGCAGCAAAGTAGGGGCTTGGCTTAGGCCTCCTAATCCATTCTCTGCACTGTCCTTGACGAAGAGTCGGTGTTAGAAAGGGACTGGAAGTGTCCTGGGTGGGTGTTTATCCAAGGTGACCTTGGAGTAACATGATCTCTATCCTCAGCTAACTGGGGACAGTCATAGAACAAGTACAGGAAAGAGTCAACTGTCCTTTCTGGCAATGCTGGGAGACCCTCAGCCTGTGGGCTGCAGCTCTGCAGAAGACTGCATTGTAATGGCAGGGCTGCCCCAAGCTGGATCAGTCAGGCAGTGAGCTCTCTGGTTCAGGAGGGATGCGAGCCGAGACCCGTGGTCACCAGGCAGGGAAGCTGCAGTGGCCTGAGTGAGCAGCTGCCCTTCAGTTGTGCTCTGCCCAGGCAGAGTAAGGAGGACCTCTGGTGGGATTTCCAGCGCTGTCTCTTCAACCTTGCAAAGCCAGGGTCTGATGTGCCACTAACCAGATGCACCGTGTGAGTGTGGTGGTGGAAACAGTGGCCCACAGGGTCAGGGGGTTTCCTAGTGGCCAGACCAGCTCCCAGGGTGCCTGCTGGTGGCAACAGTGATGTCTTCATTGGTGCTTTCAGCATGGTCTTGGACGTCGTTCCTGTCTGTTGAGCTTCCAGACACGATCTGTGACACCCGTGGAAAATCTGGGTGCTCCCAGTATCCCCTAAGACAGGGCTCCTCAGCAGTGGCACTGTTCACATTTGGGACCAGATAATTCTTTGTTGTGCAGAGGTCTGTGTATGTGTGATATTTAGCAGCATTCTTGGCCTCTACTTACTAGATGTCTGTAGTCATCTCCCAGTTATGACAACCAAAAATGTCCCCAGACATTGCGGGATGTCCCCTGGGGGCAAAACCTCCCTGGCCACATCCCTTCCTCCTCCTTATCTCAGCCCCACATCTTCCTGTGCTGTCCCATCACTGCCCGGAAATGCTGTTGATAGTTCCTGAGGACCCTCCCAGGCCTCGGGGCCACTGTGTTGTCCTTGTTTTCTGCTCTTGGTCTGAGTCTGCTCTGTCTCTTCCCGACTTCTCTTTCCTCACCTGCGCCCTGAATAAAGAGTTTACTGGCTTAGTCTCTCCTTCGTTCTTCTTGACAGCTGCATCCTCTAAGACAGGGATAGGGAACCTTTTTTCTGCCAAGGGATATTTATAACATCATTCTCCAGCCATATAAAATTATCAACTTAAAAATTAGCCTGCTGCCCTAGCCGGGTTTACTCAGTGGTTAGAGCACCGGCCCTCGGACTGAAGGATCCTGGGCACATACCTCAGTTTCTCGCTCGATCCCTGGCCCCACTTGGGACGCTTGGGATGCGTGGGAGGCAACCAGTCAATGTGCCTCTCACATCGATGTTTCTCTGTCGCTCCCCCTCCCTTCCACTCCCTCTAAAAATCAGTGGAGAAAATATCCTCGGGTGAGGATTAACAACAACAAAAAATTAGCCAGGTATATTTGGTCAAACATTTAATTAACTCACCCCCAGTGCCTTGGCAGGGCCAGACCAAATGATTACTAGTAGACCCGCAAGCTGGATGTTCCCCACTCCTGCTCTAAGACCACAAAGCTGATGGCACTTGCCCGGTTGTCAGCTGATAAGCCTCAATCCTTATGTTTCAACTTACCCAAAACCAAATGTTATTTTCCACCCTGAAGCCTACCTCTGTGTTAAACCATGGGATACGTGCTTTTGCTTAATCCTGGAGGAAACGATACATGAACTGAATCCTGAAAGATGGGGGGAGGAGGGAGAAGGAGGCAGACACTGACAGAGGCCTACAAGGGGAGGCATCAGAAGCAGTAAATGATAAAACATGCCAAGTTCTCTTCTACGACCTGTCTGTGGTGGGTGTCTGGACATAATGATCATCTGGTCCGATCCCTCCCTTTTCACATGAAGAATCCAGGTCCTGAGGAGGGACTTGTCTGAGGCTGCTCTACCCCTGGGAGCCAGCCTCGGTTCTCCCCGCCAAGGCAGGGTGCCGGCGGGAAGAGCTGTTAGGTTAGGTGAGAAGCCAGGGTCGGAGGGAGATGTCAGTGTTCTTTGCTAAGCTGGGTCCAGTGCCACCACCTTTCTTCTACAGCTTTTACTGAGCCTTCATTTGTGCTCCCTCAGGCTACTTTGCTAGGAACCAGGACCTCTGGGCAGGTTGTGTCCACCTACTTAACCTGATGCTTCTACAGCAAGCATGTCAAACTCATGGCTCACTGGCCACAAGTCTGACATGCTGTTCTACAGCCTCCTGTGGGGGGTTTCTGAGGGAATGAGAGGGCACGGGACCAAATTGAGTCATAGGGTAGGCCAGCAGATGGTTTCCCTCCCCGTCACTCCCCCCCCCCAACAGTAGGGGGAGCCCTGTGAGAGCCACTGAGAGGTGCAGTTGAAGGTCACATTGTCCAGCTCAGTGCCTGGTCCAGAGCTGGGCAGCAGGGTTTGGTTTCCTGTTTCAGAGGGAGACCGGAGACCAGTATAATCAATACCAACTCTAGTCTGTAAACAATGAGAACATTCTTTTTTCCCCCAAAAATATGACTATTTATGTCATACAATTCATTATAAAAAAGTATACTGAAAAATCAAGAAGAAAGTAAACTTTACCCTAAACCCACCATTCCCATAACCATGACTGACAGCTGTTGGGCCTTGCATCCATTTGCCCTTCATGTGAGCGCGTAGATCCCTGTTCTTTTCAATTACAGTAGCTACTTTGTGTGGGCACTTACTACATGCCAGGCCTATGCCACGTGCTGGCTGGTAGCAGCTTCTGCTGCCTCGGGGTCCTTGTCCATGTTGTCTGTTGCTCCAGCTACACCAACACCATATGCAGGTCTCTCCTCATTGTGTTAGGTTTTGTCTTAAATGTGGGAGGCTTTCCTGACATCCCAGGTCAGATCCCTTGTTAGTTTCATCACACCCTGTTACTTTTCTTTGATCGCTTGTGCTATTTATTGTCTGGGTTGTTGTTTTTTTGTTTAACAGTTGTTCACTAGACTGGCAGCTCTCAGATGACAGGAACTATTTCTGTTTGCCTGCCACAGAGGTGTTCAATAAATATTATCAAAGACTGCAGATGATCTTGTTTAATCCTCACAACTATGAGGGGACACGATTCCCATTTTAGAGATGGCAAAACTAAGGCTTGGAACAGTTACACTGCCCAAGGGCACACTGCATAAGTGGGCCCATAGGTCTGCCTCCACACGGCCTGTGTGCTCATAAGTCTTGAGCAACAGCTGCCTCTCGCTTATAGGGAATATACTTTTCCCTTTAACAATATATTGCAAAAGGCTGTCAGTAGGTATACAGTTATCTATGTAATGTTTTTTAAAAAATATATTTTATTGATTTTTTTACAGAAAGGAAGGGAGAAGGAGAGGAATAGGGAGTTAGAAACATCGATGAGAGAGAAACATCAATTCAGCTGCTTCCTGCACACCCCCTACTGGGGATGTGCCTGCAACCAAGGTACATGCCCTTGACCGGAATCGAACCTGGGACCCTTCAGTCTGCAGGCCGACGCTCTATCCACTGAGCAAACCGGTCAGGGCTATCTATGTCATGTGTAGTGATGGATGGTATTCCATTGTGTGGATGTAATTATTCACCCAGTCCCTTATTAGGCTTCCCAATTCCCTAGTTAGACTTCGGGGTGGAACTCTTTAAACACACACACTTGCGGACTTCTTTGAGCACTGGTACTCCATTCCTTAGGATAAACTAGAATTTGCACAGTTGTTTACGTAACCAGCTGCAAGATGGAGCGGTGGGTGCTTGAAGGAGTGGGAATCTGTGGGTGGCTGCGCGTCAGAATTCCTGCGGAATTTTGTCAAAATGCTCACGCCGCCCCGCCTCGCGAGGCTCGTGGTGGCCCGGGCACTGGCATTGCTTTAAAGGTCTGCAGGCGGGGTGTGTGTGTGTGTGTGTGTGTGCCTGCCTGCCTCGATAACCAGAGGAAGAAGCGCGTGTTCGCGGCAGGTGCGAAGGCGCAGAGGTTTTGGACAATTTACGGTCCACGCCGACACTCCGTTTCCTTTTTGTAAGGGGCGTGGGAGGAACGCGGTTTGAATGGTCTCCATACTCCTCAGGGGCCCCGGTTTG
>NW_005354915.1:79524-79867 GCF_000412655.1 Myotis brandtii
TGTGCTCACAGCTGGCTGGGGGGAGGGGTCCGACCAGCGGGCCCGAGTGGGGCGTGTTAACCCTTCATTTCCCGGCGGATGGATGGACTAGCTTGCGGAGCAGACCCCACGGAAAAGAGAGCGGCTCCTTTAAACTAGGGGAAGGAGGTTGGGCCGAGGACCCGGAGGCTTCCCTTTTGCAGTCCCTACCAGACCGCGAGGGGCGTGGCCTCGCTATGCAAATCGGAGCTGCTGATCTCTGACGCGCCATCACCCCACGCGCCGCTCGCCGCGCCGATTGGCTACGCCGCGCCTGGTCTCATTGACAATAAACAGGGGTGCGCGCGGCCTGGAGGCGGGGCCA
>NW_005354915.1:80633-89569 GCF_000412655.1 Myotis brandtii
CTTAGGATTCGGGCCGGGCCCTCGGCTCGGCGCCCCCAGCCCTGGCTTCTGAGCTTGACCCGCGAGGGGTCTCCGGAACTCGGGAAACCTTGGGCAGCGAGCGGCTGCCAGAGCGAGTCGCTGATGAGACGAGCGGCGGCGGCGGGTATGGGAGCATCTCTGCGGAATGAAGACGCGGGCTCTCCTGCTGTCGCGCTGCACAGGGAGTTGAGCAGCAGGAATTTTGAGTTGTGGCCCCGCGGGCACAGGCAGGGGAGCGGGTGGCCTTTGGTCCAGCAGCCCTAACCGTGGGAGAGCTGGCGGGAGCCCGGGGATCCTCTCTTGCGATGCTCTCATTTTGTTACCACGGGAACCCAAAGTTTGGAAAGAATCAGCGACCTGCCCAAGGTCACCCAGCTGTTTACAGGGCCCAGTTCCTGGGCCAGTGTTGCTGTCTCTGCATCAGGCTTCCACCTGACCCTTGAGGGTGAGAAGTCCAATGAATAGGTTAGTAATTATGACTCTCAATAGTTGGACTCTTCTGATGTTCTAGGCCCCAAATATTTTATATTGTTTCACTTACTCCTCACTACAATCCTACAAGATAGATATTCTTATTCCTTCTATTCTTCGGAAAACTGAGTCCAGGAGTTGTTAACGTGGCTAAGATCAAACCTTAAATGCTCCAGAACATGCTCTCAAACAGTAACTCAGGTGCAGTGTGCTCTTGACTTTCCTGTCCAGGATCTCAGTGCAGCCTTGCAGGCAGGAATGATGGTTCCATCCCCATTGTACAGATGAAGAAATCGAGGTAGCAGAAGATCATCTCCAAGGGGAAGAGATCATTGACAGCAGCTAATTGGAAAGGATCAGTTTCCCATTTTGCTTCTATAACATTTTACCCTTGGCCTGTCCTTGCTTTCCCTTTTTGGTCATCTGGGCAGCCTGGTAAGACCTTTAATTGAATCACCAAGTCTAACCACAGTCTTTTCCACCAAGTGCCCCTAAAACAGAGATGGATTAACAAATGGGGGAGGGCAGTATTTGAAACTTGACAAGGGCAGCTAACATGTGTTGAGCACTTCCATGCCAGGTATTCTGTTAAATACCATAAACATTAATGTTCTCAATTCTTAACAGGTCGAGACTACCATTATACTACTCTCATCCCCTCTCATGGATCCTGAAATTTAGGCCTAAGGCATTTTATTAATTTACCCAAGGCCATGCAGCGCGCAAAAAGTATGCCTGATGCTGCCTACCAGGGGGCTCACACATAGAAATTTATGTCCATTTTGCATTCCCATTCCATAATCGATCCCTACTTGTCTTAATCTATAATGTGTTAAATTACCTAGTGGTTAAGTATTAACTTTATATCTGTAGATTTCTGAGTAAATTGTACATTCTGGAAGCTACCACAGCAGTTCAGTGGCTTCATAGGTCTCCATTCCAGATTTGGGGAAAAGTGGCTCCCTGTCTTTAATTGGTCAACAAGTATTAAAATGCCTGCTGTGGTTTTTGAGCTGTTAGGGAGCATGAAAGATAGTAAAGACAATTTTATGGCCTCATGGAACCTGAGATGAATTAACAATAAAACTGCAGTGCTGAGTATAGAACAGCTCACAGTTGCACAGAGCAATAAGTGAAAGTTAGCATTGAGGAGCTTGATGAAGGCTGGCTTACCAGGAAAACTACACCAAGAAGTGGCCCTTCACCTGGGCCTTGGAGGACAAGATGGGTTGGGCAGGCTGAAGGCCAGTGGCCTGCGGGTACAAACATTCCTGAATGTACCCCAATTCCACCTCCAGAACCTCAGCACTACAAGGGCAAGGGCCTTTGTTATGTTCATGCTGTATTTCTTGCGCCTAGAACTAAATATTTGTGGAATGCCTGAATGAATTCAGGACCTTGGACTGGGCAGGATTCTAAGTTGTACCAGACACAGTCCTTGAGGTTGGGTTAAATCAGGAGCCAATCAGATGAGGAGGAAGAGACTGGGTATAGATACATATACTGTTGTATGTGTGTGGTGGGGGAGAGGGGATGCTTGCAACCTTGAGAGCTTATACCTGCTCTAGGAAAGGCAGGCAGGTGAGCAGAATCCTTTGGCATTGTCGGCCCTGCTACAGTCCACAAGCGTATGGGCCCAAGGAGGCCATATCCATTCAGTCATTAAGCACATCTCTTGAGTGGCTTCTAAGTACCCCTATGATGGACCAAGTGCGGAGGATAGCTGAATAACTTTGAACAAGACATTCAAAGTCTCTTCTCTTTCCAGAAACTTTAGTTCTTGAGGGAGGAAACAAGCTGAACAAATAAAATAAATGACTGTTGTGTCATGGCTCTATGAAAATAAAACGGGTCCATGTTATAGAGAGTGACTGGTAACCAAATTTAGACTGAGTAGGCAAGTGAGGAGTCTCAGAAGAGAGAGCAGCATCTTTCTTAAGAAATGCCCAAGGCTGGATTTTTGTGTGTAGTACCCAGATTTTTAAACATTGGCCCAACAAAGCATGTGTGTTAGTTGATCTCCAGGGCCTTGTCCTACTGCCGAATGCTCTGTGGTCACAGCCCAACCAGGCCTCTTATGCTAGGGTGTCTACAGCACTACCTTTGTGGTAGGTGTGTCTATTCAGACAGGGCCTCACGCTTCATGATAAGCCAGATCTTCTGGAAAGACAAAGGCAGGACCGTCTTCCCCTGGGATAAGGAAAGGCACAGTTGTAGAGGTTTTATTTTGCTTGACCCAAAAGGATGGGTGGTGGAAGTAGCATGATAAAAATGTGAAAGGAGAATGGTAAAATCAACGATTACGAGTAATTTATTGGAATATATGGTATGTGTAAGGAAATAGTAGAAGGTATGTTCTGAAAGGTGAGTTGGAGCCAGATTGTGGGGAGCCTTCATACCAGACATAGATGGTTTGTGGAATGTAGGGAGGGTTTTCAAGTGGGGTGATGACACATTAATCATGGATTTTAAGGAAATTCAACTGTGGTGATGGGCAAGGAAGATTGGAATCAGGGAAGCCAATTAGGAGGGAACTGCAGCCATCGAGGTGTGAGGTAATACTAAGAGGGTGATGGGACATGGATAAGAAGTAGCTGTTTTGCAAGTTGTTAGATGTGACGGGACGTGCCTTCAGAAGGCATGGCCCTGAAGACAGAGCAGAGATGGAATTCTAAGATCCCAACAAGGCTTTGATCCGGGCATTGGGAGAGTTCAGAAGCCAGTAGGAAGAGCTGGTTCGAGGAGATGAAAATTTGTCTTAAATAGGCTGAAGTTAAGATTCATGGGGATCATCCACTAGGAGATGGGAGGCAGATATCAGGAGAAGGTCAAACCTGGGGATGGAGATGGAGGAGTAGTGACTGTTGAGTTGAGGAAAGAAGTGGGAGGAGATGGAACCGGTGTCAGATCAGGTGAGGGGAGTGTCATAACTGATGGGAGGTGAGCCTTTTGAAGACTGGTTCATGGGTGATGGAGACAGTGCTGCGGAGGACAGCAAGGATGACCGGCCATGAAAGGGGTTGGGGACCTGGCATTAGGAGGTTGACCGCTGACAGCAGTCGGATAAGAGAGTCTAAGGCTGAATAAACCAGAAGGGTGTCAGGAGCGAGTAGGTGATAGACAAGTAGAGGCAGCTGTTCTCTTCAGAGAAGGTTAAAGAAACTTCAGCGACCTAATCTACTTACATTAAACACTTGATTTTGCAGACCTTGAGTTAATGGACTTCAGATTTAAAGGACAAAATTTCAGGTCCATATGTCATATGTGAAAATTAACACCCTGTCACCCAGCTGGAGTGGCTCAGTGGTTGAGTGTTGACCCATGAACCAGGAGGTTTCATGGTTAGATTCCTAGTCAGGGCACATGCCCGGGTTGTGGGCTTGATCCCCAGTGTGGGACGTACAGAAGTCAGCCAATCAATGATTTACTCTCATCATTGATGTTTCTATCCCTCTCTCACTCTCCCTTCCTCTCTCTCTAAAATCAATTTAAAAAATTTTTTTTAATTAACACCCTGTTAATTTTAAAATGCTTTTAACCAAGATTTATTTATAATTACATTAACAGGTTATTTTTTTGTTATTAATTCACTATTATTTTTAACAAAGTTTAGCGAATAGGCCATATGTTAGAAAAAACACTGTAGTAATTTCGCCAACATAAATAAATACTACATACTAGATGCCCAGTCCATGAAATTCGTGCATGGGGATGGTTCCTAGGCCTGGCCAGTGATTGAAGTGCAAGCCTCTGGCATGGAAGGGCAGGTCCCAGCTGACCTCTGGGCCCTGGGCAGCACCTGGGCCCCTGGGCCTCCACGCCCCCCTCCACCTGAGTCATGGTACCCAAGTCCCCACGCAGAGATACGTGGTGAGCACGGCCAGATGCCGCGGGCTGGGGTGCAGCATGGGCCTCTGGGCTGCCCAGCAGCACCACACAGAAGCCGGGCAGGTAGCGTGCTCACTCCCGGCTGGCCTCGCAGACTGGCACCTGTGTGAACCCACGGGGAGCCCGACCGGCCCCTGCGGTCCTGTCAGCTGCAGCCTGGCTCACCCAGAAGAGGCCATGCGGGTGCAGGGCGGGCTACGGCATGATGGTGGGGCAGGTGAGCAGGCAGCGCCAGGCCAAGGCAGATGCGATTGGTCTGGCGCTGCCCGCTCACCTGCTCCACCATCTCACCGTTGGTCCTGCTCACTCTTGTCGGGGCCCATCCGGGCCCATCCGGCCGGCAGCACTTCCACCGCTGCCCACTGCAAGTGCCTTGTTGCCCCCTACACCCACCATGTTCCACGCCGCCCCCTGGTGGTCAGTGCACATCATAGTGCAGTGATGGGCAACCTTTTGAGCTCGGCGTGTCGGCATTTTGAAAAACCCTAACTTAACTCTGGTGCCGTGTCACATATAGAAATTTTTTGATATTTGCAACCATAGTAAAACAAAGACTTATATTTTTGATATTTATTTTATATATTTAAATGCCATTTCACAAAGAAAAATCAACCAAAAAAATGAGTTCACGTGTCACCTCTGACATGCCTGTCATAGGTTCGCCATCACTGTCATAGTGAGTGGTCGAACTCCTGGTGGAGGGGACAATTTGCATATTAGGCTTTTATTATATAGGATTGGCAACTATAGTCTACATGTTTAAATCCAAGAGTCACTGCTCCTAAACAATGTTCAGCAAATGATTAGTACGTGATCACACCACATTACGCTGGGTAATTTGTTCCGTTGTTGTGTGACGTGACTTTCTGCAGCAGTTTTAATGCGTGATGTCGCTAAGTCATGTGCATTTGTTTACTCGCAGTGATTGGTGAATGCAGGCATTTACTAGATCTCAGTATAAGTTTAAAATTACAGTAATGCATACAGAAAACTTTTCTGTGAAATTAAGCTTTTCATACATATTTAATTTTAATTACACAAATGTATCTACTTAAGTAAAAACAGGTAAACTATTTTGTCAATTTTTTAACATACACATTTGGAAAAACCTACTTAATTATATAACAGAATTTTGGCTTTAACGGATACCTCCTCACCTGAATTAGTCTGTTACATCGAGATTTTACTGGATTTGCCTGTTCTGGACATTTCATACAAATGGAATCATAATATGTGGCAAAATGTTGTTCAGGTCTATTCGTGTTGCTAGTGTTCCTTTGTATGGATACACCACGTTTTGTTTATCATTCATCAGTTGATGTACATTTAGGTTGTCTCCACCTTTTGGCTATTATAAATGAAGCTGTTATGGACATTTGCGTACATGTTTTTGTGTAGATGTGTTTTCATTTCTTTTGGGTAGATCCTCTACATTTATTGTTGCTGTTTGTATTTTCCTAGGGCTTTATAATGGCCTGATTTATTCACTTGATTACCTCCCATGTTCCCATAACTAATTCAACCCTGTATCTTAGGACAGAAACTCTCAGTATGGTAGGCAATTCTTTTGATTCCCCTTGTTGATCTCTTTCCTGGAGCCCTCCCTCTTTTACCCCGTCTGATGATGGTTGTCCAGGTCTGCTGTCCTGCACTTACCCTAACCACCCTTAGCATTCCCCGGGGACCATGCTGAAGCCCCTGTTCCCTAGTTCTTGTGTTTTCACTCCCTTGTTTTTTGATGGAACACATCCTCCAGTAGCTTCCTGAGCAAGAGTACATTGGAGATACATTTTGGCGGACCTTGCCTATCTAAAAAATAACTTTATTCCACCCTCACTCCAATCTGATAGTTTGGCTGAGTTTAGAATTTTAAGGTTAAACATAATTTTATATCAGAATTTTGAAGGCACTGCCTAATTGCCTTCTAGCTTCTAGTAGTCAAGAAATCTGATGCCATTTGATTCCTGATCCTTTATGTGTGACCTGTTTTCTCCTCTGGAAGCTTGTAGGATCTTGTCTTGTTCTGAAGTCCACGATGAGGTACGCTGATGTGACTGAACTGTCAGTCACTGTCCCTACTTGATGGGCTCTGGAGGGCTCACTGTGTCAGATACTTGCATTCATGCCGTCCTGCTGGTAACACACCCAGCACCCCAGCCTGCGAGGAACTTCCAGTCCCTGAGCCTTTTGGTGGCACTGTCTGGGTCTCTGCTGGCTTCTCCCTGCAGTCACTACCGTCTTTGGCAGAGTCCCCAGACAGTACCTGGCACTGAGGCGCTCTGTAAAGGGATGTCTAAGGAAAAGGAAGCATTTGAAGTGCAGGGTGTTGGGTGGGTCCCAGCCTGAGTGCCCGCATCACTGGGAATATTAGATTGGCCAACCCAGTGAGCCAGGGGTGAGAGTTGGGGAGGGTGTGGCTGGCATACCCCTGGGAGGCGGAGGTGAGAAGAAGGGTTAGAAACTGACTTCCTCTTTTTCCAGTGAGTCATCATTTGGAAAAACTCAGTGAGGTGAAGCACAGATCTGCTTTTTAGCCTTTTTCAAGACATCAGCTTTGTTTTGACACTTGAATATATCTCACTGTTGCTAATGTTTGTTTAGGTTGAAAGAGCTGCTGTTACAGCTTATTTATTTTCCACCCATTTTTAGCTCCTGATCTCATCCAGGTCCCTTTTCTGGGATTGCTCAGACCACCGAACCAGTTTCTTCTCCTTCCTGGTCGGCCTGGCCTCGCCCTTGGCAAACATTCTTCACATTCACACCCAGGCCTTTGGCCTAATGTTCTTCAGTGCTGCCTGCCTCTCACTGAAAAGGCTTTTGTTGTTCTCATACTCGGTTTGAGTCTTCACGTTTAAAAAATATACACTTTTTTTGTTGTTGTTGTTAATCCTCATCTGAGGATATTTTTCCATTGATCTTTTAGAGAGAGTTGGAAGAGAGAGGGAAAGTCAGAGAGAAACATCGATGTGAGAGAAACACACCGATCAGTTGCCTCCTGCACAAGCCCTGACCAGGGCCTGGGCCAGGGAGGAACCTGCAACCAAGGTACGTGCCCTTGACCGGAATCAACCGAGAACCCTTTGCTCCACAGGCCGACGCTCTATCCACTGAGCCAAACTGGCTAGGGCTAAAAAATATATACATTTTTACTTCTCATTCAACTAGATCTTTTCTCTCCTCAATTTTGTAATTAAATATAAAGAGGTTCTTAAGCAACTTGATTCAAATAGCACTGAATATCAAATTGTATCCTTCTGGATTCTGTCTGACCTTTGTGAATGTGCACACAAATTGTTACAGTTTCACTTACAGGTTGCTACATGTTGAAACAGTTGAGGTGTAATAGCCATATAATCTAACATTATCCATGTGAAAGGCAAACTCTTGCATATCCATGTCTCTGTGGGACACTTGTATCATTTGGAGTTTTTCATCAGCATAAGGACTGTTGCTCTGAACACGGATGAGCAAGTCACCTTGGAGTTGGTTCATCGGTGTGTGTTTGCCAAAGAGGACTCTTCAAGCCAAGAGCTGGGTTACAGCTCTTTCACACTGCAGCTGTTCTCTTTCATTTTTAATGCCCTTTCAGTGCTATAAATTATGGTGTTGAGTGGGACTTATGACTTGGAAAATATTTAAATTTTTTTAAAAAGGTAATACATTCATGTAGCAAAATAAAAAACATTAGAGGGTACTGGGAGTCTTGCTACCAGCCCTATCCACCATCTGTTTAGGGCCCACAGCCTTCACCTCCTCACAAGGAATTAATTTTTTATTTTACCTCCTTCAAAACTTAATGCAAATACAAGCAAATAATGAATATGGATTTTCATGTTTTGCTCCTGCCCTTTTACACAAATAGGTAGCATTCTCTAAGCTTTGTTCTCCTGTACCTTGCCCCCTTTTTCACATAAGACTATATCTTAGAGATATTTCCAGTTCTTTTCACTGCTGCATGGTTTTCCATCAGTCCCCTTATGGTGGACATTTGAGGGTGTTTCCAGTCTGACTACTAAAAACAATGCAGTGGCGAATAGCTTTGTAAATTCATCATTTGGCGCATGCAGGTGTAAGTGCAGGATAAATGGCGGGCAGTGGGATTGCTGGATGCATGTATTTGATAATGAATGTGGGACCACTTCATCTGCATCCTGTGCAGACATACCGTCCTTTATCCTGAGGTGCATCCGTGTTCTCTAGGTCAGTGGTTCTCAACCTTCTGGCCCTTTAAATACAGTTCCTCATGTTGTGACCCAACCATAAAATTATTTTCGTTGCTACTTCATAACTCTAATGTTGCTACTGTTATGAATTGTAATGTAAATATCTGATATGCAGGATGGTCTTAGGCGACTCCTGTGAAAGGGTCGTTCGACCGCCAAAGGGGTCTCGACCCACAGGTTGAGAACCGCTGCTCTAGATGCATGAGACTCATCTTTCCTTAGTTATTGACTGACTTGTCTGCAGTCACCTCTTCTTTTCCATCCTTCATCAGGTTTTGAAATCACAGTGTAGGCAGCACCCACCATGTGCCCAGCACCATGTCTGATCAGATC
>NW_005354915.1:89621-112833 GCF_000412655.1 Myotis brandtii
GCTAGGCTCTGCAGGGTAAGTAAGGTCCCCGCCCTCACGCTGTGTGTGTGGCCCTTCACCTACATGGTCTCCTATGTTTTGCTTTTAATCCTTTCTCCAATTGAACAGTACGCTACGGATGAAGAAACTGAGGCCCAGGTCACACAACTACCTGTCCAACTCAAAACACACATACTTTCCCTCAACCCCATGCCATAGCCCTGTCTGGCATAAGCGAGCTTCTAAATTGTAAACACCAGGTGGTGTGGTGGGTTGAGGCTAGAGCAGGGGTGGGCAAACTTTTTGACTCGAGGGCCACAATGGGTTCTTAAACTGGACCGGAGGGCCGGAACAAAAGCATGGATGGAGTGTTTGTGTGAACTAATATAAATTCAAAGTAAACATCATTACATAAAAGGGTACGGTCTTTTTTTTTTTAGTTTTATTCATTTCAAACGGGCCGCGGGCCGTAGTTTGCCCACGGCTGGGCTAGAGAGACTTGGGAGGGTCTGCTCCATGTGGTCACTTCCCCTGCGTCCCGTAGCACTTCTCTGAGCCTCAGCTTCCGCCGTAAGGTGGGGCTGGGGATGTCCACATCGCAGGTGCTGCGAGACTCCAGTGAGCAAAAACACGGAAGGAAGAGGGCAGGAACTCACCTCTTTGACTCTATCTGAGAAGGAATGAGGAACTTCAGTTTGCAGGGTACTCTTTAGGACCAAGGGGCCTTTTTCTAGAATACAGTTTTGGGTGTTTATTTTTCCCTTTGGAAGGGCTTTTGTAGGCGTGGGTGAGATACAAAGGAGCAGTCACAAAGTGCAGGGTACATGTGCTCCGTTTCTGGACCACAAGATTCAAGGGTTAAGCTTTGTTGACACGATGGAATTTTTTTAAAAGTAGCAAGGTTTTAGCAAGGTAAGGGACTCAAGGTAAGGCTCCCTGGGGAACCTCTGTTTAGAAACGAATCTAAAACCATTGAAGTGCTGGCAAACAAAAACAGCTTTTCCTACACCTCTTAGGCCTTTGGAATGGCTGAGTATGTGTCTAGATGTCTAATATCTAGCTCCCGCGTCTGGCCCTGTGGAACTGGTCTGTTGGGTTTGGGCTGGTTGGAACAGTGATGAAATTCCGGCTGCAGGACCAGATGTGGAACTGCCTTGTTAAAGTGGCGTCTGCTCCGCTCAGGCGCTCGCCACCCACAGCAACAGGGAAGTCCTGCTTCTTCCTAAGTGTGGACAGTGCAGTGAGGCCGCGAGTCCTGATACTCTTGTCTTCCTCACAGTGCTGTGAGGCAGAGGCTCGATTTTTATCCCCATTTTGCAGATGAGACACTGAGACAGATAAAATGATTGGCCTGAGGTTTCCTATGCTAATGTGGCGTCAGGAGTTGAACTTGGGCATTCTGACATGGGATCCCCTACTCATTCCTGCCCATCTAGGAGCCCCTGGTCTGGTCAGAAGTTGTTTTAAAATTTTTAAATTTAATTTAAAAAGTTAACCCAGTTCAGCTTGAATGTGTATCCACTGTATTCCCAGCACAGCGCTAGACTCTCTGGGACATAGAGATGAATGAAACAGTTCATCTGCAAACATCGACCCATGTTTGCAGAAAGCTTTCAAACTTTAAGTGCCTAAGAACCCATCAGGGTACCCCCCAAAGCTCTGGATCTGGAAGGTCTGGGAGTATCTGGAGAGGCTCCCAACTAGTGGGAGGCAGGATCAGAGAAGGCTTTTTGTGGAGGAGGAACCTCATAGCTGAGGTCTGACGGGTAAAGGGGGTAGGAGAGCGGAGCCATATTCCAGGATGTGCGAACAGCCCTTTCAAAAGGACTGGCCCAGCTGGGCTTCGGGGGGCGGGGGGGGGGCGCGCGGACGACTTGACGTCTGCACCTTGCAGGACATTTCCCGGTGCTGTGGGTTCTGACTTTCCTTTGCCTGCAATACCCCCCTCTCCCTCTGATTCCCAAGACTCTCTTCATCCTTCTCAGCTCAGCTTCCACTGCCTGCAAGATTGACGAGTCCGTTCTCTACGCTCTGGCAGCCCTTTTGGGGGAGGCACTTGTCGGTGCCTGTCCTTTTCTCAACTCCACCCAGTTGGTTGGGTTTGTCTGTGTTTTCTGAAATTGGGAGGTGGGAAGGAAACTAACACTTTGGAGTCCTTACTCTGTGCTGGGTCTACTCAGAATCCTCCAGCTCCCAGCCGTAGAACCCAGGGCTGGGTGGATGTTTGCAGCATGATTTAATAACCTGCATTGCAAGTATTATTTCTGTCCTTAGTCTTAGGGAGGTTTGGGGTGTGGTCATGAATGGAAGGATGGGATGGTGAGTTGCTGAGAGACTGTCGCTAGGAAGTCAGTTCCAGGCTTATGCCTGACCGCTGACTTGATTACCTGGTTCCCCGGGCATTGTGAAATGCGAGGTCTTAAGGCAGGGGTCCTCAAACTACGGCCCACGGGCCACATGCAAATACAAATATTGTATTTGTTCCCGTTTTGTTTTTTTACTTCAAAATAAGATATGTGCAGTGTGCATAGGAATTTGTTCATAGTTTTTTTTTAAACTATAGTCCGGCGCTCCAACGGTCTGAGGGACAGTGAACTGGCCCCCTGTTTAAAAAGTTTGAGGACCCCTGTCTTAAGGAATGGGGTTGTGCAGGATGGGTTCCTTGAAGTCTTACTTGCTACTCTTGCTCAACTTTCAGTCTCTTGTTCTGGGAGATTAGAGAGAACAGTACAGTGAGGGGCGGGAGCAGGTAAAGAGCCAGGAAATACTGGAAGAGCTGGGATGACGTTCCTTCTGTGGACAAAAGGGGCCACATGCTAACCTGACAAGCTCAGGGGAGGCCTGCATGGCGGGCTTGGAAACTGAGAGACCTAAAGTCACCACAAAGGATGGTCTGAAATTAAACTTTAACTAAAAGCAGTTATGGTGGGTAGTTACATCCTAGGCCCGTATCTTCACTGACAAGGTCAACCTTGACCTTAACTGAGCCTGTCTGTCTTTTTACATCTATGATAACATAGCCTTGAAATGTCTGGGTAACTTGTTAACTTTCCCTTTTTCCAGGCCCCTTAGGCTCCTTCATTGTTACTGTTATCATGTTAATTGTTGACTGTAGACTATCCTGCACCCACCTAAGTATGTGTCTATCATTTTACTTTTTATCCAATCCCAGGGGTCTCCCCTCCCCCCCTGCTTTGCTTTCTCCCGCCTCTCTAATCTATCACCAGTGGATTCCATGTAACCCACCTACATCCCCTCCTTTGATTGCAATGTATAAAAATAGATGAAAACCAGCCATTCTCTGGAGCACTATCCCTATCTGTTGAGATTCTGCTTCTTGACAATTGTTGACAGTTTGACTCAAATGAATTCACAAAAATTCTTTACAGGTTTCAATGTTTTTACGTTAACATTTCTCTTCCTGAGCTTGGGGTGTTTGTGTTCATTCGTGAACGAGGCACTTAACTGAGCATCTGCCCCATGCCAGGCTCCATTTAATAATATCCATGCAATAGTAGAACCAAAGCCTCTGTCCAGTGTGGTGGGTAAGAGTGTGACTGAATCCCAGTGCCATCCCTGCTGACTGGATGACGCTGGACAGGTTACATGGTCCTTTTCTATGAAGTGGAAATGATAGTAGCATCCATCTCAGTGTTGCGAAGGCTTAGTGAGGAGTCTATGCAAAGCGCTGAACATAAGGCAGGCCTTCAGTGATTCTCTCTCATCATTGATGTTTCTATCTCTCTATCCCTCTTCCTTCCTTTCTCTGAAATAAACAGACAAAAAATCATTTGCCCTAGCCGGTGTGGCTCAGTGGATAGAGCCTGAGCCTAGGACTGTAGGGTCCCAGGTTTGATTCTGGTCAAGGGCACATACCTCGGTTGCGGGCTCGATCCCTGACCCTAGTCAGGGTGTGTGCGGAAGGCAACCAATCTATGTGTCTCTTTCCCATGGATGTTTCTTGTCTGTGTCTCTCCCTCTCCCTTCCACTCTTTATAAATCAATGGAAAAATATTCTTGGGTGAGGATTAAAAAATAAATATATATTTCTAAAACTTGCTGTATATAATGTAGCAAAATTAAATTTTTGAAATGTTAAAAACATACTCGGACTAATATTTTAAAGGTTTATTAACTTTATAAACAAGAAAAACAAGCAGGATGATAGTTTGATCTAAGGAAAATACAAAAAACTTTTATTTACATACTTGGAAAAGAATAAGATTGCAAATTTAGATGTAAAACTGGTTAATGTCCTACCGGCCAATAGAAACAAAGCCTTCAAGGTTATCTTTTTTTTTGCCAGATAAGTCATTTGCAGTTTATGAGTTGAAAGGTAAATATCTAACTTTACAGAATGTGGACCTAATCAGTAGTATATAGAAAGTTAAACAAGTTTATGTTTCCATAGAGCATCAGGTGACTTTTTGGTGGGTAAGTTAGACATGCCTACCTCTAGTATGACTTTAAAGAGAGAGTGTCTCTCTCTTTCTCTCTCTCTCTCTCTCTTGCTTTATTTTCAAGTTTTAGATAATTTTTCTTAACAAGTCACAATTGGGTTTAAGAGCAGCTGAAAGATAGCTGGATCTGAAGTGGAACAGAGTCCTTGGTGAAAGTAATTGTTAGTATTTGTTAAATGGAATTGTGAAATTCAGACAGGAAGAAGATGGTAAGAAGCAGAAAAGGCGAGGCACGGTGATTACATTCAGGTGCGGAAAAGGGAGTGGGTGTTTTTCCAGGATGGGTGAGTGGGAAGTGAAGTCCCTTGGAGTCGGAGGGAGCAATTGGTGGGAAGCTTTGTTTCAGAAATTTGATTTGGTCTGAAAGACTGTTGGACCAGCAGGATATTAAAGAAGATGATTGTCCCTGGGTAGGAGGCTGCCGTTGAGATCAGGCAGAATATGGAAGTAGAGCAGAGATAACTCTGATACCATGGAAGGAGACCTGCCAGAATTTCAAAGCTAACTTACTGGGGAGGAAAGAAGAAAGAGCAATTGAGGGTGGTGCTGAAGATCACTCTCCTGGTTGAAACTCAGAGCTGGCTCAGGTGTCCTGATGTGTTGGACCAGAGAAACCAGGACTGGCCAGCAGAGCGGGAGCCCTCTGAGGCAGGCCCTGAGAGAGCCAAGCAGAGACTAGAAAACCATTTGAGAGTGACTTTGGCTTCCTTTTGTACCTTCTTTTCCTCTTTTCAAATGTTTTATTTTGTAATAGTTGACATACGCAAAGGCATATATGACACGTTTGTGTGTATTATGAAACACAAGTATTTGAGAAACCCTACCTCCCCACCCAATATTTCCCTTTGTGGTTTCTTAACAAATCCATTTATTTACTTTTCAATAAATTTAAATCCTTGCTGGGTACAGCATTACACAGATTCTGTGTCCAGTGGCCTTGGGGGAAGGTTGCTTCAGCATTTCCCACAAACCATGCCACTGTTTCCAAGAGTGCGAGTTACCTTTCCCCAGATTACTCTGGTTTTGTTCGGTTTGCCACCAGGAGTCACTGCATTGTTCTGTGCTTTGTACACATAGCACATCTTTTGTCTAGATAGAATTCAGTTTCATCTCGAGCATAAGCACCTTCAGTTTTAAGAAGAGCCCTGTGCTCTCTCTGGTTCCGGAGACCCCACCTATACCTGGCAAAATGGCCTTGGACCACAGCCTCCCAGACATTTTTGTCGTTATAGAAGTCCTGTTCTCAGCACGCCCCCAAAGTCCAGCAGCAGGAGTTCCACTACTGGTAAGATTTTTTAATTATTAGAAATAAAACCTCTAGGAGGGGAGATGACATCAGGTTGAAAGCAGGACAGTCAAGAAGGATACTTGTTGGGCATTAGATTTTGTGTTTACCTCCCTCTGCCCCCTGGCTGTGGTCTGTCTCCTTTCCATTGGCCAACACACATCACACACCATGTTTACTTATATGTTCTTAAGTTTGTCAGGCTGACCTAATGTGAAAGATAAAATGAACAAAACTAAGTCAAGAAAGTTTAGGTGAGTATCCTTATGATCTTAGGGATGAGGGATTTTTAAAAAATGTAACACAGCCCTAGCCAGTTTGGCTCAGTGGGTAGAGCATCGGCCTGCGGACTAAAGGGTCCCAGGTTCGATTCCGGCCAAGGGCACATGCACGGGTTGCGGACTCGATTCCTCCCAGTGGGGGACGTGTAGGAGGCAGCCAATCAATGATTCTCTCTCATCGTTTTTTCTATCTCTCTCTCTCTCTCCCTTCCTCTCTGAAATCTATATATATATATCTCCAATGTGTGTGTGTGTGTGTGTATACACACACATTTTTTTTAATGTAACACAAAACCTTGTAATTTTACTACACAATATTAAAATTTGTATGTGGTCAATTCTGTTATAATGCAACATGAGTTTCTAAAAATCACCATACTATGTAAAATCATGCAGTAAAAACCACAGAGCTTTTGTGGGGGTGTCATAATACTAAAAAAACTAGAGGTGACAAAAAAGATAAAGTAAATAAAAATAGAAACCTAATAAAAATGTAGTTTTGCAGATGTTAAGTGGCTAAGAAGTATATAAATACCACAATAAAAATAGAACTTTACCTTGGAAAAGAGATAAGGTTTGCTTATGGAAGTAGGCATTGGAAGGCTACAGCTTATGGCTTATTGTGAACTGATGGGAGAAGGGCTACCTGAAGCCACATGGAAAGTTTTGACCTTTGTGACAGAAAGCAGATGGTATGGTTAAGAACACATGCAGTGACCTCCAAGCTGGTGCATATTTGAGTGAGTGCATGTGTGCGTTTTGTGTATTCCCATGTGGCTCATTTCAGCTGGGTACCGTTTTCTGCATTTTCTAGTGTCTCTCATGCATAAGTAAACAAAAATTCATGTTATGCTCAAATTACTTCCTTAATATATTCAATGCATTGGGACAAATTTGCATTTTCAAAATAAGAGGCTAAGCAAAACTGACAGTCAAAAAAAACACTATGAATAAATTGTACTACCTAATACTAAGTGCTGGGCACCAAGCTGTACATTCTATGTGAATTCTCTCTCAACAACCCCATGCATTAGGGATAATTGTTAGCCACATTTTATAGATGAGAAAACTACAGCTCAGAGAGGAAAAACTTGCCCCAAGTTGCCAGGCTAGGACATGGTAACTCTTAATGACGATTCTATTCTTTTTCCTAAACAAATTAAAAGTAACAAAGTGTGGCAAATATCTAAGAAAGGTATTTCTTAGATATTTATATGGAATTATTTTTCAAATCAATAAATAGAGACAGTTCAATAAAAAAAATGGTCTGGATCAGGCAGGTTACAAAGGAAGACATACAAATGGCCAATAAAATTCGTAGGGGAGACATTCAACCTCACTGGTACTCACTCATACAGATCAAAACAATTAGATGTCCTTTCCCCCACTGTCTGATGGACAGCAGTAGACGAGGGAAATGCTGGCAGGAGCAGGGACTGCTGTAACCTTGCCAAAGCACACATACCTGCCCTTTGATTCAGCCATCTAATGCTAGACATTTATCCAATAAAATAATCAGAATAAGTGGGGAAAGACTTTTGTTCAAACACCCATCCGTCATTACTAAGTGGTTAAATCTAGTGCATCAGTACAATCCAATGCAATACTTTGGAACTCTCAAAACATGATATGACAATGAATATGCTCCATGCTTTAGGGTACCAGATAGCATCTTCGGTGTGATCCTATTTCACAAAAGCATACATGTTTATGGTGTGTGCGTAAGCAAGCCCTGTATAGGAAAAAGTCTGAGGGACACAGTGTGAAGACAGTGTTGTCCCACTTGGGGCTTCAGACTCGTCATTCCTGACCAGAATTAATCTGACCATATTTCAGGTTACCTCATTTTCAGGTAGATGCCACTAGGCTGAGCAGGGCAAAGTGATTTATGTTACTTCCAGATCACAAGTTCCATAAAGTGCATTTGAACTTGGAGTCTCTTTGGATGACTGGTTTCAGTGCACAGGTGACAACTGGAGTCTCTAATTTTGGTTACCAGCTTTTAAGGAGTCCAAAACCCAGGTATAGTTTCTTGGGCCTGATCCACTTTATTAGCAACTTAACCCTTAGTTTAAGAAGCAGCTACAGCCCAGTGGGTGTGGCTCAGTGGTTGAAAGTCAACCCCTGAACCAGGAGGTCATGGTTTGATTCCTGGTTAGAGTACATGCCCCCTTTGCAGGCTCTATATCCACTCGGGGGTGTGCAGGAGGCAGCGGATCAGTGATTCTCTCTCATCATTGATGTTTCCATCTCTCTCCCTCTCCCTCTCTGAAATCAACAAAAACATTAAAAAAAAAAAAAAAAGCAGCTAAAAACAGGAATGTGGCTGGGGGAGGGAAATGGTAGCTGCCAGGGGTGGCCCACCCAGCTTCAAGCCCTGGGGGCCTCAGCTCATCAGGCAGGAACAGGAACTTCATTTTCAAAGCTCCATAAAACCTGAGCCTCCTCCCAGGCCTGCCTTTTCTAGGTTTCATGGCTCTCTGTGGGAATGAGAGCCTGTGTCATCAGAGCAGGGAACAGCAAGGAGCCACTAGGATGCTCCCACGGGAGTGGGGGTAGCTCGGAGTTCCACAGCAAAGCTAAGCTTGGGGTGGGCCTCCTGTGCCTTGTTTCTCCTGCCCTCATTTTGTTTGGGGGACCCCCCCTTCTTTTCACTGCAAACCAGATGGGGGTCCCAGGGGGGCCTGTGCACCCTGCAGGAGCAGTGGCTCAAGAGCTTCTTCCTGTTACTTGTTCCTTCAGATGCTGGGTCTTAACGGTCCCTCTGCGCCAATAAGCCCAGTGCCCATCTGCCTGGCTGGAGAGAACGCACTGGAGCTTGTCAAGTGTGGGTTGAAAGGATTTATTTTTTTAATTTAAGTATTCCATCTGCCTACACATTCTTACCCTGCTCTGCGAACTAAGCTTCGGGACCTCTGCGAGTTGCTTCATCACGCCCACCATGTCTTCCCTACTATAGGTTTTGGAGAGCACTCAAGGGGATGATGTAAGTGGAGCCAAGTGCCTGTGTAGTGGATGCTCTAGAACAGCGGTTCTCAACCTATGGGTCGCGACCCCTTTGGGGGTCGAACGACCCTTTCACAGGGGTCGCCTAAGACCATCGGAAAATACATATATAATTACACATTGTTTTTGTGATTAATCACTATGCTTTAGTTATGTTCAATTTGTAACAATGAAATTGGGGGTCACCACAACATGAGGAACTGTATTAAAGGGCCGCGGCATCAGGAAGGTTGAGAACCACTGCTCTAGAAGCACCACTAAGAGGGACCTTTGCGAAGGTCTGACCCTCACCAAGCACTTTGCGTAAATTATTAATCCTCACAGCAACAAGCCAAGTGAGGATCCTTTTTTTTCTTTCTTTTCATTCAGCAAATATTTATTGAACACCTACTATGTGCTAGATACTATCTTAGGCACTGGGAACATAGAAGTGAACTAAACAGAAAAAACCCCTGCTTCATACACAAATAAGTTACAAATATCATGAATTACCAACAGAAAGACATAACACGTGTTCATCAAAACACATGTAATAGTCCCAAACTTCAAACTACCCATGTCATCAGTGACATGATATATTCACCCAGTGAGATGCTTTACAGCAATGAAAACGAAAAGTCTATAATTACATATAACAATATGGATGAATCTTCCAGATATAATGTTGAGAGCAAGAGGCCATACTGTATGACCCATTTATATAAAGTGCAAAAATAGAGAAAAAGAACTAAGCTGTTAAATAAGTCAGGATAGCATTCTTAAGGTGAGTATTCTTTTTTTAAATATATTTTTATTGATTTCAGAGAGGAAGGGAGAGAGAGATAGAAACATCAATGAGAGAGAACCATTGACTGGCTGCCTCCTGTACATCCCTTACTGGGGGTCAAGCCCGCAACCCAGGCATGTGCCCTTCCCCTTACTGGTGGTCAAGCCCACAACCCAGGCATGTGCCCTTGACTGGAATCAAACCCGGGACCTTTCAGTCCGCAGGCCAAGGCTCTATCCACTGAGCCAAACCGGCTAGGGCAAGGTGTGTATTCTTAAGGTGGCCTTTTGTGGTGAGGGAATCAAGAGAAGTGGCTTGCCCACGTTCACACAGCAGGTTAGGTGGGCTTGAGACCCACCTGGGGCCAGAGCCTGTGCCCATCTACCAGGCCTCTGGCCCCGTTTGCCTTTTGCCCTCCTTAGTGTTCCATGGATTAAAATAAGATTCCTAGTCCTGGAGGTGGCCTCACAGATCAGCTAGGGAGTGACGTTCTTTTGGCACAAAGCAGGCTTCTGTGTCAATTCCTCAGACACAGTGTTTTATGGGGATTCCGGAAAGCTCAACAAATTATTAGGTTTCTCGTAATAATTTTCTTAAAGCTTTTTATGATCTTGTGGTATTGTACTTGGAATGTGTCAGCACCAAATTGCATTTTGTTTAAATTTTGTGCTGAGTTTGAGGACATTTCTTAGTTTAATCATGTATTAAGGAATTGAAATTGGTTGGTACAAGTGACAGTATGTGTGGCGATCTCTCCCTCTCTCAATAGGCCGAGTGGAGGCAGAGCAGGGTCGAGGTATTGGTAAATAACCACTATGCAGCCTTCAATCTTGTTAGATGCTGTTTTGCCAGCAGTTTGAATTAACTAGACACTTAAAGTGCTGAAGTGCTAACTTCCAGTTGTCCGATATGGAACCCCCCATTAGCATTTTGCTTACCTAACATGAGACTTTTCATAGTCCAGGCTCAGCTACCACCCGGTTCTGTTAGAGTCCTGGGAGGGACTTGCTGGTGGAGGTGTGGGGGAAATAAGGGAAGTGGTGTTTGGGGGGGGTTGTTTGTTTGTGTTTTGTTTTTTATTTTGGTGACCAAATCAGAGCATCCTGTGGCCTTGAGGGTGTGGAGAAGGGGTACCACAATTCAGGAACAAGCAGTAACTCTTTGGGAATGTATTGGAGAGGATGAGGGGGGGGGGCAATATGTGGACAGTGTAGAGAATTGTAGATCTAAAAAGTACCTGGGACAAAGCTGAGGCTCTAGACTCCTAACAGGGACCAGCCCTAGGAGGAGGAAGGAAGGAGTCATGAGGATGAGTCATGGATTAGGCTGGGTTTTGGTAAACTTTCGGAAGAGGCCCTGGAAGCAGACTTGAAGCCTCTGGACCAGGAATTCAGGGGTCCCAGGGACTTAGAGCATGATCTAGAGGGGAGCATGGTCTCCAGGGGGACGCATCCTGTTGGCCCCACAGACTCCTTGCCCAGCGGGAAGGGGCACAGCCAGAAGAGGGCCAGAGTGGGCCCTCCAAAGCATGGAGTCCAAGGCCCAGGTTGCTCCACCCGGAGCCTCTGGCAGTGAATGCACTGGGGGCAGAAACCTGGCGTGTCCTGATGAGCTTTGTGGCCTTGGCCAAGTTATTTCCCTATTCTGGACTTCATGGGTGATTTTTCACCCATTCCACCCCTAAAGATTCATGACATGGGGCCCTTCAACTTCATTGTCCCTCAGTGTTCTTGGGGGTACCAGTAGTGCCCAGGGCTATGCCCATCTTGGAGAGAAAGCCCAGAGCCTGCCTGTGGTCAGGAGGGAAGGCTGCCTGGGTGAGGGAGAGTTGGGTCTGCAGCCACCTCTCCCTCATGGGAGCAGTACTGCACCTGCAGGTGGCCTCACAGAGCAAGGTTCTGCGCTCCAAAGCCTCAGGACAGTGACTACCCACTTTCTGCCCGTGTCCCAGCTCTAAAATGGAACCAGCAATACCCTCCAAAAATAACCCTCACCCAGCACAGAGGTGGTTCCTGATAGGCCTGATATAATCAGGAAAGAGGGAAGAAAGGGCCTGGAGGTGGGGTCAAGAGACAACATCAAACAGATAAAGCTGTCCCTCAGGGGGCTGTCTTGGCCCAGGTGATACCCACCTGAGAGAGAGGGGAGGGTTTCCTGACCCCTTTCTGCTCTGATCTTGGAAATGCCATTGGACTTTCATGCCTGTTTCTTTTTTTTTTCTTTTTCTTTTTTTAAAAAAAAATATATTTTATTGATTTTACAGAGAGGAAGAGAGAGAGATAGAGAGTTAGAAACATCGATGAGAGAGAAACATAGATCAGCTGCCTCCTGCACACCCCCCACTGGGGATGTGCCTGCAACCAAGGTACATGCCCTTCACCGGAATCGAACCTGGGACCTTTCAGTCTGCAGGCCGAAGCTCTATCCACTGAGCCAAACCGGTTACGGCGCTCATGCCTGTTTCTTAAGCAAATTTGAAAGTTAATAAATATTTTGCATGTCAATAAAATGGCTGCTTCTCATTTGTTCACAGAGATGCTGCAGTTTGTCAGCAATCAAGTGGGAGAGTTTTCTGACTTGTTCTCGGAGCAGCTGTGTGGCTCCTTCCCCAGCGGCGGTGGAAGTGGAAGTGGCGGCGGAAGTGGCGGCAGCAGCAGCAGTAATGGCGGGGGCAGCGGTGGTGGAGCCGGGGAGCCCTCGATGCAGCGCTCCTTCAGCCAGGTCCCATTACCTTCCTTCTCTCCCTCAGCCACCTCCCCCCAGGCTGCAGCCCTGCAGGTCAAGGTTTCCCCCACCTCGGTTCCTAACCCGCCAAGGGCAACTCCCGTTCTTCAGCCCCGCCCCCAGCCCCAGCCCCAGCCTCAAGCTCAGCTGCAGCAGCAGACGGTAATGATCACCCCAACATTCAGCACTGCTCCCCAGACGAGGATCATCCAGCAGCCTCTGATATACCAGAATGCGGCTACCAGCTTCCAAGGTGATTCAGAAGTCGGATGTGGCAGTGACGGTGGTTGAAAAGTTTGTGTGTCAGTTTGCTGATACTTCCGAGGTAGATTGTAAATAGTTCTGTCTCAATGAGGTTTTGGTAACTGCCAGTCAGAACTGTGGTCCGGGAACAGTTCATACGCTGCCTCTTCAAGTGCCTTAATAGCTGTTGTGCCTGCCAGCAAGCAAGTAGACACAGGGCTGTCCTGGTAACTACAGATGGAGGCTTGAGTAAAATTAGTCTTGAAACTTACCCAGGCAACAGCCAGACCTTGGCACCTGTAGGCTGCGAACTCTTCATTCAGCAAACATCTCCTGAGCATCCATTGCAGAGAATATGACTTCAGCGGAGGTGCTGAGTCTCCGAGTAGCAGGCCCTCAGTGTGCTGAGTGAAGGAGTGACTTTCCCTGTTGTGCTGTGTCCCAGCGCCTTTTCCTCAGATACCCTGTGCCCTGTGGGGAGCCCCGGGGGATTAGTATGCTCTGACAGTTCTACAGTGGGCTTCAAGGGTTAGGGCAGAGTGGGAACATCCAGCTCAAGGGCTGTCTCAGGCCCGAGAAATCATTTGGTCTGGCCCTGCCAAGGCATTAGGGGTGAGTTAATTCAATGTTTGACCAAATGTAGCAGGCTAATTTTTAAGTTGATAATTGTGTATGGCCCTCCAATGATGCTAAAAATATCCAAATGGCCCTTGGCAGAAAAAAAGGTTCCCCATCCCTGGTTTAGGGGATGGGGGGAGGCATACAGGCAAAACACTGAGATAGTCATCCCAAAGTACACTTTCTGTTCAATCTGTTAACTCCCTTGCTGGGCACAGTCATTCGCTGATTAGCTTCCCTCGCCTCCACCCCAGCACCCAGAATAATAAAATAATTTGTACTCGTTCACTCAGAAATGGATGCAGCCCTTCTGGGATGTTCTTGTTATGAGAGCAGCTTGTAAATGGCTGTGCACGTCTTCTCAGCAGCAGGTGGGGAGTCGGGATCATTATGAGGCACTCCATCCTCGGTTATTGCTGCAGCTGCAGTGACAGAATGCATTCCTCGTCCATGTGACTTTTTTCTCCTCTTCTCTCAAGTCCTTCAGCCTCAAGTCCAAAGCCTAGTGACATCCTCCCAGGTGCAGCCGGTCACCATCCAGCAGCAGGTGCAGACAGTGCAGGCCCAGCGGGTGCTGACGCAGACGGCCAATGGCACGCTGCAGACCCTCGCCCCAGCCACGGTGCAGACAGTGGCTGCGCCCCAGGTGCAGCAGGTCCCGGTAGGTGGCTGACAAGGATTCAGGGAGGCACTGCTTGGGGCTGTTGGCTGGTCATTGGTTGAAGATGTGGTCTACATACTAAGAAGGTCCATCGGAGTGTGGGGAATAGCTCATAGGGTGGGTAGGGTTGCCTGGGCCCTATAAGACACCAGTGAGCTTGGCATAGAGACCTGGCTGAGATGGCATCTGAGGATGTACACTGGCACTCACATAGAGTCCGTAAATGCAGGTGTATTATTTATACAGATAATGGGCATAAAACGGGAAAAAATGTGCTAAAATGTTAAGTCATGTATCATAGTGGCACTGAATTTTCTTACTAGCAAAGTAATTTATCTTTAAAATTTTTTCTTGGTTTATCATTTCTGCTTCTCAGCCAGGTTCCTGGCTTTCCTGGGTATGTCCAAAACCAGACCTCTCTCCCCGCCACCACTCACCGAGCCGTGCCCGCTCTTCCCCTGCGAGGCCTCTGGCACTGCTCTCCTCTAAGCCTTTCCACCTTGACACTAAGGGCTCTCTTTCTCCTCCTTAACCCAGTAATCAAGCTGTATTCTCAGTTTCATGACAATTTTATTTTCTCTTTCTTTTCTGGAGGGTCTGTACAGTTAGAAGCTAATGCAAAATAGAGAAGTAATGCACCTCCCTCTTTCTTTTCTTCCTTCTCCATACAGGTCCTGGTACAGCCCCAGATCATCAAGACAGATTCCCTTGTTCTGACCACACTGAAGACAGATGGCAGCCCTGTCATGGCCACAGTCCAGAACCCAGCCCTCACCGCCCTCACCACCCCCATTCAGACAGCCGCCCTGCAAGTACCAGTAAGAGCCACCTCCACACCCCACACACCTCTTGCCCTCCCCCTTCTGCCTCCTTTCTGGGAGGTGTTAGCCTCTGTGTGAGTAGGTGCAGGAGCTTTATGACATGTCAGTCACTTTGCAAAGTCACCTCCTTAGTTGCTCGGAAACAGCAGAGGAGCCCCATTTCCTGGACAACAGCTCCGCTCAAGACCATTTGCCTCTCAGGTCCTGCTGAGTGAGGTTGGGCTTCTGAAGGACCCTAGACCCACTAGGCAGGGAGGGCTCCAAGGTGAGGGACATGGAAGGCATCCGTCCTTCAGTTGTAGGGTTTCAGCCACTTTGAGCATCTTAGTAAGAGAGTCTGACAGAGTAAAAGGTGGTCAGAATTTGAAAGCAAGCTTTATTCATAAAAGCCAAGAACTGGAAGCAACCCAAATGTCCATCCAAAAAGAACTATTGATACATATGAGTTCATGATTGAACCTCAGATGCTGTATGTTGAGCAAAAGATGCCTGTCAAGAAAGAGCTCGTGCTAATGACTCCACTTATGTGAAGTTCAGGAAGAGCAACACCACGCTGTTGCTCACAGGAGGAAGGGGCAGGCGTTACTGGGAAGAGGCATGAGGGAACTTTTAGGGCAGCGGTTCTCAACCTGTGGGTCGCGACCCCTTTGGGGTCGAATGACCCTTTCACAGGGGTCGCCTAAGACCATAGGAAAACATATGTATAATTATATATTGTTTTTGTGATTAATCACTATGCTTTAATTATGTTCAATTTGTAACAATGAAAATAGATTCTGCATATCAGATATTTACATGACGATTCATAGCAGTAGCAAAATTACAGTTATGAAGTAGAAATGAAAATAATTTTATAGTTTAGGGTCACCACAACATGAGGAACTGTATTAAAGGATCGCGGCATTAGGAAGGTTGAGAACCACTGTTTTAGGGGGTAGAAATGCTCTGTTTTGATCTGGGTTATCATACATAACAGTTGAAGCTGTACACTTAAAATGTGTGTTTCTTATTCTGTGCAAATTATTTCTTGGTAACTAATGAAGTTGAGCAGCCTTTTATTTGTGCATCGGTCGCTTGGATATTTGAGGCCATTTATTGGACAAAATAAAACTAAAATTAGTAAAAATAGAAACAGGAGAAAGCAGATTTGAGGGGGTAAACGGGGAGCCCCTATGATTGGCCTATTTATTTAATAAATTGGCTCTGATGAGAGTGTCAGTCCTACCCTTGAGCTTTTTGATAGCCAGATTGTATAAGGAAAGGCAGTAAGTTGCTTAACTGTCATGTGACAGGGGATGTGTCATATACTGGGAGAAGGTTTCCCCTGGGGCCAGAGCGATGTGCTGTATGTGAGCTCAGCTCAGGGATGGTTAATGGTTTGACAGCAAAGCAGAAATCATATGACTTGTTCCTGGACCCCCTAGATCCAAGGATAAGACACGTTTATCCACTTTGATCCTGTTGAAGTGTTTTTATGGACAGTGATTCTGAAAGAGGCATAGCTACTGAGGTACCATCGCTCCTCAGGCTGCTTGGGGCCTGACAACCCAGAAAGGGTCTTAGGCCACAGAAAGCATTGCCGGCTGATGGCACATGGACAAGCTACAGGTTTGTCTTGTGAGGGTGCTTTACTCAGACTAACCGAGGGGGAATTCTGCCCTGTGTCTGTGCCTATTCTAGACCCTGGTGGGCAGCAGTGGGACCATTCTGACCACAATGCCTGTGATGATGGGGCAAGAGAAAATGCCCATTAAGCAAGTACCCGGGGGAGTCAAGCAGCTTGAACCCCCCAAAGAAGGAGAAAGACGGACGACACACAACATCATTGAGAAGCGGTATCGCTCCTCCATCAATGACAAAATCATCGAGTTGAAGGACTTGGTCATGGGGACAGATGCCAAGGTAGGTGCCAAGCAAATGGTGTTTCGTGCCCTACCATCTCCCCTCTACATGTTGTTGCCTCGGAAATTTAGGAATCTACAGGCCCACGATGAGTGAATGCAAATTGGGTGCTTTCTTATGAAAGCATGTAGGGTTTTTAAGATGACAGAATGTTAATCAGCATAAGGGGACGGCCGGGGGTTGGTAAGCAGTGCTCTTCCTGGACCTTTGACTCTGCTCTGCAGTGATCGTGGGCCGCAGAGTCACAGGCAGAGAAGCGCCTGCCACTCACTGGGGGCCAGGCACACAACTGTGTACCTTGACATCAGCTGATGGCATTGCTGTCCTGTGTTTAATTGTGCTCAGGGCGGCTAGCAATATTTTTACCTGCTGGGGATGAGAGAAACTGGAATTGGGTCTGGGATCAACAGTAAATAGAAGAAATTGATTTTTTATATATTTCTAATGTTTCAATGAATGTATCTCTGGCACATAGACTTATTTGTTTATCTTCACCTCTATTTTTTAAAGAAAATTTGAGCCCTAGCCGGTTTGGCTCAGTGAATAGAGCGTCGGCCTGCGGACTGAAGAGTTCCAGGTTCGATCCTGGTCAAGGGCACATGCCCAGGTCCAGGTTGCAGGCTCAATCCCCAGTGGGGTGTGTGCAAGAGGAAGCCGATCAATGATTCTCTCTCATCATTGATGTTTCTATCTCTCCCTCCCTCTTCTTTCCTCTCTGAAATCAATAAAAATATATTTTTTTTAAAAAATTGACTTTCCTTTGTAGCCTACAAATCTGAAAGGTACCTAATATACCTTTACTTAAAATAACCATCCAACAGTGTTCTGGTTTTTTGTCATTTGTTTTCTTTTAAGTTTTTTTGATGCTGGTATTATTATAGGAAGTTGTCATACAGCTAAATGTATTTATCGAGTGTCTATGTGCCAGGCTGGGAGCTAAGCTCTTTCTGTGTATTATCTCATTTAGCCCTCACTGCAAGCCTATGATTTATATAATTATCATTATCCCCTTTATAAGGGGGGGAAAGTGCACCTTGTCCTGATAGCAGAGAGCTAATCAGTGTGGGAGCCAGCATCTGAACTCAGCCCCTCCCGCTCCAGAGCCGTGCTGTCACTCCACCAGCTCGGGGCCTCTGCCCTCCTCACTGTGCAGCCTGCGCTATGCCACTGTTTTCACCCGTCCCCTTCTAGATGCACAAGTCTGGCGTTTTGAGGAAGGCCATCGACTACATCAAATACTTGCAGCAAGTCAATCACAAACTGCGCCAGGAGAACATGGTGCTGAAGCTGGCGAGTCAGAAGAACAGTGAGTGCTCATTGAGAGAACGGCTGTCAGGCGAGGTTGCAGGAGAAGTCCTGTGCCAGGCACCCGGGAGGGCCCGTTGATGCGGAAGAGGTGCCTCCGGGGGTGGAGCAGGAGTGGGGCCATCCCCTCATCTAGCCCAGCCCAGCCCCCTGCCCAGCCCAGGTGGGACTCTATAGAAACAGCCCGTTTGCCAGGTCGGGTTTTCTTTGCAGAGCTCCTGAAGGGCATTGACCTAGGCAGCCTCGTGGACAGTGATGTGGACCTGAAGATGGATGACTTCAATCAGAATGTGCTCCTGATGTCCCCTCCGGCCTCTGACTCGGGGTCCCAGGCCGGCTTCTCCCCCTACTCCATCGACTCTGAGCCCGGAAGCCCTCTGTTAGATGAGGCAAAGGTATGAGCTTTCGAAATCTTCCAACCTCTGGATCTCTCCCATCTCTCCAAAGTTAATAGTGGGTGGGGAGTGGGGGGACACAGACTGGTACCTGGGCTGGGAAGGAGCGGGAATTCAATGAAATTAGCCAGCTTTTGGAGAATAAAGAAAGAGAAAACTGACACGCAGGGTGGGGGGACGACACAGTCGGGGTCTTTAAGTGGTTCGGTGTAGTCTGCTTGAACGGGTCTTTGCTGAAACGGCCCATCAGAGAGGAATGAGGGCCAGATCCAGAGCGGAAACAGCAGCTGTCATGCGGGTGCGAGGCATTGCTAGAGGCGCCTCATTACTTCCCCTGCCGTAATGGGCCTGGCAAGACCACTTTGTGAGGTTCATCAGCTGGTTTAGGATGAGGCTGCCTCTGGGCCCTCTTCCAGAAATGATTACAGTTGTTGCAGTCTAACAAATAACTTCAAACCAGGGCCCTTTCATAGACCAAGAAAGCCCCCAGCAACTGCTGTTTAATGGGATTGGTTAAAAGAAGCTCGAGCCCAGTGGTCTTCCTGGGAACCCGTGGCAGCCACTGGGTCTGCACTGTGTGCTGACATTGGCGCTTTCTGACTCTGAAAACACAAAGTTCCCTGCCAAGATCCTTTTCAAACTTTGCATAGTATCATATACTTCATTTTATTAAGGAAGCTCTATTTTTTAAATGTTTTATAAATGTGATTCTGTTTGATAACAAAAGGCCATATGATGTATACATGAAATTAGTTAGGTATCTCAACATAAGAAATTTTCAAATGACTTTAAAATATTGAAATGAGTGGCGTGGTACATGCACATTGGGAGTTGAGAGATTCGACCCCAGCCTCCCTCCCTTTCTGGGGGTGCCAGGTGGGCCAGGCCTCTGCCTCCAGTTCTCCCTCTGTAAAGTGAGGAGGGGAAAAAGGCAACGTTGTGGTTTCAAAATAGGCTCCTGTACCTAGATCCATGCTGAAGTATGATCTGTAACCAACGCTATTGCAGTATAACTTATGTGTGATAAAGTGCACCTATTTCACAGTATTGCACGATATTCCCAGATATATACACTATGGCACCATAATCAAGATGCAGAACATTTTCATCACCCACGAAGCTCTCTGTACAGGTAGTTCACACCCCTCTCCAGCTCGGGCGGCTCCGAGCTCTGCCATTTGACTAGTCTTGCCTGCTGTGGACCCACACAGGAACCGTCGTGCGGTGCTCTGTTGAGAGACCTCTTTTTGAAAAGCACAGCTCGTCTGCCTTTTGTCTTCAGAACATGCTGTTTCGCAGGTGGCAAGAGGGCAAGTGCTGGGGTTGAGCGGCAGCTTCCTCCTGGCTTTACTCCTGTCCTGCTCAGTGGTCTTGAATGTAAATCTCACAACCTGATTCTGATCCACATAAAAGTAAAATGCTGTGAAAACCCAGGCAGCACTCATTCACTCTAACCTCGTGGCCCTGTGTTGAAGGTCAAAGATGAGCCGGACTCTCCTCCCATGGCGCTGGGCATGGTGGACCGCTCTCGAATCCTGCTGTGTTTCCTCACTTTCCTGTGCCTGTCCTTTAACCCCCTGACCACCCTGCTGCGGTGGGGAGGGGCCCACGACTCTGACCTGCACCCATCCTCGGGCTCTGGCCGCAGCGTACTGTCACTGGAGTCAGGTGGGTGGAGGCCCCCTTGTGCCACCGCATGAGTGGGCTGTGGTGGGGCAGACTGCTCAGCCTGCTCACCAGGCCCCAGAGGCCTTGGCAGTGATCCTCAGCTGCTCGCTTCTGGTAGGGCTGGCATAAGTCGCAATTTGCAAATAACAGCAAACCTGAGTTCAGTCAGAAAGAGCAGAATAAACTGGGAACCCACACTGCTATAATTCCCCAGGCACAGGATTGGGGGGAGGCCTATTAAAAATATATATTTTTATTGATTTCAGATAGGAAGGGAGAGAGATAGAAACATCAATGATGAGAGAGAATCGTCGATCAGCTGCCTCCTGCACGTCCCCTACTGGGGATCAAGCCCACAACTCAGGCATGCGTGGGAAGTCGAACCATGACCTCCTGGTTCATAGGTCAATGCTCAACCATGGAGCCACACTGGCCGCACCAGGGGAGGCGAGGTAGGGGGGCTACTTGAACAAGGATGTGGTGTTTTTCCTAAGTCATGAAACCAGTGGCCTAACCCCCTTGGCTAACAAAGATTTTTGTGGCGCTCAACTCCTTAGTGACAGGGATTACAAGGTTGCTATTTAGGCTCTAGAATTGTCTCACATTTTCCTGTCATGTGGAGTATTGCTATCTAAGCACTGAGACACTGTTAATAATGAAGTGGTATTGTTAGCTGCCCAAAGACAATGCCAGGGGCCAGGCAGGCGCCCTGCAGCCCAGGGCTGCTCCAGGGCCTTCCTCGCAGGCTGACTGAGGCGCTGCTCTCTAGGTTCTGGGGGCTGGTTCGACTGGATGATGCCAACGCTCCTCTTGTGGCTGGTCAATGGAGTGATTGTCCTGAGCGTCTTTGTGAAGCTGCTGGTCCATGGGGAGCCAGTGATCCGGCCACATTCGCGCTCCTCCGTCACCTTCTGGAGGCACCGGAAGCAGGCAGACCTGGACCTGGCCAGGGTGAGTTCCGCCCTTCACCTTTCCCTTCCCCCCGGGCTGAGCCAGTAACTTAGCAATTTGTATGAATACCCCAGTGAACACGTCCTGTGGTAGGTGCTTGCAGGGGAAGGTGGCCGGGGTGTTGAGAGGGCGAAGGGACCCCGCCCCTGACTGTCACGGCAGTGGAGCAGAGGCACATATGCATAAATAATTCCACGGACACGAGATGACAGGAAGACTAAAGTGCTGTGGGAGTTTGGGGCAGAGGCATCTGGCTGAGGAATCTGGGGCTTGAGCAGAGCGGTCAAGCGCAGGAAGGACCGGCTAACCAGAGAGGAAGGCGTGCCTCCATGGGACATTTGGGGACCGGCAAGTAGATGGGTGTACCTGGAGCGTAGGGAATGTCAGGAGAGAAGCTGAGGCTGGGGGTGTCGCTAGGGCCCACAGAGGGGAGGTCTTCGACTAGTAACCGTTTGGGGCTTTTTTCCCAGTTCTGTGGAGAACCAGGAAGATTTCTAGCAGGAAAATTAGCTGAAAGTTTTGTTTTGAAATCAGCAAAAGAGAGTTCATAGGTAGGATTCTGGGGAACTCAGCCCTGAGGGAAGAGTTAAACATCCCTGTCTTGGGAAGCCCAGGAACCAGAGCACCCTCGGCAGCAGAAAACCTCGTCCTGTGCCTCCCTGGCTCCCAGGACGCAGGTGTGGTGCCGTGGGCCCACCCCCTGAAGTAGGGCTCTTCCTGGAGAACAGAACCCAGGACGTGTGTCATGGAGGCAGGTTCTGTCTGTGCGTAGAATGCGACTGGCGGCTGGGTGAAGGGTGGATTAGAGGAGGGCGACACATGCACAGGAGCAGGTAGGGAGAGTGGCAAGGACCTGAAGTGAAAGGAGAGGCATGTCGAGGAATTTGACATGTAACATGGAAAGGAAGTGACAGTGACATTGACTCAAAGATGGGGCTCCAAGCCGCGGTGTTGGGAAGTGCCGTGAGAGGGCCCTGTGGCCACGGGGCTGAGGCCTGTCGGACAGAGTGTGTCGGAAGCTCTGCACCTGCTGGGAGGGTGCCTGCGAGAGTGGGAAGAACCAAAGTCTGAGCCTTGAGAACAGCCAACTTTCCTGGGGAAGTCAGGGAAGAGGAGCCATGGGCACAAGGAAAGGTGCCTCCTTTGGAATCTGTAAATGCAGGTGCTTCTCCTGGCTGGAAAGATGCCACCGCCACCTTAGAGATGGTCACTCTCGGAGCACCGTCACCCACTTTCCCTGTGATAGCTCTGGTCCTGTAGTGAGGCAGGAAGACAAGCATGGGTTTCCTCCTCACTGCATGATGTGGGAAAGGACAGGAGAGGTTACCTCCGTTTCCCAAGACGGGAGCCTGAGTCTTCGAACGCCAGTAACAAGAGAAACAGAGTGAGAAAGCAGGCTTCAGTTCCGGACCATAGACGCTCTGAGGTGGGCAGAGTAGTTCATCCACATCCTTCGTTAGAGTGGTTCAGCCGGGGATTTGCCAAAACCGTAGTTCTCAACCGTTAGCAGGCCCGCCCTCCGAGGTTCTGGTTCAGTAGGTCCGGGAGGGTGGGAGTAGGACAGCCAGAATTTGCCTTTCTAACAAGGTCCCAGGGGCTGATGCTGCTGGTCTCCAGGGACCACACTTTGAGAACCTAAAAGATCACATGAGTCATCATCTAAACCCATGTTGTCATCTTATGTATAAAAGTACTGTGGGAAACACTGAAGATTATTTGCTCAAAGATAGAACACAGTTCAATCTCAATTTAGTAAAAATATCAGTAGTCATTCTTTCTATGGGATAAGATTACAAATGATTTCCCTTTTTTCTGATTTTTTAGCTTTCTGAATTTTTCCAGATTTTTTTCAATGAGCATGTATCACTCTGATAACCTGGAGAATGAAAGGAGAGCGAAAAATGTTATTAAAACCAAAAGACCACAGTAAGACCTGTGAACGTTAACCCTTCTTGCTGCTTTCTAGGGGGATTTTGCGGCGGCTGCTGCCAACCTACAAACCTGCCTGTCGGTGTTGGGCCGGGCGCTGCCCACCTCCCGCCTGGACCTGGCCTGCAGCCTCTCCTGGAACGTGATCCGCTACAGCCTGCAGAAGCTGCGCCTGGTGCGCTGGCTGCTCAAGAAGGTCTTCCAGTGCCGGCGCGCCA
>NW_005354915.1:112890-121813 GCF_000412655.1 Myotis brandtii
AACAACACCACCCGGGACGCTGCCCTGGCCTACCACAGGCTGCACCAGCTGCACATCACAGGTGAGCGCCACGCGGTGCCCTGTGCCATCTCCACCCTCGCTTGGTTTGCCAGTTTCCCGCCTCAGTCGCCGCCCCTTGTACACTGCTCTGTTAGATGGTCGGACAGACCTTCCGCCCGCAGCCACAGCTGTGAGGATGCTCAGTACCGTAGTGCATCAGTTTAAGGCACACGCATTTTTTCTCATTATCATCTCCAATTGGGGCTGTGTCCTCTACACAGTGGCATGCCATGTGCCATGGTTGCATTGGCAGTGTTTTTTCCTTAGTGGTACCTAAATTAATGGGGAAGCTTAAAAGTGATGGTATCTTAGATTCAACGAAATTTCACGCAACAAACTCCTGTTCTAACAGAGAGGCAGGCAGGCAGGTCAACAAGTGGATGGCAGCTCACTGTGGTGGAGGGAGCAGACAGATCGGGCTTCCGTGGAGGTGGGTACTTGTTGGGAAGGGTTTCAGGAAAGGCTTCCTGCAAAGTCTTGGCTTTGCATAGAAGGATGCATAGCGTTTACCAGTTCTGCAGTGCTGTGGGCCAGGCGCTGTGCAAGGCTCTGACTGAGGAGACAGAGGTAACTGAAACACAGATCCCACACTGCCCAGTGCCCTCCCTCCCTCAGAGGAGAAAACCCAGTGGGACCGACTCCTAACACCTATGCAGAATGAGGTATGGGGGCTGAGCTCTCCCTACTCCGATAAAAAGAGCGGTCCAGTGGGAAGAATGCGGGGCTGGGTGAGATTGGGAGACCTGCTTGGCCACCGTCTGGACCTTTGACATGGGCCCACTCTGAGGCTCAGCTTTCCCCCTACTGCTTGCCCTGGCCACCTCCCAATCCTGTGAAAGCCTGAGGCTTGCTGGGCCATCATGCCTTTGCAAGGTCACTTCAGCCCCTGACTTCAAGGTCCCCCCAGATGAGCTGTCAGCCCTCATTGAGGAGGGCGTATCAGCCTTTCCTGGCCGTCCAGCTGCTAACCTAAGATGTGTCTGCCATCATTGCTCAGTTTTGTGTTTCTTTCTCAAAAGGGTGCATGGTTATATACCGTGGGGTCTGTTTAAGGGAAAATAAATTCAAATCTGGTGATTTCAAGTTCTTCATGACCTCTCACAAGGCTGGGAGACAGGCTGCAGCACAGAGCACAGCTGCACTGCTGAGTTTTGGAAGATGGTACATGTGCCCGTCTGAGTCCTCTGCAGGCCCCCTTATACAGAACATGGGCATGACAGGCATTTTTGTGTCCCTCTGTGAGGTGGAGAGAAACCTGAAGCTACTAAATTGCAGGGCCCAGCACCCCATCAGGACTGTCTGGTCACAGAGTTCATGTACTTTCTTGTTTGTTTCTGCTGTGACTCTGTGCTAGGAAAGCAGGAAAAGCTCGGCTTGGTGTCTGTTTCTGCCTCCACAGGGAAGCTCCCTGCGGGATCTGCCTGTTCAGACGTCCACATGGCTTTGTGCGCTGTGAACCTGGCGGAATGTGCAGAGGAGAAAATCCCGCCCAGCACGCTGGTGGAGATCCACCTGACTGCGGCCATGGGGCTCAAGACCCGGTGTGGAGGCAAGCTGGGCTTCCTGGCGGTGAGTGCCTTCGGTTCCCTTCTGCCAACCTTCCATCTTCACTGGGCGTCTTCCCCAGCCAGGAGCTAAGATGCAAAAATAGCTGTGGGCCCTGCCCTTGGGTGCTGACCGCCTAGAGGGGTCATTCCATAGGTGCTTAGAGCAGTGAACAAAGCAGACCAAAATGCCCCCCTCGTGGCCCTTACCTGCATGAGCAGGACAATTTGGTGCCAGGCGATAAGATTGATTCGGTATATAGAGTGACCCATATTTGGGAGTTAATATGGGCTCTTCTGCCTTTCAAGTGGTGATAAAAATTCTTGCAATCTTCTGGTCATGTCTTCTGGTTCATTTATTTGCTCAAAAGGTATTTGTTGGGTACTTTGTGTTGGTCACGGCTCTGTGGATCCAGAAATGGAAGCTGGTGCAGGTCTGCAGGGAGCCCAGGCCAGGGTATGATGGCCAGGCCCGGGGTGGTCATCAGGCACCTCCAGTGTCTGGGGTGGATCCAGCCTTGGGAATTCGCAGGCCCTGCTATCAGCTGGCTCCCAGGCTTCCTCTTCCTCCAGCAGACAGGATGCTTTACCAGTGCCCGCTTTGGGTAGGCTGCGGGGCAGTCCGCTGTGTTTAAAGCAGGGTGCTCACATCTCCGTTTGTGTCTGTACCTCAGTAAAGGGACTGAGGAGCTGAGTGTTCACTCAGCAAACATCACTGAGTCCCTGCTCTGGGCCAGGCACTTGTATGTAGTTGTGGCTTGTCCCTTCTCTGTGCTTTATAGTATTCCATTGTCAGGCGGGACTTGTAGATGAACTTTTGAGTTGTTTCCTGGTTTTGGTTATTTGAATAGTGAGTGCTGCTGTGAATGTCCCCGTTCCTCTCTGAGGGAGCACGTGACTGCATCTCTAGGAATGGCGTTGCTGGGTCAGAGGCTCAGCTTTAGTAGGTGCTGCCGAACAGTTTTCCCCAGTGGTTGTGCCGAATTCCACTCCACCAGCAGCGTCCAGTTGTTCTGCATCCTCGCCCAGAAACATGACGGTGTCGGTTTTGGTTTTGTAGCCCTTCTGCTGGTATCTCCTGGTGGTTTTCATTTGAATTTCCCAGCTGATTAATGATGAGACCTTTTCATTGGCCATTTGGATGGTTTGTTGACTATTTGGGTAGTCTCTTTTGAGAAAACCCTAGTCAGGTCTTTTCCCTGTTTTTGATTTGGGGAGTCTGTCTTTTTATGGATCTGAGATCTTTGTAATCTGGCTGCAATCCTTGTTGGATGTGTGCCTTGCGTGTGTCTACTCCAATCTAGGGCTGCCTGTTCTCTCCCTTAGTGGTGTCGATGAATGAGCACAAGTTCTTAATGTTCATGAAATCGAGATATGAGTCTTTCCCTTTACAGTTCGGCATTTTATGTCCTGTTTAATAAATCTGTCCTACCTAAAAGTCCTGAAGGTAGTCTCCTGTATTAGCTGCTGGATGCTTTATTTCGCACTTTTCACACAGAGGCCCATCTCCATCTGAAATTTATTTTTGTATGAATTTAAGGGAGGGGGTTGCAAGATCTACTTTTTCCCATATGGCTATGGCCCTGTCCCAGATCCGTTCTTAAAACAGCTGTCCTTCCCTGCTGTGCCGGGGCCCCTTTTCCTAAAGCAAGGGCTCGTGTGATAGGTCTGCTCTGGATGCTCTAGGCCCGTGGTCGGCAAATTGCGGCTCGCGAGCCACAGGCGGCTCTTTGGCCCCTTGAGTGTGGCTCTTCCTAAGCCTTAGGAGTACCCTAATTAAGTTAATAACAATGTACCTACCTATATAGTTTAAGTTTAAAAAATCTGGCTCTCAAAAGAAATTTCCATCATTGTACTGTTGATATTTGGCTCTGTTGACTAATGAGTTTGCCGACCACTGCGCTAGTATGTTCCAGTGCCCTCACCCCACACTCCGTAATGGCCGAGTCTTACATGTCTTGACATCTGGAAACGTCAGGCCTTTGGCGTTAGTGATTAGTGTTGGCTCTTCACCTTCCCATATAAATTTTGAGATCATCTCGGCATCGCAGCTCCTACTGGGGCTCCTATCGTTCTCATTGCTAAGATGCAGCTGTCCTTCAAAGGGAATTAGAGAGCCTATTTGTGGGAGACGAGTGTGGCAGCTACGGGTCGGGAAAACAGTTCCCTTGAAACTGGTCCTGCCCATCAGCTTCCCACCCCCGGCCTCCCGGAAAATACTTGGTATGTCTGACTAGCAGCGAACAGTTTGATGTGTCTTTCCTCAGAATTTTCTTCCTGCATATACTAATATGTGTGTGCTATAATTTATTTAACATAACCATATCAGAAATTCGTTTTGCCACTTGATTTTTTTCAACCTAACGGTAAGTCTTGGGCCTCCTTTGTCACCTTCGCCTGCAGAGGCACATGGCCCCAGCACGTGTTTGTACCATTGTTGTTTGAGCCAGTTCCTACTGAGGGAGTAAGAAGCAGCGTCAGAGCCGAAACCGGTTTGGCTCAGTGAATAGAGCGTCGTACTGCGGACTGAAAGGTCCCAGGTTCGATTCCGGTCAAGGGCATGTACCTGGGTTGTGGGCACATCCCCCGTAGGAGATGTGCAGGAGGCAGCTGATCGATGTTTCTCTCTCATCGATGTTTCTAACTCTCTATCTCTCTCCCTTCCTCTCTGTAAAAAATCAATAAAATATATTTAAAAAAAAAAAAAAAAGAAGCAGCGTCAGAAGCAGTGCTGCGGGGAGTGTCCTCTCCCACTGCCTGCACCCACTTCAGGTTGCATCTCTAGAAAGCAGTGATGTTGGGTCAGAGGGTATAAATACTATACCATGAATGGTGTTGACATTTTGCGGTTTTTAAGAAGGTGAGGAGAGGGGAGGACCTGACCTTCTGGGCACGTAACTGCCCCTTTCATCCGCTTGCTTATTTTGGGACGGGATAGATTAAAGAGGCCTAGACCAGAGGTCCTCAAACTTTTTAAACAGGGGGCCAGTTCACTGTCCCTCAGACATTCCACACATGCGCACTGCGGGCCCAGGACGAGTCGGCTGCTAAGCAGGACGGGCAGCGGCGGCAACAACACCCGGCGGGCTGGATAAATGTTTTCGGCGGGCCGCATGTGGCCCGCGGGCCGTAGTTTGAGGACGCCTGGCCTAGACAGTACTTTCTTAATGAGGAAGAAGCTTTGGATTCAGTTGAACATATTTAGCAAGTGAGTGCGGCTTAGGCGATAAGCAGAGGCCTCTGGAAATGGTTTAGGCCTGAGGTCCCCTATCTTCCTCAGTTCATAGCACCCTTTGTGTCTGTAGTTTTTTTCGTGTTTTGTCTGGGCTAACAGAAATGCCTAATAATTCTGTGGTTGGTTAGTTAGATACAAATATCTTACAGATATTTATGTTTTAATTTAGTAGCTATTAAAAAATAATACACAAAATTGAAAGGAGAAATTTTTCTTAACCATAGTTACTTACCATTGGGCTGTGTGTGTCTGTTGGGCACCGCACACCTTCTTAGACTTCACAGTCAGATTGGATGCCACCACCTTCATTTCTTGTTGTACATCTCCTTTCACTCAGCACTTGCTTTTTATTACAACCCCCGAAACTCAGCTTCACAAAGATGTGACATCACCAAAGGAAGGTCGTACGATCTCGTGTTGAGATTGAACTACCTCCATCTCATACTGAGCATTGCTGTATTTACCTCAAAAATGTAACATCCAGTTCAACATACACTTCACATTCTGTGTATTGTTTTTCGACGAAGCTTTCTTTTCACTCATCATCTCCGACAAGTGCAACTCTAGCCAGCCGCTGGAAAGTGAAGAGCAGAAATGTGGGCGGGGAGACAGCCCTCTGCCTCCTCTGGAAAAGGGTTGGGGAAGCAGGAGAAAACAAAGGCTAGCAATAAACCGTGCCAGCCATTCCTGTGAACTCATTAACATGAACTCATTTCACTGTCGCAACCATGCCATGAGTTCACTGTGGTGCTTTAGGGTGCCCTTGGCACACTATTTGAGAACCATAAGGTCACAACCTGGAGTTGGACTGGCCCTCAGGATATAAACAGTTCTGAGTGTCCTGCCTCCGCTGCTGGATTTGGCAATTAGCAGATGAGTTATAGGGGAGGAGGCTCCAAGGCCCTGGCTTGGGTAAGCTCTGGTGTCTATAAAATTTAGGGAAATTGTCATAGAGTGATAATGCTAAGAAAATTAAAAGAGCAATAGAAGTTATTTTCTCAATTTCCCTTCTAGAAGCCGTCCTATGGATGACTATTACCTAGGATTTATATTTCTTATTAATTCAAACCACTAAACTGAAACTTCTCCTCCACCCCAACTGAGATTTGTTGTAACTAAGGTTTTTCTTTTCTTTTTAGGGAATTCAGCTTTAAAATGTATTTTAACGTAATGATTTCTAAATGGCTTCTCTGGGTTCCTCTTTCAATGCAACCCAAACAGGCTTATTTCTGCTTCTGCTGGTGGGTGACATTTGGTCCATGTCCTCGGTTTCCCCTGAGCAGCCATCAGGCAGGTACTCTCGGGAGACATTGGAGAATTGGAGAGTTTCCAGCTGTTAGAAGGTTCTCCAACTTCAGGGGCCCTGGCATTGCCGCCGGCCCACCCCCACCCTCCTTGGGAGCCTCGGCGGCTGCTCCAAGCACTGCCATTCCAAGCTCAGGTCCAAGCCCAGATTGAGCAAGCGCTCTCCTGAGGGTCAGGAAAAGGTCTTGGGATCCCTTTGCATTTGCTCTTCAGGACCCTTTTTCAGGCACGGTAGTCAGTGAAGAGGAGGAAAGGCCATAGTGCCACCAGCCTGTGATGAGAGCTTGAAGCAAAATGCCCCACCTGGCCTCCTGAGTGCCGTGATAATATTCGAGTGTGTCTGTAGAGCAATTTGGCCAGGTCGTTTTCTCTCGGATTCAAGCGGCTGTCTCCAGACTCCCATGGAGAGGAGCCGTCTCCTCAGCCGTGTTCCTTGAGTGGCGCATTGGCGATGCTATTTCTGATCCTGACATTCAGGTCTTCTGAAGCCGTTATATTAGCTGATGGCTACTTAGAGCTCAGGAAAGGTCAGAACCATCAGACTGAACCAGACAAGGAGACAGCTGCTCCGCTCATTGTGGGGGCCAGGGTAGAAGTGTGACATGCGGGTCTGTGGGCTGGCCCAGTGCCCTCTGTGGGCTCCTGAGCTCCCTGTGCATTCTTCTCCCCCCCCCCCCCCTGCTTTGTCCCCCCCCCCCCCCGCCCCCCCTCCTACCTTCTGTGCTCATTCAGGTCGGCCTGTATCAGGTGGCTTTATGGGTTAGAAATCATGGGTTTTAGACTGAAGATATCCTCACTTAGAAAACAACAACCCTAGCCCTGTGGTTCAGTTGGTTGGGTGTCATCCTGTGATCAAAAGGTCACCGGTTCGATTCCCAGTCAGGGCACATGCCCAGGGTTGCAGGCTCCATCCCCGGTGCAGGGAGTGCAGGAGACAGTCGATCGATGTTTTGCTCTCCACATCCTTGTTTCTCTCTCTCTCTCTCACTCTCTCTCTCTCTCTTTTTTAAACATAAATGACAGAACTTCTGAAGCCAAGGATAGACAGCATTATCCCTGTGGTTCTTGTTCCTGGGGCCGTGACGTCATTACCCTGCAGGCAGAGGAGAGGCCCAAGGGGCTGGGCTGCTGGCTCTTGAATTGTCCAGCAACGAGGCTTTCAAAGTCTTCCTTGGTCTTTCCTTGAAGGCGGGCCACTGGGCCACTGGCCCTAGTTTCAGGGGTGGCATTTACTTTCAGGGTCCCAGCCTTGCCCTTGCTCTTTCCCCAGCCCGCCGCCACCCCGGTGTCACACGTGGTCCTTGTCCTTCCACAGAGCTACTTCCTCAGTCGAGCCCAGAGTCTGTGTGGCCCCGAGCGCAATGCTGTCCCTGACTCGCTGCGCTGGCTCTGCCACCCCCTTGGCCAGAAGTTTTTCATGGAGCGGAGCTGGTCAGTGAAGTCAGCTGCCAAGGAGAGTCTGTACTGTGCCCAGAGGAACCCAGGTGAGAACCCCTGCAGCCACTGTGAACTGGAGAAAGACGAGACCCACCAGCACGGTGAGGTGACTGTGCCCCGGACCCATGGGGACACAGGATGTCCCAGTCTCGTTTTCCCCGAAGCTTAGGGAGGTCGTGAGCCTGGTCAGCAGCTAAGCTGGGTTTGCAGCTTCTGACAGCCCAAGCCCGTGCTCCGTACATCAATCAGAATGTTGTTGCCCTTGTTCTGGGCGCTTTGGCGACACGGGGACGTGTGGAGTGCTGTTCGCTGGCCTAGGTCCCACTGGAAAGCAGACAGACGTATATGGAGCCGTTAGGGAACAATAGGCGACAGGCGTCTCCACGTGCTCAGAGGGGTGCAGGGACAGGGCTCCAGGCGTCGGGAGACGCTCGCTCACTGTCCCTGGTGTTTGACAGTGATTGGAGTCGACCTGCCAGGCCTCGGAGTGGCAGGGGCTGCATGGGTTGACTCAGACTTGAGTGGCCAGTGGCTTTCTGCTCTCTGTGCTGGTCCCCTCTCTACACTGGGGGTGTGGGGAGAGGGGCATTTCCACAGGGACAGGTGTGTGTGTGTGTTAAACATTTTGGAGAGTAGGAGCGTCCACTATCTTTTAAAAAAAAATAACTTCACTGCTCAATATGAGAATGGTGCACAGCACCAAAAAGTAAAGACGAAAGCAAAAGCCAACCTAAGACTCTCAGCCGCTACCCCCCCGCCCCCTCCCCGCCATCTGCTTTGTCCACACCTGACCTTTCACTGGCTTTCTTACCTTTCGGAGGCTCTGGATCTAGACCTTGTCACCTGGAATGTGTTCATAAGTGTCCTGCCTCCTTGTTCTTGTCAGGTTTAGGCTCACACGTGTGTGTGTGTGTGAGGGGAGGGGAGGGGCTGGTGATGCCCTGCTTTGGGCCTGCGTGGGGGCTTCCAGCTGTCAGTCAGCTGTTGCAAGTGTTGCAGGGCCCCTTATTGATTAATCAGCGCAGCCAAACCGTCGCTGGCCCCAGGTCCTGTGACAAGGCTGTGGAAAGCAGGAGCAGGGTCTTCCTTGTCGTGTCAAGGCAGCTATCGCCTCCTTTTCCTCCTCGGTGGCTTCCTCCTGAGCCTCGGGGAGAACAGTGGCCTCTGAGACTTGGGGCAGCCGTCTGCCTTCCCATTTTCTGTTTTCTGACAAGGCTTGCAGCCACTGGCCTTGAACAGAAGTACTGAGCTCATTGCCAAGGCAGCACACGCACACGCACACGCACACACACACACAACCCACCCACAACCATGCATAGTCTTGGGCTCTGCATCTGAGGCT
>NW_005354915.1:121894-134631 GCF_000412655.1 Myotis brandtii
GATAGCTATATCTTGAGTTCCTCTCCCCACCCTGTTTTCTATGTAAAGACAAAATGGGCTCATGGATAAAAATCCATTTAACCCTTCTCCTGGGCTTCCTTTTCTTCAGCCGACCCCGTTGCCCAGGTCCACCAGGCCTTCTGCAAGAACCTGCTGGAGCGAGCGGTGGAGTCCTTGGTGAAGCCTCAGGCCAAGACAAAGGCCGGAGACCAGGAAGAAGAGAGCTGGTAATGTCCGCACGACGGCCCTGCCGTGGCTGTCTGTCCGGGAAGCTCCAGGGCAGCTGTGAGGCCCGAGCTCCTGGAGCAAACAGGCCCTCACGTCAGGCCTGTAGGAAATGGAATTCCTCCTTTGTATGTATTCCTCCAACTTGGCCGCTGCCCTTCGCTCCCAGGCTGAGTGTGTCACTTTCCCCTTTATTTTCCCCATCCCTCAGCGGCGGAGTCAGTTCTCAGAGCAGGTTGGGGATGTGGTTTCCTTCGGGTGGGGAGGGCTGCCCGGTTAGGGGAGAGGAATGGAATGCGGAGAGCTCTGCAGAGGCAGCCACCTCTGGCCGACATCTTGGGGACCCAGACCTTTACTGAAAGTTCTTAATGCTTTCATAGTTCATAAGCACCGTCTTTTCTTCGCGGGGTAGATCATTCTCGTACAAGGAAGGCCCAGGTCCTGACTGAAATGCCCCTGAGTGGGAAGGGGAGGGCATTTCTGCCCCAGAGATCAGAAAAGTTCTGGGAGGTGGTGCCATTTGAATTGGGCCTTGAGGGGAGGAGTCGGGTTTGGGGGCCAGGAAGGAAAGAGAAAGCCCGGCCCACCTGGCAGGCAGAGGGAAGCCGGTGTCAGTAACATGAGAAGAAGGAAGGCCTGTGGAGAGTGCGAGTGGCGTAGGCGCGGAGCTCAGGCTGTGCCTGGCATGGAGGAGAAGGGGCCGGAAACGGCCATTGGGTCTCAGAGCTGGAGGACTGACCAGCCAGGCTACTAGTGTGGTCCTTGTGTTCATTCTGATGGACATGGGACTCTTTCTTTTCATTCTAGTGAGTTCTCCAGTGCCCTCGAGTACCTGAAATTGCTTAATTCTTTTGTGGACTCTGTGGGGATCGTGACCCCGCCCTTCTCCTGCAGCTCCGTGCTCAAGTCCGCCCTTGGTAAGCATCTTGCAGGGTGGCTTCCCGGGCCCGGGTTGCTTAACCATCCCAGCCTCCCCAGGTAGTTGTGAGTACACCCTCGAATCTTTTGGATCTGAGGTTTGTATCTACAGCTCCCCCAAAGCCCTCCCCACAGTTACCCCTACTGGCAGCATTCTGGGGTCAGAAAATAATGATTCTCCTAGAAGTGGCATGTGAATATCTTCCCTGGGTCCTGGCTGGCAGGGCAGGTCAGCCACCTTCCCAAACACCCAGAACAGGACAGGCAGCAAGTGGTCCAGGGCCCAGAGGCTGGTGGGGACTCACCTTTCAGACACCTAGTCGCCCACCTCACCCCAGGCTGCCTTGGGTCTGACACTCTCTGATGAAGAGACCTTTCTGTACTGCTCCAGCTCCCCATGGCCTTGGGTGACACAGGGCAATCGCTGACTGAGTTGGCACCAGGACATTCTTTGTTTCTGTCTCTAAAATGCCAGCAGGATGATGGCACATCAGCTGCCACCTCCTGGGCTTCTGAGGCTGCTGGAAGGAAGGGGGTGTCATGCTCCCTTGTAGTCACTCTCCCTAGGGAAGGAAGGATCGCAGAAAACTGGCTGCCCTATGGCAACTGCTGACCTCATGGCCTGTCTTTATTTCAGAGTTTAGAACACGCTCTTAGGCCTTTTATTTTACATGTCTATTCCACTGGCATCTTGAAATCACTGGTATCATAAATTTGCATTTGAGAAAACTAAGCCTCAGAGGAAACGACTTAAAAGGTTCTAACTCAGTGGTTCTCAACCTCTGGCCCTTTAAATACAGTTCCTCATGTTGTGACCCCCAATCAAAATTATTTTTGTTGCTACTTCATAACTGTAATTTTGCTACTGTTATGAATCGTAAATATCTGATATGCAGGATGGTCTTAGGCGACCCCTGTGAAAGGGTCGTTCGACCGCCAAAGGGGTCGCGACCCATAGGTTGAGAACTGCTGTTCTAACATGTGCCCAGCCAGTGTTGCTCAGTGGTTGAGCATTGACCTATGAACCAGGAGGTCACAGTTCGATTCCCAGTCAGAGTACATGCCCGGGTTGGGGGCTTGATCCCCAGTAGGGGGGGATGTGCAGGCAACCAATCAACAATTTTCTCTTATCATTGATGTTTCTATCTCTCTCTCCCTCTCCTTTCCTCTCTGAAATTAATAAAAATATATATACTAGAGGCCCGGTGCACGAAAATTTGTGCACTGGCGGGGGGGGCAGGGTCCCTCAGCCCGGTGCACCCTCTCGCAGTCCAAGAGTCCTCGGGGGATGTCCGACTGACGGCTTAGGCCTGCTCCCCTCGGACATCCCTGTGGGAGTGCATTGATTACCAGGGGGCAGCTGTGGCCCTGCCCCCCATTGCCCCTCTGCCGTCATCGTCGCCGCACCCCTATCACCGTCCCCTCCCTCTGCCCACTGGCACCTGCCTTGGCTGACTTGGCGCCATCCACTCTCTGGCCCCGCCCCCCGCTGACCGGTCATTCCACCGTTCAGTCGATTTGCATATTAGGCTTTTATTATATAGGATTTTTTTTTTAAGTTTCTAACATGATCCTGTTCCTACAGGTACTTTGGAAACACCATTTGTCATGGCTGGCCATTCAGGTGTTTCCAGCTCTTTATTTACAAATAACGCTACGTCTTTGTTAAACTTTTTTTCTCAATTTCTTTGTGATAAATTGCCCAAATGGGATTATCAGGTTAATAGGAGTGAACATTTTTAAGACTCTTGATACATATTGCCAAAAGGTGCTGGTGATGCTTGCACCAGAATATGTAAGGGCAGCCCTGACTGGTGTGGCTCAGTTGGCTGAGCGTCATCCCATGCCTGGGTTGTGGGCTCGAGTCCCAGTAGGGGTGTGCAGGAAGTAGTTGATCAATGTTTCTATCCCTCTCTCTCCATCTCCCTCCCTCTCTCTCTAAAATCAATAAAAACATTTTAAAAAAAAGAAATGTGAGAGTGCAACAGAGGCCCCTGGCCCATCACCGGAAAGTAAAGATGGCATGTGCCAGCCCTGGCTGGTGTCGCTCAGTGGCTAGAGGTCAGCGGAGCACCAAGGGGTTTCAGGTTCAATTCCTGGTCAAGGGCAGGTATCTGGGTTGCAGGTTCGATTCCCCAGCCCCAGTCAGGGCACGAGTGGGAGGCAACCAATTGATGTGTCTCTCTTGCATCGATGTTTCTCTCTTTCTCCCTTCTACTCTCTAAAATTCAATGGGGAAAATATCCTTGGGTGAAAATTAACAACAACAAAAAGAATGGCACAGGGGCCTGCAAGTCCCCAGCATGGCCGGCAGTCGGCAGCGACACCTGGGCAGGTGCTGCGTTCCAAAAAAGCTATATAATTTATTTTTTTTTTGGAATAAAGAAACTTTAGACTATTCAGTTATTTTGAACCACAATGATAAATTTCTGTGATGTGTATATGGTGTGGGTGGGGGGCAGCTGAAATTTCTTAGACTTGACAGGCTTGGTAAATCTGATTGTAAATTTTAATTTACCATAGACCAAAAGAAAGAAAGAAAATTACGATAAAGTCATGAACAGAGAAAACAGGAAACAATGAAAAGTTTTTAAAATCAAGGTCTAGCTTCTAAGGATATGATGACTAGCTTTTCATTTGTTTCATTCGTGTATTAATAATGTCTTGGTTGTATAAAAAATATTTTTTGAGTCTGTAGGCTACTTATTTTGCTGTTGCCCAGATTGGTATTTAATATATGGATAAAAAGAGTCTGTACTTAAAAAAAGAAAGAAAGAAAGAATGGCACATGCCACGTGGGGATGAGGTGCCTCCAGCAAGCTGAGATTCACAGGTCTCTGTGGGTGATGGAGGGACGTTTGGTACCATCCTCCCTCAGGTCCAGACGTCGTCTGTCGTTGGTGGACTTCTGCCATCACTATGGCCATCGGCTGGCTCCAGGGAGACGACACGGCTGTCCGTGCTCATTTTACCGAAGTAGAGCGTGTCCCCAAGGCCCTGGAAGTGACCGAGTGAGTAAGCCTCTGTGACCACTTCTCCAGGCTCGCTTGTCTGGGTTAGCGGGAGGGAGTAGGTCTGGGTTGCCATCAGGGTGAAGGGTCAGGCAGTCTGGGGACCAAATGACAGATGGAGAGCTAGTGAGAGAGAGGACGAGGCTGCTTCTCTATCTGGAACCTTCTCCCTAGAAAGCCACTCAGCTTGCTCCCCCAGTTCACTCAGGTCTCTGCTCAAATATCACCTTCCCAGAGAGGCCGTCCTTGACCGCTCTTCATCCATGCCCTCTGCTCCCTCTGCGCGGCCTTCCTTCATGGCCCTTTAGGCACCCTCCATTGTGCTTACCGAGTTTATTTCCCATGTTTATTGTCCGGCTCCCTCACTAGAAGGGGAGTGCTGGAAGGAGGTGCTGTAGGTGGGCAGCCACCCTCGCTCAGCTGGCGCTCCAGATCTGGAGCTGGGGCCCTGGAATCTCTGTGGCAGCATTTGAGTCAACAGACCTACATGTCATGGCAGTTTGGGGTGCGGTGGTCACCTGTTCAGGCTCCCCCTCACGCTCCCTCCTTCCTCTCACCACCCAGGAGCCCCCTGGTGAAGGCCGTCCTCCACACCTGCAGAGCCATGCACGCCTCGCTCCCTGGGAAGGCAGACGTGCAGCAGAGTGCCCTCTGCCACTGTGAAAGGGCCAGCGGTCACCTGTGGAGCAGCCTCAATGTCAGTGGGGCCACCTGCGACCCCACCCTCAATCACGTGAGTGGGGGCTTACTGGCTCCTCTGGAGGTGCCCCACTGTGGTGCAGCTGGTCGAGAGCCAGAGGCTAGGCAAGCAGTGTCCTGCCCCAAAACAGCTTGTTGGCCCAGGTGGGCTCCCTGCTTAGTCCTGGGGGCAGGCATGCTCCACCTGTACCTTTCCTTCTGGCCAGGACTCTGCATTTGCTCCAGGCAGCTTGCACAGCCCCCACGTCCCTGCAGGCCAGCTTTGGAGTGGCCCCCACCCCTCACTTGCACACAGCACGCTGAGCGCACTGGCCGCATCCTCCTCACGGGCAGCTGTGGTGCATTGTAGTTGCATTGCATGTTCTGGTGGTACCCATGCAATGTTTCCACAGTGCATCACAGAGGCCTGTCCAGCCCTCGAGAGACTTCCCACCTGGCCTTGTTCGAGGACAGGGCCATCCCCGCAGGGCCATGGCGGGAGTGGGGAGGGAGGCGTGAACACAGCTGGACATGCAGCGTTGTGGGAGGAGCATGGTTTCACTCCAGAGAGGGAGGGACGAGGTATGTCCTGGAGGGTCAGACTCTGAGCCCTTCGTTGGAGTTTGGTCCGCGGCAAGCAGGCTGACACTTCTGGCTAGGGGTTGCCAGTGGTCCAGGACATTGGGTGAACCCAGGACAGATGCCAGCCCTACGGGACAGGCATTGTGCAGAATGGGCCCCAGACCAAAGGCCTGTGGGGGGCCACACCTCATTTGTGCCTTTCATCTGCTGGTCTTCAGGAGAGAACCAGTCTCTGCTGAGTTTGGGGAAGGAGAGAGGCTGCCAGCACCCTTGGGGCTATGTTTCTGGGTGGGAGAATGGGGCCCCGAAGAGGGAGACCCCATCCAGCCTCACAGCTCTCAGAATCAGTCCCAGGTGACTGCGCCGCCCATAGGTCCTCCCTGAGCTGACCCCTTAGAGGTGCCAGGTTTTGTTTGAGGGTGGCCTTCTCCTGGAGCTGCCGGGGGTTGGGCTGGGAAGGACTGGGAAGGACTGGTAAGTGCTGGGTGAGTCCATCCAGCAATAGACCCGTCACCCGTCTCCTCCCCTGTGACCCACCCCACAGGTGGTCCAGCTGCTGATCTCTGACCTGCTCCTGTCGCTGCGGACAGCACTCTGGCAGAAGCAGGCAGGAGCCAGCCAGGCCCTGGGTGAGACCTACCACGCGTCTGGTGCTGAGCTGGCTGGCTTCCAGCGGGACCTGGGCAGCCTGCGCAGGCTGGCACACAGTTTCTGCCCAGCCTACCGCAAGGTGAGACCCAGCTACCTGGTGGAGGAGGGCAGATTGGGGCCCCCAGGGCCCAGCACAGCACCAGCATGGGGTCAAGGAGTTGGTCCTTGGGGGTCACCCCGCTGCCTGTCAAACACTGGCTTGGGTGCCGAGGGTTGAGCACCTGCTGTGTGCCTGGCCCTGGAGTGTGGTGAGCAGGCCACACAGGCCACAGACAGGCTCAGGGGCAGGGCTCCCGGCCCCATCTGGAGTGGGAAAGACATGAGGGCCTCTTTGTGGTCCTCACAGCTGGCGACAGTGACAATCTCCTCAGAACTGCAGTTACCCCTTCTTCTGAGCCACTGGGCGCTTGGGTTCTGCTGCCTAAAACTCCGCGTAGCATCCGCTCGCGATGGCTCTGGGTTATAGGCCTGTGCTTCCTGGACTCACATCATTCCCTTGAATGTTTTACTTGTACTGCTGATTAGAGTAATGCCATCTGTGTAGTTTTGCCTGGATTATTTTCAAAAAGTTCAGGTGAGGAGGCCAGAGTATTAGTGAGGGGATGGGCTCTGAGTGAGGCCACCCTCACCCAAGGGTGCTGAGGGGCCTCACAAAGTTACACTGTGGCCACCGTGCAGCGAGCCAGGACACACAGCAGGCAAACGCAATCATCAGAGAGCTACCTTCTGGAAACAGTAAGTGTGCCCCAAGGTTCGGCGGCCCTCTGGCCTGCTCAGGGCACAGCTGGCCTGAGGCCCCCCTTACAGCACCATTGCCATCCTGCCCCAGCCACGCTGGGACCCTTCCGTGGCTCCCCACTGCCTCTGGGCGGCACCCGGGATCCCCACACACACTGAGATAGTGAGACACAAAAGAGTTTAAGAAATTAGAGACCTAGGCCTGGTCCTGTACCCCCAGCTCATGACTCATATTTATAGAAGAGTTGCAGACTTCCACCTGGGAACCTTCTGGATGCGAAACAGGACCCTGGACCTTCCTGGTTCCAGCCCAGCTGTACCCCTAGACCCCTCCTGTCCCTGCCTCACCTGTCCTATTTTCAAGCTGGAGGCAGCCTCCACGGATTTCAGGCTTCACCCAGTTATTTGTCTTCCAAGCCCAGAGGCTGCCTTGGTCACTGGTAGCCTTTGCCTCTCTCTCCCTCGTCTCGCTCTTGCCCTCGCCCGCTGGCCTGTGCTATGTCCCTTGTTCCTGCCACTCCTCCAGGTCTCTGGCTTGTATTGGGTCAGAGTGAGGACAACAGAGGTTGCTCTCAAGGGGTGAGCAGGGCAAGGTGGTGTGGAGAGACAGGGTGTCATCAGGTGGCAGATGACACGCTGCAGGGAAAGGCACCTGTACCTACTGGGGCACAGACTAGAGAGGACCGAGGCTTCACTGTCCCTGCCTCCCTAGGTGTTCCTGCATGAGGCCACCGTGCGTCTGATGGCAGGAGCCAGCCCCACCCGCACCCACCAGCTGCTGGAGCACAGCCTGCGGCGACGCACTGCGCAGGGCACGAAGCACGGTGAGTCCAGCGCCCCAGCCCCAGCCGGGAGGCCTGGTGTGGGCCCTGCCTGAGCAGGGAGGCGCCCGCTCAGCACTGACCTCAGCAGTGTCCTCAGGGGTGGTGTGCAGAGGAGAGGAGCCCAAAGCCTGACTTGGTGGGGTTGCCTGGGAGGGTTTCTGAAGGCACGTGGGGGTCCGGTGGCTGTGGGTCCAGCCTCAGGAGTGGGGAGGGGGGCTGGGATGTCCCAGTGCAGGAGCCGGAGTGGCAGCATGGGCCCTGGAGCCAGATTCACGGCTCCTTCTCGGTGCCAATGATAATAGCCGAGTGATGCCGGCCAAGTTCATCTCATCTCGCCTGTAAACTAGGACCTAGGCCAGCCGTGGGCAAACTACGGCCCGCGGGCCGGATCCGGCCCGTTTGAAATGAATAAAACTAAAAAAAAAAAAGACCGTACCCTTTTATGTAATGATGTTTACTTTGAATTTATATTAGTTCACACAAACACTCCATCCATGCTTTTGTTCCGGCCCTCCGGTCCAGTTTAAGAACCCATTGTGGCCCTCGAGTCAAAAAGTTTGCCCACCCCTGACCTAGGCGGTGTGAGGATGAGGAAATGAGTCCGCATCAGGCACCTGCATCTTAGTGGGCTCTCAGCGAGCAGCTCCAACATCTGTCCCTCGTTTTCACAGGAGAGGTGGACGCCTGGCCCGGCCAGCGAGAGCGAGCCACTGCCATCCTGCTGGCCTGCCGCCACCTTCCCCTCTCCTTCCTCTCCTCCCCGGGCCAGCGGGCAGTGCTGCTGGCTGAGGCCGCCCGCACCCTGGAGAAGGTGGGTGACCGGCGCTCCTCCAACGACTGCCAGCAGATGATTGTCAAGCTGGGGGGTGGCACCGCCATCGCCGCCTCCTGACCACTGGGCCCTGCCCACCTTGGCCCACTGCCTCTGTCTCTCAGTCTCCCTCTCTCTCCTCTATCTCTCAGTCTCTCCTTCCTCTCTCTCTCTCTCTCAGTCTCTCCCTCCTCTTTCTCTCTCTCCTCTCTCAATCTCTCCCTCCTCTCTCCCTCCTCTCTCTCTTTCTCTCTCTCTCTCTCCCTCTCCCTCCTCTATCTCAGTCTCTCTCTCCCTCCTCCCTTTGGGGGCCGGGGGATGAGCCTTGTCTTCTGAGGTGTCACCTGCCAAGGCTGTGGGACCACCTCAGGCCAGTGGACCCCTAAGCAAAGCCCCGTATAGCTGATGTGGGTAGATGCTGATGGTCCAGGGCCCAGTGGCCCTGAGTGGAAGGACGGCAGGAAGTGGGGGGACCCTGACTTGAAAGCAGCAGGAGGAGCTCCAGGCGGCCCAGCCGGTCTGCAGCCCTCCCAGGATTCTTTCTCCGTCTCTCCCCCTCCCTGCTTCCTTGTTTTTATCAGGCTTTCCCTCTGGGGGACACGGGTGTCTGGGCACCAGAGCACTTCACCCTTGGCACGGTGCCCAGCACGCACTCTCCCCTTTTTTATACGAATGTTTTTATATCAGTGTGCTTGGGTTTGCCGTGATTCAGGACTAAGTTGCTGTGGCATCTTTATTTCTCTCCCTGGGTCTGCGTTCCCTCCCCTGTGCCTGACAAAGCCAGTTCATTGTTTTCTCTTTATTACACAGGACAGCCAGGGAGGAGGGGAGCCCAGCCCTGGGGAGGCGGTAGGGAGGCAGGGGGCAAGCCTGGGGATGGATGAAATAATGTCGGCATTATTTTTTAATTTTTTAAAAAATAAATGGTATCTTATTTAATTGTCCTGTTCCTTCCCATTCCCCCACCCCCTGGGATTTCAGCCCAAGCTCAGGGTAGGCCCAGGGACTGGGAGAGATGAAGCCACCACTGGGACTGGGGACAGGTCTTCAGCGTGGGTTCTCAGCTCCCTCCCACCCAACTCCTACTTCCATGGTCTGTTTTTATCCCTAATTCCTCACCTGAAAATAAGCCAGAGTGGTAGGGACCAGCCCTCAATGACAAGCCCCTTTTTGGGATGGGCACCAGGAATGAGGCCCCTGCCTTGATGGGGGTCCTGGGAGGAAAAGTGGTCCCACTTTTCTGGATCCCTGGCTTGGTGCCTTCTCTGAGGTGGTTTCTCCGGGGCCTGAGGACTGCTTGGCACCCCAGAGCCTGCTGGGACGCTGAGAGAAGCTGTCCTGCCTCCCTCCCTGTGCTTCCCATCCCCTCAGGTTGGTTGGGGCAGAGAGAGGACAGGGGCCCGGCACAGGTTGGCGCATGCACACAGCGGGGGCCACCCTGACATAAGTACGGGTCAGCCTGGACCTTGCCCACTTCCTTTCTCTTTCCCCCCTCCCCTCCCACTGTCATGTATGGCCCTTGTGTCACGTGTATATACTGTGCCTTTTCTCATTGTTTAGGGGTGGGAGGGCGTGGTTTTTCACTGAAAGGGGGATACACCGATGGCAGCCTTGATGTGGAATCATTCACCATGTCCTGGATGCAGGTTATTCAATAAACACCGATTGGTACCACCCAGTGTGAGGTGTGTGAGGGTCTGTAGTGTGACCGCTGTGGTGACTAGCCAGCTGGCTGCATGGCTTGGCCTCCAGTGGGCCAGGAACTGAGGACGCCCCTCCCTTTGTGCTGAGAGCTTCCTTCCCCCACCCATGCACCCGGCCCTCCTTCCACACCGGCTGCCTGGCACGCACTCCACGGCTGGGACAGGGCCTGCTCATTGCATCCAGGACAGAGCTGGCTGGTTGGCTGACAGCAGCAGTTCTTGGGGATTTGGGGTGCTAGGCCCTGTGTTCACCCCTCTCACATCTCTCCCTTACTGGGTGGCTACCCCTCAGTTTCCCATCCTCCCTAGGGGCAGTGAGACTGAGGAGACTCACGGGCCCACAAGTCACATCCAAGTCCAGCTCCTCTAATTCCCAGCTGGGTCACCTTGGGTGGCCTCAGCCTCCACTTGCATGCCTGCAGAATGGATGACATCCCTGCCTTTGGCTACAGTCCCCATAGGTTTGTTAGCTGGTTTATAGGTGCCTTGTGAGGCTGATGAGGGGCCAGACCACAAGGAGTGGTGGGGGCAGGAGAGCTGAGCCCATTGGAGATGGAGTGCTGTGGCCTAAAGTTCATGGTCACCCAGCCTGGCTGAGAAATGGGCCCAGGCCCCTCAGCTCTCTCAGCCACTGTCTTCTCTGAAGCAGTCACAGCAGGCCACACTGTCCCAAGGGGAGGAGGGGCCCAACTGCAGCTGGTCCTTGCCCACAGTTCTCAAAGCAGCATTCCCACTGGTGGTCATGCCCATGGCCACACCCTGGCCCCTGGGATGGAGGTCCAGGGTCCTTGGGACCTTGAAGGAGCAGAGAGGTAGAAGCCATCTCCCCCAGCACAGCACAGCCAGGGCCTGTCCCCAGGTGGGTGATTGTGGGTGGCCGATGCGCCCAGGAACCTGATCCTTTTTTGTGGTTCTGGGCTGGCTACGTGACTCAGTACCCACCCACCTCCCCTGGCTCCACACAGCTCAGGAGAGGCCCTGGAGCACCCCATCCCCACTCTGGGTTGAGGGTGTGAAGCTGTCTCCCCCACAAACCATCGGGGCCCTCACAGCAAGCAGGACATGGGCTCCAGGCTCTGCTCTTGGGGCTTCTGGGCCTTGGTTTCCTCAACAGCCTTTAGACTGAGGTGGACCAGCCTGCAGGTGAAGAGCTGCTGGGTTTGGCGCCTCAGGGCAGCCCAGCCAGTGGGAGGAAGGTCTGAGACTGCCTGCACCCTGGGGCCCCTCTCTACCAACACACGTGCTCATAGCCTCCCCTCCTCCGACTGCCCACCGCCTGCCATGCCACCATCGGGTCACAGTGGCAGAGAATATGGAGGAGCCAGAAACAAGTCAGCTGGGGGACCTTGGCAAGCTACTTAGGTCTCAAAACCTGTTTTCCTTATTGTAAAGCCATACACCCACGGAGCTTCTCTGAGACCTAAATGAAAGAAACGGCAACAAACGGGGGCCATTTTTATTAAAACAGTATCCCATGCCTAGGGTACACAGAGGGCAAAGGCCCAACTGGGTGGCTTTGTTGAGGTCACACAAGGGGCACGGCCCAACCCTCAGCCTCCCCAATAGTACCTGTCACAGAAAGTCGATGCGCACAGGCTGCTGGCACTGCCCTGGGCCACAGCCAGGTGCCTGGAGCCTGCCTGGCAGGAAAGGGGAGAGCTGGCAGTGCCAAGCATGTGTGGTGTGAGCACCCCTGTGGGGGCACTGCCAGGGCTCAGGGTCCAGCATCACCATCCCCTTTCCTTCCAGAGCAGCTACTGGGCGGAGGCTCTGCCACCCTGAGCACCAGCTGTCCACCGGGCCCACTGCCCACACCCATTAGGGGGGTGGCTCTGGGCCAAGCTGACCAAGTGGCCTGCAAGCCAGGGGCCGGCCCAACGCCAGACAATGTCAATGAAGATCAGCCTGGCTCGGCCAACTCAAGCTGTAGAGTGGGTGGTCGCTGGAGGGGGTGCTCACCTTCAGTCAGGGGCATGGACCCTCCAGCCCTCACCTGTGCGGGAGCCTCAAGATGACTGACTCTCCCCTGGGTCCACTGGTGTGGACATTCAGCCCTTACCACCCCCTCCAGCCACTTCTCCCGGCTCCTAGAACCCCCCTCCCCCATAGCTCTGGGGAACAGTCCTCTGCTCTTGCATATGCTGTGCCCTCTGCCCGCACTGCCGTCTGTGCAGTCAGTGACCAGTACCTGCCATCAGCCCCTCTCAGAGCCAAGCTGGGGCTCCTTTATTCTCAGGGATGGGAACCACAGAAAAGGGTTTATTTACATGCGGAACTCGCGCCCTAGGACCCCCTGGACAGGCCCTTTCTTAGCCGCACAGGCTCCAGGGCCCCCAGTCCAGCCTGGGCAGGCGGAAGGGCTAGACTTAGGTGGAGGGCGCCCCTAGCCCCCGTGACCCCTTCCTCCCACCCCCCGACCAGGCTGATGGCGGATCCTTGGTAGAGGGAATGCTTCGAAGAACCAGCAGCCCCGTCTTCATACGGTGACCTCTGCTTTGCTGTTGGTGCTCAGGTGTCCACGAACCGCGCAACTGTAGAGGCCAGGGGGCTGCGGGCGGAAGGCCTTGGGCAGCTTCTCCACGCGCCGGGGGTGGCC
>NW_005354915.1:135216-138697 GCF_000412655.1 Myotis brandtii
CGGGGGTCCCGGGGTCGCTGACCCCAGGGGCACGTGGGTGTGGCGTTTCTTGTCTAGAGCGGGAAGGGGGCAGATGAGACTCAGCCCGCTGAGCTGGGACACACTCCCCTCTCCCACAGCCTCTCCCAGCAGCAGTTCAGTTGGATGGCCATTTGGGCGAGACCAAGTGGAACTGTCTTCGTGGCAGAATCTCCAGCGCCCGTAACAGGGTCTGGCTTATAGTAACATGCACAGCAGCCAGTCCTGAGTGGGTGCTGATCTAATGGGCGACTCGCCAGCATGTTCAGCTTGAGCCAGGCAGAGCCCCTCCCCCCCACGCTGGACCTGCTCCTGGTGGCTGATGGCGATGGAGGGGGTGTCAGGATTAGAACCCACAGAGCAGGGGGCAGGGGGGGACAAGGGGTGCAGTCAAGCCCGACTCTACAATCAGAGGCCAAGAGGGAAGCTTCAGCCTGGAGGGAAAGGCCTGCAGGAGGCCCCTAGACCCTGGCCAGGCAGACCCCAGGGTGCTGAGCCTGGAACCACAGCAGAGCCAGGGATCCCTGAATCAATCGGGAACCTTCCTCACAGAGTCCTTGAGGCTAGAGGTTGCAGGACCCCTGGGGGTGGGGGTGGGGAAGGGGGTTATCGCCACCAAGGAGAGCTGACCAGTTTGCCCAGCCCCCACTCACACACCTGCAGAGGCCGCAGCTCATTTCCATTTGGAAGCCGTCTGCTGGGAGCCTCTTCCTCCGGGCACACCCTTCCCTGGCTCCCAGGCCCATGTCAGACAAGGGAGGCCTGCAACATACGTCATCACATGCCCGCCCACCAGCCTACTCACCTGTGCTGTTGTGGGGGGAGCCTCGGGGGAGGCCATCACCCATCTGCACCTGGACACAGCTGCCCAGAGGCGGGCCCAGAGGCGGGGGCAGTGGCTCCTGGGGGCCTGGCTGCTTCAGAAGTTCCGTCAGTGTCCTGTGAGGAGAGGATGGGGAGAAGCTTGCAGGGAGCACAGGCCTCCCAGCCTCCAGCTGCCCCATCGGCCAGGCCCTGCCTATCAAAAGCCAGCTTCCACCACCACTGCTCACCGTGCGGCTCTGGGCAGCTCTTTCAACCTCTCTGGGCCTCCCTTCTCTCTGTGATTGACCTTACACCTCTAGTTTCCACTGCCAGGCACGACCCGTGGCCCCAACATGGCCACCTCACAGAGCAGGTCAGGACACTCGAATGGGGCCACGTATGACCAGGGCCAGCTTGTTTTCCAAGCCCTCCCTGCCCCCTTCCTGGAGTCCACTCTCCAAAACCCTCCAAATGAGCCTCCTGTCCCAACACAAGTTCTGTGAGCCGATCAGTCTCCTGGACCTCGCTCCCCCGGCTGCTGCTGCCGACAACACCCTTTCCTCCATCTCCTCCCATAAAACCTGGCCAGAAGGCCTCTTCCAGGAAGCCTAAAGCCGGCCTACCTAACTCCCCTCCTGCGGCAGGGGCTTCTGCTGGGTCCTGGGACAGAGCTGCCAGCACCGGCATGGAGGACAGACAGAAGGGAAGGGCAGTCAGGAGGTGCCCCTGTGGCTGCCCAGCATCAAAGGCTGTGTGACCTTGGGCAGTGGCCTCCCTGGGTACCAGGACATCCAGCCCCACCCCAGCTGTGACAGCACCTAACTTAGCCTTCCCAGCAGACAGCCAGACCCAGCCTTCAGCCCAGCTGCTTCAGCGCCCGGAACCCATGATTTTCTCCTAGCTCCCTCTGACCCTCCTTCTGGGGTTGGGGCTCCAAGTGACTGGTTCGTGAAGAAGCACACTGCGGGTGGGACACCTGGGGCAGGGCAGTTTGGCTGCAGCGTGGCAGGTCTGAAAGCCCAGCCTACCTGAGCTGACCTTCATGCCCCGCCCACGCCTCGGCTGCCCACCCGTGTTCTCTCATCTCTTGACAAACACCCCTCAGCCAGCTCTCCCAGACACCTGAGCAATCCCCATGCCTTTAGGCCTTTGCACAGACTTTCTCTAGAGACAGTCTCCAGCTCCCCTCCAAGCCCTCTGCAAAGCCTTTCCTGACCAACCATCAGTCTCAACAGGCAGAATTACGGGTGAGACTTGGGGGTGGGCGGCGGAGGGGGGGCGGGCAGAGCACAGGGATTCACAACACACCCACCCATGAGCTCAAGTTGGGTTCCAGGTCTCCCCAGAGGAGAAAAGGGAGTCAGGGCACATGGGGGCCTGCAGCTTAGAGAGGAAAGGACTGCCCGGCCACAGCGCATATTAGGGCTGGGCCAGCTCTTCCTGAAGTTTCCCGGGACCTGCTTCCCGATGGAGGAGGTTCAAGGTGAACATGTTAGGAGGCTGCCCCGGCCACCCCATCTATCCATCTTAGCCCTCCGTTCCTGCTGCCCACTCTGGTCAAGGACATGCTCCATCTCTCCCCTCACCCAGCAGGAGGGACTCCAAGCTTCGGAGGCCCAGGCCCAGGCCCTGCCCCTGCAGCATCCGGGACCCAGGCCGAGAGCCCCCACATCACAAAGGCAGCACAGACACGGAGGCCAGGGTCCCAGGCAGCCCCAGCTCTGCCCTGCAGCCATCTGGGAGGCGTGGGCTCAATGGTCTGGGGACAGGGTCCAGTGGAGTGCGGACGAAGCGCTCTCCTCTGTCCCTGAGGCCTCAGAGAGGGAAGCATCCACAGCTGGCCCACCCAGGCAGAGAGGCCTCTCTCTACTGTCACTTCTAAATACCAGCCTGTCACCTGCACTGTCAGCAGCCTACGTGCCCAAGGGAGACAGGACCCGAGTGAGGAGGGCCAAGGACCAGGACAAGAGGGTGGCTGGGGCGGGCGTGTGAGTGTGGGGTGTGCTGAGGGCTCCAGGCTCAGAATCCCCGAGTCCCTGAGTGAGGAAAGGACCCTGGGACCTGCACATCCCACTTGACACAGCTCAGCACCCAGCCTGCACTTGTCTTGGCCTCCCACGCGGCCATCCCCTTTCTGCACCAGGGGACCCTCGCTGTGGGTACTGAGTGGGGTGAGTTGGGGGGGCCTTCTGAAACCCCAGGGAAAGGTCAGGCCTGAGTCACAGTTATGGGAGGGCAGGAAAGGGGGTGGAAGGAGGGAGGGAAAAGTGAGGGGAGAAGCTGGAGAACCAAGGGAGGTGCAGAACAGTCCTCCCCCCTCCATTCCCTCGGGGCCCAAGACACCCAACAGGACATGAGCCACGCCCCCACTCCGCTAATGGGGCTCGGGCCCCAGACCCCCTCCCCTGGGCGCGGAAATGGTGCCTCCTGTCGGGTGACCGGCCTTCCCCGCCCACACGCGGGAGGTGGCCCAGCACCCAGCTCCGCCGGAAGGTCAAGGGGAGACAGGGCGGTATCAGCTGTCTCCCTCCGTGAAGTGGGGGGTGGAGGAGACAGAGACGGGGAGGGAGAACCCGGAGGAAGAGGACCAGAGTTCGAGGGGGGCGCGAAGGATGGAGGGTGGCGAGGGGGCGCCCCCGGGCAGGCAGGGCCGTCCCGG
>NW_005354915.1:140227-143413 GCF_000412655.1 Myotis brandtii
TCTGCCTGCCCGGCCCCCTGTGTGTAAAGGGGACCACCCCGAGCCTGCCCCTGCCATCGAAGGCGGGGCGAGGCCATGGCGGACCCTCTGTCCTGCCCCCTGCAGGCCCTCCGGTCCTTTCACACACAAGCCCTGGGCCAGGTGCTGGGGCGGGTACCCAGGTGGCCAGGCCGGGAGCTGGCGAATGCGACCAAGCAGCAGCTCTTTGCTTCTCTCTGCCTCTGTTTCTCATCTTAACATTAAGAAAGAAAAAAAAAACCCACTTCGTAGGGGGCTGATTCGTCATGCGCCCCCTCCAAGAGGCAGGGGTCAATATGGTGCCTCCCATTGTCCACATGGGGGTGTGGAGAGGGTTCAGTTCTGCCAGTGTCTCCACAAAGCGCAGGCCTCCCCCATATCCGCAGAATGAATGAATGAATGAATGAATGAATGAATGACAGTAGTCTCTATAACGTGAAGACTTTGGGCTCATAGGGTCCGCGCCCCTTTGCATCCTCTCTTCACTCAGCGACTGGGATCAGCTTATAAAAATGGAGGAGGTGGGAGAAGAGGGAGGAGGATTTACATTTTAAGGAGGATCCGGTCCTGTTGCTGAGACGAAGGGCTGACAGACTAATTTCAGGTATTAGTGGGCTAAGACAGGAAGCGGGGTGAGCTCTCTGCAACACCCCCTCAGGGCGCTTGTGTCCTGGCCAATGACAGCCTCCCCCCCGCTCTACCCCCCAACACAACACTCCTCAGATCCAGCCCTGATGACCCTGGTCTATTAAAAGACTGTTACAGACTTTGAGAAAAAGAAAATAAATGAGCAAAGGGATGAAATGAAATCGCCTTCATCCCCTCACCAGGGACAACTGATGCTGAGATATGTCACACCTTACACACCATCTTGTAACTGGTGTTTAGTCTACCTTTATTTTGTTGTCCAAATCATCTTCTGTTACCATATATTTGGCTCCCTTTACTCAGTTCACTTTCCGATGTCAAACTTCCCATTGTTATTCTGTTGAGAACTTTGTAGCTATATTTGCTGATGCATCCTTCCCTGCTTCCTTAGGGAGCATTCCTCGAAATAGACTCCATGGCACAATCCCGTCTGCATCAGTGCCCCCTCACACATTCTGCCAAGCTGCCCTCTAAGTCACCAGGGCTCCGAAGGCGGACGGTTCTCCACCCTCTCCCACCCTCCTGCTGGGCACGAGGTGTAGAGAGGCTTGTCTCTGCCTCCGGGACAGCGGCCTCTTCCCAGGTAGGGTGACTGCTGGGCCCAGAGCCCCTCTCCATGTGTCCGATAAAGAAGCAGAGTCCAGTCCCCTCACCCCCAGGACTGAGGTCCCACCTCCAGCTCCTCCCACATCCACGCTTCCTCCCCAGCTCAGTCTGGTTCAGTGGTCAGCCAGCAACCAGAGATGCCCACATCCACCAGGTCCACCCATGCCAGGCACTCAGTGCTCTCTGCATATGAACACACAGCCTGGGGGTGGCGGGCAAGAGGGAGTAAAGGCAAAGACAGACCACAGCTGGGTGGCTGAGCCTGGGAGATGGCCAGTTATCCAGCTGACACCGCCCCCCCCCAGGTACCCAGCCATGTGCCGGGCAAGGGCGTGTGGACGTGGAGCAGCCCAGCTTCCAGGCTGCCCTCCCTGGGCCCGGGGTCTCCCTCCATAGCAGAGCACTTGCCTCTTGTCTCCTCAGCTCACCACCCCCCAAGCCTGTGTCACCAAAAATTGTCCATTGATCCAAGCTTAAAATAACCCCTGGCATCTGCAGTGAGCCCCACAGGGCGGGCAGGAGACGGTGTCTCTGAGCCTGAAGGGCACCTGCCCCACCCCCCAGCTGCCGCTTGCGTGTGCGGGAGTCTGCGTGCGCATGAAATTGAGTGAGTGTGCCTGTCCGGGGCTGGTGTGACTACGGTTGCCTTCCCTGCACCAGGCACATATGTACACGTGTGTGTCAACGTGGATGCACCTGCGAAAACATGTTCTTTCCTCGCTGCTGAGCCCTCCCTCAGTCCCCAGCTGTGGCTCAGGGAAAGCCTTGCTGGCCCTCAATGTCCCCACTTTAGATGGGGGTGGCCCCTTGCCCAGCCCTGTGCCAGGGGGTTAGGCGTTTCCTAGAGAGAAACCCGAGACCCAGGGAGGGGAAGCGGCTGCTGTGACCGGCACAGAGCCAGGGAGGGCTGGGGTCTGGCCTGGAACCTGCACGGTGAGCCCCGACCGGCCTTCTGGCCAGTTCAGTAGGAGCAGAGGGAGAAGCTGGAGGCCCCTGGCCCTGGCATGTTCCTGCACCCTGACCGCACGCCCACACCTGACCCAACACCTGGCCTGTGCCCGAGGCACCCCAACTCCTACGAGCCAACTCCTTCATTTTGGAGCCAGAATAACATCCATTGCAACTTCTGCTTGAATAGAGCCGTGTGACCTGTCTAGGCCTCAGTTTTCCCATCGGCAAGATGGGCTGCTGGCACCTCTTGGGCAGGGTACAGGGCGAAGCCAGGGGGTGGGTGACTGAGAAACACGCAGATACAGGCGGCCGGTGGGGCCATCACCGCTGGGCTGGGCAGCTGGTGGCTGCCACCGAGGGGCCATCCGCGGTCTCAAAGCCTCGTTCCCGGCCGCTTTGCTTCCATTTCCTGGCTGGTGGGGGCGGGGGTTGCAGGCAGAGGCCCTGGGCTCGCTGCTCGGCAGATGGGTGCCAGGCTGGAGGGGGGTCCGGAGGGGAGGGCCGTGTGCTCCTTTGTCTCCCAGAGAGGCAGCTGGTGACTCAGGCTCCAGCTGCCTGTGGGAGGAGGGGGTGCTGGGCTCCTGGGGCCGTGAGCGAGTGGGGATCGGATGGGGCACTGGGAGCTGGGGCTCAGCCTCCTGCCCCAATTCCCCAAGCGCCCGCTCCCCAGCTCCCCCCCCCCCCCCCCCCCCCCCGCGCCCCCCCCCCCCCCCCCGGGGGGGGGGGGTGGTAGCGCCCACTTTGGGAATCACTGGTGTAGCATCTTCCAATCTCTCTCTCCCTCTCCCCCCCTCTCTCTTTCCTGCTCCCTTATCATGTCTTCTCTGACTCTCTGTCATCATACCGCTTTCATTGACTTTGACTTGCCTGCCTCTTATGTTCTTGGGCCCACCCAAATAATCCAGGATCATTTCCCCTTATGAAGACCATTCATTCCATCACATCTGCAAAGTCCCTTTTGCT
>NW_005354915.1:143722-153067 GCF_000412655.1 Myotis brandtii
GCCGCTTGGCTGATCGCCGGAACCGCGCGGGTAACTTTCGCCGGAACCTTCCCGGATCCGCCTGGACGTCGGGGCTGGACCCCAGATCCTCTGCAGCTCAAAGGAGTGGAGATGCTCCGAGACCCTTTGGGCGCTGGGACCCCGCGGCGTTGCCGCAGCCTCCGCACCTTCGAGCTCGGGCAGAGCTGGGGCTGCCTGGCTCCCCCACACTCTCCGCGACCCGGGCAGGACCGGGCGGCTGGGGAGGGGCACAGATGGGAGAGAAGTCAGATTTCAGCTGTCAGTTTGGCCGGAGTCGCCCCCAGCAGAGCAAATAGGAGCTCATTCCGCCCGGAGGAATGCCAGAGGGGCCTGGGCCTCAGGAAAGCAAGGGCGAGGCACCAAGTGGTGGGCTGGAGGGGCACTCGGGTGCCCTGAGGGGGGCTGTCCCCGCGGGCCTGGGGCTCAGGCCTGGGGCTCAGGCCTTGCTGCCCACCCCTCCAGCTGCTCCCCTGCTCCTGCTCCCTCGCCTCCAAACCTCAGCACACAGCCCCCTGGGGACAGAATCCAGCCGGAAAACTGCCCCAGGATTCAGGGCAGGCCTCCTACGCCTCAGCACTCCCTGGAGGCCGGCTTCGTCACCCCCCTGCTTGGGACACTCCCCGGGCCTGTGGGATCGCCCTGTGCTGTCCCTGCGCCCTGCCCCGTCTCTCCCATCAGACTGGGACCCAATGGCCAGGCCTGGGCTGACCTCCCAGCACCCAGAGTGGCCCAGGCACAAGCAGGCGTGTGAGTGACGGGGTGGTAACTGCTGAGCCCGGAGCCCAGACCAGCTCTGAGAAACCCACTTCCCAGAGGGGATGCTGAAGGCTGGGGGCGCTGGGCAGGGGCGCCTGTGCCCCGGGGAAGGGAGGAGGGGGAGGCACGCCTAGGTGGAGACCCTACTTGCCACATGACCTCTTTAATTTTTTTGGGGGGGGGAATTTTTTTTATTGATTTCAGAGAGGAAGAGAAACATCAATGATGAGAGAGAATCATTGGTTGGCTGCCTCCTGCACACCCCACACTGGGATCGAGCCCGCAACCCGGGCATATGGCCGGACTGGGAATCAACCGGGAATGGAACCGTGACCTCCTGGTTCGTAAGTTGATGCTCAGCCGCTGAGCCACGCCTGCCGACTAATCTCTTTCGTCTGAACAGCTGGTGGCCCTCGGGCTCCATTTTGAAGATGGGGAGACAGGCCCAGAGAGATGGCACCAGCTTCTGAAGGCGGGGGCCTGGCAGGGCCATCCTGGAGGAGACAGAGGGAGGAAAGGGTCAGGTTCCTCCTCCGGCCGTGCCAGCTGGGCCCCCCGCCCCCACCCGGAGCCAGGCTGCAGCGCAGGAAGTGAAAGGCGCCTGCAGGAAGCCCAGGAGGAACCGAGACTTCAGCCGCCCCACCCCAGACCCCCCTTCAGGAGAAACTGGCCAGGCCAGGGGAGCTCGGGGGAGGGGGGCTGCCTCCCTCTGTCCCCACCCCAACAAGCAGCTCTTCCAGGATCTTTGGACCCCTCTTACTGCAGAAGGAGACCAGCTGGAGAGAGAAACCTCTGAGTAGAGATGAAAGAAGGAGTAGAACCTGGGTCAGTCCCTGACGTCCGCCCCTCACTGAGGGCACCTGTGTCCGTGGCCTTCTCGATGGAGCAGGGGCAGGGGCCCGAGCCTGGTCCAGCCCAGCTCCACCACTGCTCGTTGTATCTCGGGCCGGACCCCTTGACCTCTCCCGGCCTCTCCTTTCCTGTCAGCAAAACGTGCCATCTAATCCCCGTTTGTGGACATGAATTGGTCCCGATGTGCAGAAAAGCAATTCCCTTCTTCTCTCTGAACTCAATAAAAACATATTTAAGCCCTAACCGGTCTGGCTCAGTGGATAGAGCGTCAGCCTGAAAAGCAATTCAACCAACAGGAGCCTTTACAAAGGTCAAGGCCGTGCCCAGCCAGGGTGGCTCCGTGGTTGAGCATTAACCAATGAACCAAGAGGTCACGGTTCGATTCCCGGTCAGGACACATGCCCAGGTTTCAGGCTCAATCCCCAGTAGGGGGCGTGCAGGAGGCAGTCAATCTATGATTCTCTCATCATTGATGTTTCTCTTCCTCTCTGAAATCAATAAAAACATTTAAAAATAAATAAATAGGAAGGTCAAGGCCTTTGGTTGCAACAACTCTTCTTCTGGGACACAGAGACTTGGGCAAAGATTTATGTACAAGAAGGTGCTACTGCCGAGCAGCCGGTTGGCTCAGGGTCCCAGGTTTGATTCCAGTCAAGAGCCCAGAGTACGCCAGAGGTTCAAGGCCTGCTCGCCATCCCTATGCGTACAGGCAAGGACATTGTTGTATTAAAGGCCCCTTTTGCCCTACGCATGCACGGGGGCAGTGACTCACCTTTATGTAACCTGCTTATGTTAATGTGGCACTGGTGGCACTAATTGGCATGAGGCCTCTTTAGTTTGAGCCTGTGTGTGTGTGTGTGTGTGTGCACGCGTGTATAAGGTGCCACGACAGTCAGTTGTGGCTGCTTTGTTCCCAATAAAGCATGTCCCACCTACCTGTTGTCATTCGTGTGTTCTTCCAATTTCCTGCCCCAAGAGGGGTCAAGTCCCTGGCTGAGAACTTGTCCCCAACAGGCCTGTACCTCATTTGAAGGTTCCTGGTAGGAGCGTGTGTGTGAGGCAACCAATCTATGTGTCTCTCTCATATCGATGTTTCTCTCTCTCTGTCTCTCCCTCTCCCTTCCACTCTCTAAAGAAATCAGTGGAAAAATATCCTCAGGTGAGGATTAACAAGACAAAAATAGGTGCTCCTGCCTCAGTTACAATATACGGTAGTCTCCCCTTATCCATGGGAGAATGGGTCCAAGACCCCCAGTGGATGCCTGAAACCACTGATAGTACTGAACCCCATATATACTATGTTTTTTCCTATACATCCATGCCTACGATAAATTTTAATTTGTAAATTAGGCACAGTAAGAGATTAGCACAATAACGAATAACATAGAACAATATAACAATGCGCTGTAATAACAGTTATGTGACTGTAGCCACTCAGGGGGTCTTCGCAGTCTGAATGGGCTCAGTGCTTTCCGGCACAATACGTTGCCCTGGGTCAGAACCTGTGTTCTGTTCACGCCTCCCCCTCGCAAATGTAATGTCTTTTCCATCCTAATTCAGCACTTACCACTCACTGTAGCTGCAACCTTTGCCGTCTGAGGTGCAACAGCAACTAGCACGGATTTCCTTTTCCTCCTTCACAATTTCATGGGCAGAAGATTTGTTCTTACTGTAGATCTTAGCAACTTTAGCACAGTTTCTCTCTTTCCAAAGTAAGGAGGGAACTTTGACCTTTTCACTTAAAGGAAACACTTGTGGCCTCTGTGGGTCGCCAGCATCACTACTCTGGTGTTTGGGGGCCATTGTTACGTGGAATAAGGGGGACTTGAACACCAGCGCTCGAGGCCGAGATGGCGAAGTGACCCAGGGCAGGGACCGTGGCCAGAGAGTGGCCGGAGGGACGATTCCCGCCCCAGGCAGGTCGGAGCAGACCAGCGCGAGAGCTCATCCCACCACTCACAACAGCGCGCAATGTAAAACGCACAAATTGTTTATTTTTGGAATCTTCCGTTTAATATTCTTGGACCCTGGGTAACCAAAAAGTAAAACTGCGGACAAGGGGGAACCACTGTGAAAACTGAAATGAACCAAACGCTCCAGTGGCCGACTTTCCAGCATTTGTAAGGTTTTCGTCTTGTTTAGGAAGCGCTTAAAGACGAGCAGAAACTCACAGTCTGACAGTCAAGATATGAACTCGTGCGTTTAGGATGATGGCGATTACGTAGGAAATCCACCACGCGGCCTGTGCTGCTGGATTATGGGCCATTTTTCTGTAGACTCCATCCTGGCTCGCTGTCTCAAACTTTCCGAAACAGCTACAAAATGCATGCCTTGATGTTTAAAATTAAAAACATCTGCTTGAAGCAAACACAACCCCCCCTCCCCTCCACCAGGTGCTATAATAAAGACCAAATGAGGTCACCTTCCAAGGCTCCTTAGAAAGCAATGCTGAGAACAGAGGGCCAGAGACTGGAGGCCCTGGGAGGTAGGGACCCTCTTGGGGGCTGGGGCAAGACTCACCCCTCCTTGCCCACCTCTCCCCGGGCCTCTGCTCCTGGTTCTTCCCTAATGAACTTCCCTTCTGTTATCTGCTGGATGACAATGATGGCGAGTCTTCTCTTTCTCTGGGTCTCAGTTTCCTCATCTGTAAAATGGTCGGGGGGCGGGGCGGGGCATGAGGATTCTCTAAGGTTCCAGTCCTTCTCTTCTGAGGGTCACGGGCCAAAGAGAACTTTGTATCCAGCCCCCTCCCCCATTTTTCTGAAAAGGAAGCTGAGACCGGAGAGGAAGCTGCCTATTAGCCAGAGGTTCAGCCAGGACACAGTGGGGCCTGAGGTTTGCATGTCTAGGCCCCAGAGGCGTTTCAACCACTTGTTTCCCCTCCAGGGCCGGCTGGGGCTCTGGTGGAAAAGGTGGGTTGGGGGATGGGGTGGCCTGAATCAGCTCAGATGGAGGAGAGTGGGCGACTGGGGCCATGCAGGGCCTGCCCCTCACCCTGCTGCCTACTTGCGTGCCACCTGCCCTCACCCCAGCCACCTGGCTCCTTGAGATGCGTTGGGGGAGGGAGTGGCCAGGAAGAGACTTAGATGTGAGTGTCCAGGTCCTGGGGGGGGAACGACCGGCTGCTGATCGTCTCCTGAGCTGGGCGAGGAGTCGACTGAAGGACGGTATTTGCCGGGCAATTCTGATGTCAAGTCAGGAAGAGGTGAGCCGACAGCATCAATACAGGGAACAGAGGTGGCCAAGGTCCTACAGGGGGACAAAATGGTACCCAGACCCCCTCTCCTGACTCCCAGTCCAGTGCTCCTTCCGAGGACGCGTCCCAGGGTGGAGTCCAGGTCAGAAGGGCTGAGCCTGGGCAGCAGGGCCGGCAGGGCAGGCTGAGTGAGTGCCGTGTGCTCCAGAGGTGGGAGCGATGGTCTCAGCCCCAGGCCCCGCGAAGCGGCACCACTGTCAGAGGAGCCAGTCCACTGGGATGGCGGGTGGCCCAGGGGCCGGCACAGACAGGCCAGGAGGCCCAGCACTGGGCCCAGGACTTGGGGAGAGCAGGCCACGGAGAAAGGGTTCCAGAGACATCAGGTCCTGCTGGCTCAGGCCACAGGCCTGTGAAGAAGCCTCCTGCAGGCCCTGGGCCCTGCCCTGGGTCCGGCTGAGTGAGCTCTGGAGGCAGCTGAGACCCAGCTGGTCTCTGAGGGAGACGCCCCGCTCACTGCGCCTCCAGCGAGAGTGTGCAGTCAGCCCCAGGGGCCGAGGCTCCAGTGTGAGCCGGGGGCTTTGGGAGCTGGCCCTGGAGTGAATGGCATCACGGGTCCCAGCAGCCTGGTCCACGCTCAGGGTCGACCCGGGTACAGGCCCCTGAGAGTCAGCACAATCCAGGCTATTCGTCAAGTCATCGTGTATTAAACCCCGAAGCAAACCCATCCGCTGGCGTTGGGTCCGCGCGGCAGCCGTGTGCCTGGGTTTAAAATCAGGGCAGCTCTGAGAGTGAGTGTTAAATTCTAAACCAGCTACCAAGTTTGCATCCTCCCACGGGGTCCTTTTCCTAGACTCGCTCTGTGTGGCGGCGGCGTCCCCGCTCTGAGAGGGGCCTCCGCTCAAGGTGCCCCAGCCACTCAGTCACAGCCGCGAGGCTCCCAAGCACGGATGCGCGTCCCACAGGGTGCGGTGCTGCTGGGCCCACAGTGTCTGCGGTTCTGCAGGCTTCGCCGAGAGCAGCCTGGTTCCCAGACAGGGGGCAGGTGGACGCCGGGATGAAGAGCCGAATTCAACCTCCAGCCCCGCGGCCGATGGCCCACGGGAGGGCCGGGGCCACGCCTGCCCCTTCTGTCGCTACTGCTGCTCAGGGCCAGCCGTCTTGGTGGTCACCAGCTCGGTGGAGCCCAGCTCCGTGGCTGGCACGGGGACGCTGTGGGCAGGCGGCGTGGTGGCTGGGTTTTCTCCGGGTGGAGGCCAGACAGGCGCGGTGGCATCAAGGGGCCCAGAAGAGAGGACGATGACGTTGTCCAGGACCTCTGGGGGGGAGGGGGGCGGGACACGCAGGGTCAGGAATGGCCCAGCCCGTCCTGGACCTCCCGCAGGCCAGCCCTCCCCGGGAAGTGGATGAAGGCTCCCTGCGGGTGACGGGAACGCGATGCCCTCCTGCCTGCTGGGGTGGGACCACTCCAGCCCGGGCCCCGGGGCCCTGCACCCCAGGCCGTGCTACCTGTGGTTCCTCCATTCAGGCACTCAACCGTCACCCCGGGTGGTGCCCACTGGCCGGGCCTCTGCGGGGACTGGGACGAGGGCCCTGCAGCCAGTACACGGACTCCCAAGGCCGCTGATGGCCACAGGCACTCTCCAGCGTCAGCTCCCCACCTGCCCCCTCCTCTGGGGAGCCCTCCTGCCTTTCCCAGGCAGAGCTGGCTCAGGTCATCAATCACCGCCCGAGGGCCCACATGGGCTGTGCCCCCAGGGGACTTCCACGCTGTCCTGTGACGGCACCGGTGCTGGTCACCACCACGGAGGGTGCAGGAGGGCTTAGTGGAGATGAAGAGGCGTTTGCTGGATGCAGGGGGGCTGCTTAGAGAAGCTTGATAGAGAAGGGGCCCCGGGTGCGCAAAGGCCTCAAGGCCCAAACGTGAAGGCCAGGGAGTGCTAGGGAGGCCCGGCCGGGGGCCTGGCCGGGGTTCAGGAGCCCCCTCTGGCCAGAGGCAGGGGAGCTACCACGGCTTTGTGCAGGGAACTCGCAGGTTGTGCTACAAGGAGCCTCTGGAGCGGAGGGCACCGGGCGTCAGGGCAGCCGAGGGCCCAGCGAGAGCTCTGCCTCCAGACCCTAAGCAGGAGGGACGCTCAGATCAACAGATGGACAAGCAGACGGAGACCCAGGAGACCCCCCCCCCCGGCCCCCAACTGCTTTTTCCCAGGACTGTGTGCGGGGCTGCTCACCTCGCTGTCTCACGGAGGTCCCTCAGGTCTGTCTGTCTTTTCCCGTGTTTGGGTTCCCCACCTTGTCTCTCACCCCTGTCTCTCAGACTGAGACACACACACACACACACACACACACACACACACACACACAGACACGCGCACCGCCCTCAGCATCCTTCACTTATGCTGCCCCTCCGTGGGGCAGGGGCTGGCAGAGATCCTCAGCATGGAGCTCAGCTTAGTGCCTCATGGGGGGCCACACCAGCCCCCTCAGCACCCAGGGCTGGGGGACCCAGAGGAAGGAGGAACTGTCCAGGGACGGGGAGCCAGCTTGGGGACAGGAGTGGTTCTCTAGCAGATACAGGGGGCAGGGGACCTTCCAGGCAGAGGGACTAGAGGGGACTAGAGGCCTGGAGTGGTGCAGGGAGCGCTCTCTGCTCGCGGGGGACAGGCCTGGCCCCTGCCTCAGGGGATGCGGGGGAGTGGGCAGGGAGGGAAGGGGCCAGAGGCCCAGGCAGGGAGGAGCCCCAGGAGGTGTCTGGGTGGAGGGACAGGTCCTCTGAGTTGTGCTTAGAAGGGACCGTGTCTCTGGCTGCCGTGGAGTTGGAGGCTGGACAGGTGAGGAGGCTGGCGCCACGGTCCAGGGCCGGGAGCCATGTCCCCGTCCTTTAGGAGGAAGGAATGATGCTGTGGAGTAAGGGGAGCAAGACTGGCCCCGGTTCTGTCTTGGGGGCCTCTAGGACCCACGCAGAACCCCAAGTGGGCCAGCCTTGAGGAGCCCTGGTCCACTGCCTCCCCAGCCCCTGCCCACGGGCCAGCAACTCCGTGGCAGGAAGGTGTAGGTGGTGGAGCAGCTGCGAAGGAGAAGTGGGTGTGGGGTGGTGGGTGTGGGTGTGGGTGTGGGTGTGGGTGTGTGATGAGGGGGTGGAGGAGCCAGGAGCCTGCACAGGAACCCAGGCAGGGAAACCCTCCTATAGGGCAGAGGAGTGGGGGTGAGGGGAGAAGACTGGGCCCCCATCCCCACCCCCATCCCCCCTGGTGTCATTACCTGTCCCCCTCAGGCCTGCAGAGCCCTCACTTAAACCCCGTACCAGACCCTGGGGCAGGGCGGGCGGAGGCCGATCCTGGGAGAGGGTGGGCCAGGTCTGCGGTCACTCTTATGAGCCACCTCTGACTCCCAGGCAGAGAGCAGAGGAGGGGGTGGCCCTCAGGGGCCCCAAGCCCGAGTGGAGAGTTGGCCCGGGCAGCCCTGAGGGGAAGCAGGGGCACTTATTGGACACCGATGTCTACTGGGTGCCTCCCTTTGCCCACACAGGGCAGGTGCCAAGGACAAAGGGGGCAACCCCGAAAGGCCTGTGGGATTCGCGTCAGTGGTGTGTGCCGGAGCCTGGCCCCGACCACCCCTCTCACTTGTGTCTCCTAAGTGGGGAAGCGGGGGGGGGGGGGCATTCTTACAGCTCGGACGCTTCGCAGTTAAAAAGAGAAATTTCAGTATCAGACCAAGGTGGTGAGTCGCCGGTCACCCCTCCATGGAGCCTTTTCCTTTTCGTAGCAATTAAGTTTGTTCATTGCTTCATTCCAGTCTTCAGCATCACTTGTTGATTGTGAGATGTGACCGAGAGAGGAGTTAAAGTTTCTAAAATTGATGTGGTTCTTGCAAATTTTCCTTGTTCTTTTAATAGTTTTGACTTTAAATAACGAGGTCATCACCTCAATGCATTCTTGGGTAGAAAACCAGGGACTTGGTTGCTGAAAAGCCCTTCACACTGAATCTGCCTCATAGTTTTCTCGAGTTTTCATTCGCTGATGAAGTTCTGTGTGTGTGTGAACTTTTTTAAAAGGGTGATTCATTTGGGGTCCGTCAGGGAGAAGGGAGTCTCCCTTGGTCTTTGTCCCCAAACTCCCCTCAAAGCGCCCTCCCAGGCCTCTGACCCGCGCTGTCACGAGGTCCGTCTGTTCAGGTGGGAAACGGGGCCCCGAGGCAGCGGGATGAGCCAGCACCTCTGAGGGGCGCCCGGCTGGGGTCTGTGTTCAGCCGACTGTGAAGCGTGGCCTGCGCCCTTCATGCCTGGGGACAGGGTGAGGAAGTGAGGAAACGCAGGGCCTGTTGGACAAGCTCGGTGTTATGGGGGGGCAGTCCCTCAGGGCAGAGAGGCCCAGCCCCCCAGGTCTGGATATGAAAGTGCCGAGGCCCGGATACACCGTGTACTTGGCTAAAAATAAGTTTTGTATGTAATTCTGTGAGTAATACCTGAACACATTCTCATGGAAAAACCCTCCAACAGCACGGAGCCTGAGTAAGAAAGGGCA
>NW_005354915.1:153138-164239 GCF_000412655.1 Myotis brandtii
CCTCTTCTCACGCCAAGGCCTTTCACCCCAGCCTGGTGTTGTGCGTGTAAACTCCCGGGCCCCTGCAGGCTCTGGCCCTGTGGGGATGCAGGGCAGACCCCCCCGCGCCGGCACCTCCACTCACTTCCCAAATACTCACTGAGACCTACTACGCTCAGGCACTGCTCCAGGTGCTGGGGACAGAGCAGGGAACCACAGAGACAAAACCCAAACAGCAAAGCCCTTTAGTCGGTGAGAAGAACCTGGGAGAAAAGTTCAGGAGGGGCCCTAACCGGTTTGGCTCAGTGGATAGAGCGTCGGCCTGCGGACTGAAAGGTCCCAGATTCGATTCCAGTCAAGGGCATGTACCTGGGTTGTGGGCACATCCCCAGTGTGGGGTGTGCAGGAGGCAGCTGATCGATGTGTCTCTCTCATCGATGTTTCTAAATCTCTATCCCTCTCCCTTCCTCTCTGTAAAAAATCAATAAAATATATTTTAAAAAAAAGTTCAGGAGGGAAGGGGTGCCAGGGAGTCAGGGAGGGCCTGGCGAGACCGTGGAACAGAAATGAGGGTGACCCTGAGGACACCTGGGGAGGAGCAGCGAGGCCGGGGGTCACACAGTTGACAGGAGAATGGAACCACCCTCCACTGGCCTGGCCCTGTGCCCGCACCCCTGTGGGGAGGCGGCATTAGATTCTACTTTACAAAGAGGAAAGCAAGCTCAGAAGGATAAGGGATGAGCCAGGCAGCCCCGGGGCCCGAACTCTCCCAGCACCCCTCACCCCACACACGTCTGTGGGGTCCTCTCCCTCTCAGCAGAGGACGGCCCTGGAGGGGCCTGCAGCCGAGCATAGTAGAGGGGAGCCAAGTGCTGGGAACCCCTCTGGCCTTGGCTTTGCAGGGTCATCATCAGTCAAACCCCCCTCGCCCCCAAGCGTTTGGCTTTAGCCCCAAGGAAGGCTGCCTCCCATCAGGTCGGGGGCATTGGGGACTGCCCATCCACTGTCCCTCCCAGAGCCGGTCCTCAGAGGCCCCCAGTCCATAGGGTCACACTCGGGAGGGACTCAGATTTGGGGTGTGCAGGGCCTCTCCTCCCCCACCCCTCGGGTCTGCAAGTGTCTGAACAAAGTCCTTTCACAATGACTCATTGCCTGCCCGCTAGGGCCCCAGGGGAGGCTGAGGGAAGGGGGTGACGCCAGTGGGCACCGTGGACAGGGTCCCTTTGTATCGGAGTCCTGCCTGGTAGGCCTGGCCCAGCACAGGCTGTGGGGGTGGGGTGAACGTCGGCAGGGCTTCAGCTCTGAACCCCCAGCTCCCCTCGCCCACCACAGCCCTGGGCACAACCAGCCAACCCTCGGGCCACTGTCTGCGGACAGACACGGGACAGCTCGGAGAGGGGGGGGCGGGGGCGGGGGCAGGTGTCAGCCTCGGGTTTCCTGAGCCTCACGAGAACCTCGAGGCTCTGGGGTTCAGGGACAGGAAGTGGCTGCACCAGGTGACACTGCAGGTCGGTCAGACCCCGAGTGAGACGAAGGCCAGGCCTTTCCCACTGCATCACCTCCCCTGCGGCGCCGCCTGCCCTCCTCTGCCCGAGGCCGGGGGAGACATGCTGCGCCCCCTCCTCACCAGGAGGCCCTGCCGCCTTAGCAGGTGGAAGTGCCGCCAGCGGGGCCGGAATCCTTGGGCCTGGGCTGCTCCTACACAGACGTGAGTCCTGCGACAGGCCCGGGGGCTGCCCACAGCCAGGTGGCCCAGATGACAAAAGAACTGTGACCTGCGGGAGGGGGCTCAGCGCCACGGGAGGCGAGGTGGCCGCTGGGTCCCAGCCCCGCAGGCGCTGGCAGCAGGCACAGCATCATGTGCCCCTAGCACCTGGCCGGCTTCCAGGTCCTCGGCTGAGATGCCACTTCTCTCGTTAAAGGGCACCAGGTGGCAAAGAAAACATGGCCCGGGACTGGCGAGGGAAGTGCCCGCGCTGGCTGGGGGAGGGGGAGGCGGGAGCTCCCCTGGTCTCCACCCGCCTGGCTCTCCTGGCACAAGCTCCTTCCCCGCTCGCCTCTCCCGCAGTCCTGTTCTGAGGGGCAGACCCCCACACGGGGGAGCGTCTCGCTTCTGTGTTCCCAGTTCAGGGCTTGCCGAGCAGGCGCCCAGGCCTTTGTTCACCAGTTAGCCAAGTAAGAAAGCAACTGGCGCCAGGGGGTGTGGCTCAGTGGCTGACCTTCGACCTGTGAACCAGGAGGTCACGGTCAGGGCACATGCGGGTGGCGGGCTCGATCCCGTGTGGGGCGTGCAGGAGGCATCTGATAGGTGATTCTCTCTCGTCATTGATGCTTCTATCTCCCCCTCCCTTCCTCTCTGAAATCAACACAAATATATTAAAAACTATTAAAAAATATATTAAAAAGAAAACTGGAGGAAAAGCAGAGGGCTGCGGCCAAGGTGGGCTCTGCCGCCGACCGGCTCCGAGGCAGCGGACACCCTCTGATCACACGTCTCGGTTTCGCTGTGAAATGGGGAAACAGCAAGCTCGCAGGCCTGCTGGGAGGAGACGGGTGACTGAGAAGAGCTCCGCGGAGCGTGACATGCCCCGCCGATGTCCGGGACAGCGGGGCCTCGGCCGGAAGTCTCCGCAGCTGAGGTGCTCGGCGGGGCAGGAGGCTGCCTCAGACACAGGCAGGTGTGTGTGCAACCTGAGCGCAGGGGTGGGCGCTGGGCTGGTTCTGGAAGAAAGCCTCGGCGAGGGGCAGGCAGGCCCCACCCTCATAAGCTCCAGGTTGGCCCCTCAATGAAGACCACGAGCGCTGGCTGGGATGCTGATGTCAGAGCTGGCCCTGCGGTGCTGGCCCTGCCCGGGCATCAAGCAGGAGCCGTCCTGATGCCCGAGGATGGAGGGCAGGTCCTGGCGCAGGAGGGTGGGGGTGTGGAGGTGCTGTCACGCTCCAAGGAGCCTCGACCTGCTCTCCCAGCAGACCTCCCCCCCAGCCCCCCAGGCTCCTGCGGGCTGACAGGGTTTGACTCCAGCCCCGGCACGTCCCCAGGTTCTACTCGGACCCCAGGGAGAAGGCGGGCAGTGGGCACGCACAGCCTCTCGCTGCCAACCCAGACCCAGCTCCTCTCACTCCCCGCGCGCCCTGAGGAATCCCATGTGCAGTCCTGGGTTTGCACCAGGGTGTGAACTTAGCTCTGGGTAAATTCAAATACTAGTGACCATTCATCATGCTTCCCTGGGCCCGTGCGAAGCATTAACAGTTTATCATCCGCACAGGAGCAAGCACAGGGCACACCAGCTCGGGCCCTTCACCGCTGTCGTTTCATTCAGTCCCCACAGCGCGACGAGGAGAACAAGCTTGTTTCACCCAGGGAAACTGAGGCTCCAAGGACAGCAAGATTTCATTCAGTCCCCACAGCGCGACGAGAACAAGCTCGTTTCACCCAGGGAAACTGAGGCTCCAAGGACAGCAAGGCCCGTTGTGGGGTCAGGCCAGGGTCCCTCCCACCCTGCGCGTGAGTGTTCTGAGTCAGTTCATCTGCAAATCAAAGCGGTGGATGAGACCAATGAATTTCTAGCTGTTTTTAGTCACAGACTCTTTGTTCAAATGAAGTCTTGAGTGGAAGTGGACCGAGTCCGATGGATAGAGACAGGCTCCGCTGGAGAGGGCGTGGGCGGTGGGCTGCTCCACCCGTGGGGCTCCCCCCAGCCCTCCGGCGGAAGCACAGAGTTAGGGTCCTGTGGGGAAGTGACCCCTGGCCCAGGCCCTCACAGGTCCTCCAGGCAGGGGTTCTCTGAGCTCCTCATCAGGGACAGCAGGTTCAGGGCCGAGACGCCGGGCACGTGGCCAGCACAGATCTGCAGCATGCGGACCAGGCGCTGCGCCATGGTGACTCGAAAGCCTTCCACCTGCGGGGAGAGCGGAGAGCAGGGTCAGAGCGGCCACACAGGCTGCCTGAAGGGGCTGGGTCGGAGATGTGGGGACAGCTCAGTGCACCATGACCCTGTCCACGGCCATGACCGGTCCACGGCCATGACCCTGTCCACAGCCATGACCCTGTCCACGGCCATGACCCTGTCCACAGCACACCTCTCCAAGCAGCTTCCACCATCTCAGCTTCCGAGTCCCTCCAGCACCCTGCGGGGACCCCAGAGACGACGAGCCCTTCTCTGTGCATGTACAACGTGTCGGTCCAGCTCACTACATTCTGAGAGGAGGGCCAATGCCTGACTCATCTGTGCTCTCAGGGACCAGCACAGGGCCCTCTGGGCCGGGCTAGAACATCATTTCACTGGGCGCATCCCACGCCTCGCTGAGTGGGTTTCCTCATGTGTAAAATGGGGCGATAATTCTTGCCACGCAAAGGCCTCAAACTATGGTGAGGCGCAAACTTGATTATGCAGAGGCGTGTGCCCCGAAAGCCCACACGGGTGGGAGGGGTGCGGACTGTCCGCACTGGGGCTCCCTCCGAGGGAAGCCAGGTCTGTGTTCTCAGCGGTCCGCGGCTGGAACAGCCAGCAGGCCGCAGACCTTCTCTGTTCTCAAGCGCAGGGTAGCCCAGGGCTGGCGTGGCCTGCCACCTACTGGCCACACACAGAACGACACCACCCACCACAAGGTTAGCACCCACAGGCACCTGCCATTTCCTTTGGCAACAGTCACAGATTCTGCTAAAACTCACGACGGCTCTTGCTTACCCCCATGATGCTCAATTTCACGTAGAGGTTAGTAAAGTAAAATACGTAATTTTTTCTTGCCCAAGTCCACAGATCCCCCGAGTTCTACTCTCAGATCAGAGGGTTTCCACGGGCTCCAGAAGAACCCCTGATCCCCGATACTCGGGGATCCTCCAAGCAGCCCCCTGAGTGCCGACTGCCCGTTCCCTGCGCCGGGACCAGGCCTCACCTCCAGGTCACAGAAGAGCAGGGGGCTCCGGTAGGCTCGGGCCAGCTTCAGCACGCTGTTCCGGTGGACGCTGCAGTGGCTGTCCCGCCCGGCTGCAAAGAAGCCCAGAGTGCTATGCTGTGAGCGCCACCTGCCGGCGGCCACTGAGGAGGCCTGGGCAAAGCAGCCCACTGCCCCGTCCCCGGGCCCCAGTCTCTGACTGGTCAGGGGTGACAATCCTGCCACCTTCTCCTCTGGGCGGTCGAGATCATCAAGTTAGCAGACCAGGCGGAAAGGGCTCTGAAACATGGTTTCCTCATCTATAAAGTGAGGATGGTAGCAGCCCCACCGAGTCACTATAGAGACTCGGTGAATCGATACATGAGTGACCTGGCACTCATTTATTCACCAATGCTTTTTATTTTCATTAAAAAAAATTTTTTTAATTGAGTTTTTTAGAGAGGGGGAAGGAACAGGGAGAGACAAAGAGAAACATCCATTGGCTGCCTCCTGCACACCCGCTACTGGGGATCGAGCCCACACCTGGGCATGTGCCCCGACCAGGAATGGAACCTGGTGCAGGGGATGACGGCAACCACTGAGCCACACTGGCCAGGGCTACCAATGCCTTTGAAAATAAGCTGTGCCAGGCCCTCCCCCAAAGGGGCTCACAGTTCAGCTCAGACACACCATCCGTGCGGGATGGGGGCCCTCAGGGCCCAGACTGCAGGCTGGTCAGGGAGGCCTTCCCCAGGACGCGGAAGAGGGGTTAGCGAGACAGACAGGAAGCGTCTCTGAGAGAAGCGGCCTGGCTCAGGACTGAGTATCTAGGTCTGAATCTCAGCTCCACCACTCTCTAGCTATGGGGCCCTGGGCAGGTTACGTCACCCCTGACCAGTCTCCTCAGCTACGAAGGAGAGAGGATACCCGCCTCAAAGGGTTGCTTGTGACGATTAGTGACACAGAAACACGCGCTCAGAGCGGTGCTGGGGCGGTGGGTGCTCAGTGAAGGTTAGCGGACACCGTCCCCACTGTTCGTAACAGCCGCGGAGACAGCAGGACTTGCTCAGAGAGCCACCGGTGAACCAGAGCGGAGGGTGCCAGGAGGTGAGGCGGGCGGGAAGGCAGAGGCCACGCTGCCGAACACGCGGCGCCCTGACAGGGGTTTGGGTTTTACTCTAAAACCACTCGGCAACTCCAAGCAATGACCTCAGCAGAATCCGCTCCGCGGAGTGACCTGCTCAGATGTGCTCTTAGAAAGACCGACAGCAGGTCCGATGCCAAGGCCCGTCCTTCCCATCAGCCCGGCGCCTCAGCAGGGAGGGTGCACGGCACACTGCCCTCGGCGGGCGAGGGTGCACTTACCGCCTGTGACCAGGAAGCCCACCTTCCCCAGGAAGAAGGTGGCGTCCACGTGGCGCAGGGACTCCTCCACGTTCTGCAGGCTGGGAGGCCAGGCCCGGGCGAGAAAACAAACCTTACAACAGAGAAGGCAGTGCCCTCCTCACCCGCCCCCCCCGCCCCGCCTCTCATCCCATCCCAGAGCGGCCAGAGACTGAGGGGTGACAGGACTCTGCCCAGAGTATTGCAATACTTTGTCCTTTCATTGTTTCAAACTACTTTTAATTACACCTCAGTCTGCTGTCCCCCAGGAGGGAGAGGACAGACCTTCCTCTGCGCTCCACAGGCCGGCTGCAGTCCTGTCCCCAGGGTTGCCAGCTCCACAGGGGGGCCAGGCCGGGCCACTCCTGCTGCCACTGCCATGGCCCCACACTAGACTGGGCTCCTGACCTCGCACAGGCCTTAAAAGTCTTTCTTCTAAACACACTATTGGTTTTACACGAACTCTTCACCTGGAACACGGTGCTCACTCCCATCTTAACCTGGCTAAGGCCGTCTCATCTATCAGGTGTCACCTCCACCAGAAAGTCTACCCTGACTAAGTCCTGAGCGTCAGAGGTCTGGTGTGGGCTCTCACAAGTGTTCGGAAGCCCCGCCTCCTCCTGCAATGGACCAGGAGCACACTGAGGTCAGGGGTCTGTTCCCTTCATCTCTGTGCCCGCTGTCAGGGACAGAGTAGACCTCAGAGCGCATTAGCTAAATGACAGGTGACACTGCTAGGATTTATCAGTGTCTTTCAAACATCTTGCACTGGCCACGGCTCCCCCTCCTCACCATCTAGGTCAGTGATGGCGAACATTTTGAGCTCGGCGTTGTCAGCATTTTGAAAAACCCTAACTTAACTCTGGTGCCGTGTCACATATAAAAATTTTTTGATATTTGCAACCATAGTAAAACAAAGATTTATATTTTTGATATTTATTTTATATATTTAAATGCCATTTAACAAAGAAAAATCAACCAGAAAAATGAGTTCGTGTGTCACCTCTGACACGTGTGTGATAGGTTCGCCATCACTGGTCTAGGTTAACCCCAGGCAGCCTCTCCCTGCCTCCTCTCCTTCCCATCATAAGTGACGTCACTGTCCCTAAGCCAGGGAGGGCCACCTGAGCCCCGACAGCCCCATCGTCTGGCTCTCACCTGTATTTGCTGTGAAGGTTGACCACGAACACAATCAGGTCAATTCGGGGGCGATTCACATCGGAGGGCAGAGGGAGGGAATGTGCCAAGTGGCTGGAAAACAAGAAACTGCAGGACTAAAGATCCATGCACCCACATTCCCGTGACCAGCACATGCAGTCAGAGGCGCCTCACCTCTTCACCTGATGCCTCCTGGGCAAGACTCCTCTGGCGAGCAGAGGGGCGGGGCGGGGCAGGGCAGGGCTGGTCCCACCCAGATGACTTTCTTCCGACTCCTCTGGCAGAAAGGAGTTCTGTGTAGTAGCCGCCTTGGTAAGACGGAGTTTTGGGTAGAAGATGGCATGGGGCTAGCAAGCTACACTGCATGCTGGGAGGGAGGCCAGGCTCCGAGGCGGGTGCTGAACTGTGAAGATTAGGGGCTGGGACTGAACTCCGTTGGAGTGTGACAGAAGGGGGTTCAAATCTCAGTTCTGCAAATTACCAGCTGTGTGACCTTGGATAAATCACCTCATCGTTCTCCTGGACTTGGTCCCTGGTGGTCAGATACCCACCTGAAGGTTTTTCTGGAACCCTCGATTTCTGCCCATTTCCATGTATTCCTATTACCCAGCTCCTCCCATCACCTACCTTATAATTCAGGAAACATCAAAAAGGACTGCCCAGTTGGTCTGGCTCAGTGGTCACCTGAGCGTGGCCACCTGAACCAGGAAGTCACAGTTCAATTTCTGGTCAGGGCACACACCTGGGTGGCGGGCTTGACCCCCAGTAGGGGGCATGTAGGAGGCAGCCAATTGATGATTCTCTCTCATCATTGATATTTCTCTCTCTCCCCCTCTCCTTTCCTCTCTGAAATCAATAAAAATATATTTAAAAAACAAACAAAAACACCACAAAGTCCAGTTACCTAGAAATTACCATTAGTGAACTTTAGAGCATTTTTCTAAACATCTCTTCATGTACACAACATTCAGACACTAGAATAAATATAATCTAAAAATAGGATAATAGTATTAATTTAATTTGCATTTAATGAAAGCAAAATAACTAAAGCTGAACTGAAAAAATACATGAACTTAGATGTTATTTTTTAATCACAAAGGTTGTTTCCTGAAAGAACTGAATTAAGAAAAAAATTAATAACTTGTTATCATTTTTTAAAAAATATATATTTTATTGATTTTTCACAGAGAGGAAAGGAGATGGATAGAGAGTTAGAAACATCGATCAGCTGCTTCCTGCACACCTCCTACTGGGGATGTGCCTGCAACCAAGGTACATGCCCTTGGCCAGAATTGAACCTGGGACCTTTCAGTCTGCAGGCCGACGCTCTATCCACTGAGCCAAACCGGTTAGGGCTATCATTTGAAACTATATGTTTCAATTTTATCTATATTAGCTTGAGTCTCCATTATGAGACATGAGAGCTATTAGTATATGTTTACATTTTGCTCTAGCTATAACCTTGGACCTAGGCTGACCAAGCGGCCACTCTGGAACCCTGCTGGTCGCCATGGGAGAGACAAAGCCTTCTGAGGAGGGTCTCACTGTCCACTAAATAGCTCACCAATAAAGAGCCGATCATTTTTCTGCTCTTAACTCATTGGCCAGAACTAGTCACATGGCTCCACACAACCACAAAAGGTCAAAAAGTGCAATTCCGAAACCTGCCATAGGCTCCAAATGCAGAAGCTGGAAATATCTGGCAACGGAATGAGCGGATGATCACGTAGGTGATTGCCTTTCCTGCGAAAAGTCTGAAGAATCATTTACCCTTTAAGTTCAACAGTTCAACTTGACACAAATGCTGTGTCTGTTTTTCCTGGAATAAGATATATATTCCTTTTTTAAAAATTCTTTTTTGTTATATTCCTTTTTTAATGGAAAAATTAAACTCTTCGCTCATTTCAGGCTTTTTAAAAATTCTTTATTATATTCCCTTTTTAATGGAAAAATTAAACTCTTCGCTCATTTCAGGGGAGTTTTCTTCTATTACATCTTCGCTGAACACTTCTGTGGTTTTCTCAAATCTTTCCTCTTTGTAGGCAATGAAGTGCTCAACTGCACCTATTCTGACCCTTGCTGTTCCTATTTGTTAGATCCCGTATGGCATTATTTTTGGTCCTTTTTTGCCCTTAGCTCAGCAACCTCCCTTTTCCTCTCATTCTGTTGTTTTATTATTTGGTCTCTGAATGACTCTTAAAAACTCAGGTTCTTATTAAATTTCCCAATCCACAAAATACTCAAAAAGGAGCTTTCTTCTTTTTCCAGAGTGGGTTCTTCATCAGATTTCTGCATGTCAGGTGAATCCTTACCCTTTTTGGCAAGGGTTTCCATGACACTTCTTTTTTTTTTTTTAAATATATTTTTATTGATTTCAGAGAGGAAAGGAGAGGGAGAGAGAGAAACATCAATGATGAGAGAGAATCATTGATTGGCTGCCTCCTACACGCCCCTCACTGGGGATGGAGTCCGCAACCCTGGCATGTGCCCTTGACCGGAATCGAACCCGGGACCCTTCAGTCTGCAGGCCGACGCTCTATCCACTGAGCCAAACCGGCTAGGGCTCCATGACACTCCTTTCCATCTTACTCAATGCAGGCAATGTTGTCCACATTTTCCATTTGCCCTGATACCAATGAAATGAATTCTTTTTAAAAATCCTTTCCTATTTCTAAGCTATGGCTTTGGGATTGTTGGTTGTGTTTGACGTTCTGGGGCCCGAGAGACTGGCAAGATGGGTAAAGCACAGATATTTGGAAGAAAAAGATGATGTTCCCTCATCAGAGATCATTAAAGTGCGGTAGCAGGTTTGCTCTACCTGGCAAGGGCCATTTCCAGTTCCCATGGAGGGAATGCCCTTAGATCTGGGTCATTCCCCTTCAGCATGGACCTGGAGCTTACCTTCCCATCAGGGCAAATGTAGCCGGTCAAGTAGAATGAAGTTAACTAGAAGAGGACGTTCTGCCAAGAAAAGGCAGGGGCCTGCAAGCGGGCCACGTCAGAACAAAGTCTTGCACGCAAGATTTATTGTTCCGAGGCAGAATTTCCTTGGGTCCATGAGGGCATGGAAAGTTAAAGGGAGGGTATACTGCTGCAGGTTAAAAGGGTCTTTATATAATATAGGAAATTAATAGTTTAATGTATAACTTAGCTCAGATGATCTCATAGGCATGCCTGGTTTACCATTTTACTTGCTGTACTCCCCAAATAAAAGCCATGAGAGCCTTGGAGGTTTTGCTACACACCTGAGTGAGCAGTAGCCCTCTGCTTCTCTTAGCTCAATCCTGCACCCCGAGCTCATCTCAGAGTCACCGTTCACCTGCAGACCACCTGCAGCAAACGACACCCACAGACCTAGTCGCTTGACTCCCTCAGCAGCGGTTTCTACTTCCCCTCAGTGAGAAGAAGGAAAACAAAGCATACTTCCTTGGTCACTTTTTCTCCAGATTTGGAGGGCACATCTACACGGCTCAGGACACTAGGAGTCACGAGAGCACGAAAGTCAGTCCCTGCCCTCAAGGGACTGGCCTTGGGGTCCAGGGCCTGGTCGACTGGACACAAGGAAACGAACAGTGACAAGGAAATGTCTTACGGTGACAAGTGTTAGAGGAAGAGAACAAGTGATGGAGGATACCTTGGACCCGGCTCTACCAGAGGCGGGCAGGGTCGGCGAGGCTGACCGCGCAGTTAGGGATGGTGAAGGGGC
>NW_005354915.1:164404-171261 GCF_000412655.1 Myotis brandtii
CCCCAGCCTCGGCTACTTACACCCGCAGCGTGGAGGCGCAGTCCTCCTTGAGCATCGAGTCGGCCAGCGGCTGCAGAAGAGCATCCTCCTTGCCCACCAGCTGCCCAGAGAGAGAAGGCGGCCGCTGTCCCTCTGCAGAACATGGGGATCCGGGCACCGACCGAAGGCGGCCACGACCCCCAGGATTCTGGCTCCTGCTCTCAGGGCGCCGTTTACCGAGAGAAGACTCCACCGGGCACGGGTTGAGCGCCTGCGGTCTACACCCTCCCCGGTCCTTCCAGCTCAGCACTCGCTACTTCCCGACCTCCCGCTGACCGCCGGGCCGCTCCGGGAGGCCAGACTCAGACTCAGACACAGCAAGTCTCTGCCCGGCTCGGAACTCGGCCTCCGGGCCAGAAACCAACCAGAAACCGGGAAGAAAGCCCGCCGCGCACCTATTGGTGGGGGCGTCCTTCCGCCTCAGAGAGCGGCTGTTCCGATTGGGTCAGAATGTGGCTGTCCCGCCCACCGCCTCTTCCGGAACAGCGCGCGCCCGCCCCCTGAGGAGCGCCGAGAACCGGGCACACCGACATCCCAGTCGCTGGCCGAACCGCCGCTCAGGTCGTGCGCGCCTTCCTTTCAAACCCCGCTGTGGCCCCGCCCTAGTGCTCCGAGGGGCACGTGACCCTCCGTGGGCGGGGTTTCCCGTCGCCGAGCCCTTTAAAGGAACCGCTGCCTCCTTTTCTGAGGGTGTTCCAGCCCTGGCCCCCACTCCGAAGGTGCAGCCCATGGGGCAGGCCTTCTGTTTCACGCCTCGGAGAAAGGAGGTGTGTAGTGATTCAGTCGTCCATTTATGCTCATTCACCAGCCTTGCAGCTGCTCAGAACAAAACCCTGGGGTCATTCTGGGCTCAACCCACAACCGGTCCCTAAGCAAGCCCGCGGATTCTGATCTTCAAATGGACCCAGAAGGTGACCACGTCTCACCGCCTCGCCTACTGCCTCCACCACCACCAGGACAAGCCACTGCCATCGCCTCCTGGGACTTCTCACAGCCTTCTCACTGGCTCCCCGTTTGCAGCCTGGTCCCCAGGGCTCCAGGCTGTTCTTCACACAGCAATCGGAGTCAGAAATCAGAATGGGCCGCATCGCATCTCTGATCAAAACCCACCAGTCCTTCCCATCTCACAGTACTTCGCATGGCGTTGAGGCTCTGCGTGCTCTGGCCCCCGACCTCATCTCCTGCTCATCTCCCTGACCTCATCCTCGGCTCCTCTCTGTCTGACATCCCCTCTAGCCACCGGGGCCACTAGGCTGTTTCTCAAATATTCAGGGTACCCTCCTGCCGCAGGACCTTTGCCCCCGTGGTCCCCTCTGGCTGCAATGCTCTTCTCTCAAGTAGTCATCTTGCTTGTTTCCTCACTTAGTCATGTTTCCGCCGCAGTGTCACCTTGTCAGAGGGGGTCTTTCTTAATTACCTCTCCTCTCTCTACTAGCAAGTCCCACGCCCTGGCCAGGTAGCCGAGTTGGTTAGAGCATCTTCTGAATAAGCCAAGGTTGTGGGTTCGATCCCTGGTCAGGGCACATACAAGAGTCAACCAATGAATGCCTAAATACGTGGAACAACACATTTCTCACTCGCTCACTCTCTCTTCATTTCTCTCTCTCAAATCAATTATAACTAAATAAACAAAATAGCAAGCAAGCCCCTCCAGACTCCCTATCTACCCTTTTCTGCTCTATTTTCTCCATAGCTCTAATCCCCACTTAATACATCATCAAAAGCTGTGCAGCCTCTGGGATTTTACCATACTTAGAAACTAATAAACTGTTGACTACGGTTTGGTAATAGTCTACCATTTCACGGATGCTGGCAGAAGCCACGCGGCTCCTTGGTGAGAGACAAAGGGCTTTATTACTCGGTAAAAGCAGTAGCCACGGCTTTGTGTTTGTGTCCGTTCCCCATGTCCTGCAGCCCCCACCAGGGACCCGTCACGGATGCACGTGCGCCTGTGGATGGCATTACAGGGTCTGAGGTTCGCTGCTTTTATAGCGAGTGGGAGGCCTGTTCTTTCCCCCGGGGGAGATGTTACCTCGTTCCTCAAGGTTGCCGGCTGCAAGCACAGCCCTGAGAAATGGCCTGGGCAAAGAGCTTCAGGGTCTTGCTTTTCTGGCAGGCTGAGGGATACTCAGGGCCCGTGGCAGAGGGCTTCTCCCAACAGTTATATAAGCACTTGCTCCTTATCTTTGCAACGAGAGCACAAGAGGGCAGAGACTGTGCCAGTTTGTATGCCCAGCACTTTAAAAAGTGTCTGGTACAGCCCTGGCCAGTGTTGCTCAGCAGTTAGAGCCCTGAAAGGTCGCTGGTTCGATTCCTGGTCAAGGGCACATACCTGGGTTGCAGGTTTGATCCCTGGCCCCAGTTGGGGCTTGTTTGGTAGTCAACCAATGGATGTGTCTCTCTCACATCAATGTTTCTCTCTCTCCTCTGTCTCTCTTCCCCTCCCTCCTTTTTTTCTACTCTCTCTGAAAAGCAGTGGGGGGCGGGGGGAGTTTCTGAGGCATGGTAGTTGCTCAATAAGTATTTGTTGAATTAATGGATTGATTTATATTCAATGCCCCACCCTAAGAACACGGATGAATCAGACATTATTGATCAACTCAATGTACTGGGAAGTCAGACCGAGACCTCCCAATGTGCTCATTGCTGTGCCACCTGGGAGAGCAGGTGCACCCTCTCTGTTTAACCTAAATTCTTCTCACTGCAAATGAAAGAGCTGGCAGTTAATGGCTTCATGGAACCCCTGCTCCAGCACAGACGAGTCTTTGATTCCCCAATGGCCGGGGGGTGGAGGGGACACCCGGGAGTCAGGTGGTAACGAGTGCTATGAAAATAAAGTGAGGCAGGTGAGGGCACAGGTAGAGGTGCGTAGGAAGACGTGCCTTAGGTCAGAGGAGGCCTCTGGAAGAGGGTGATGTTGGAGCAGATGCCTGAATGCAGTGAGAGGAGCCAATGAACTATGTTGAAGCAGGTACCTGGGTTGCAGGTTTGATCCCTGGCCCCAGTTGGGGCTTGTTTGGTAGTCAACCAATGGATGTGTCTCTCTCACATCAATGTTTTTCTCTCTCTGTCCCTCTTCCCCTCCCTCCCTTTTTGCTACTCTCTCTGAAAAGCAGTGGTGGGCGGGGGGCAGGGGGAGTGTCTGAGGCATGGTAGTTGCTCAATAAGTATTTGTTGAAATCCCTAGTCAGGGCACATACAGGAGTCAACCAATGAATGCCTAAATAAGCGGAACAACACATTTCTCACTCGCTCACTCTCTCTTCCTTTCTCTCTCTCAAATCAATTATGACTAAATAAACAAAATAGCAAGCAAGCCCCTCCATACTCCCTATCTACCCTTTTCTGCTCTATTTTCTCCATAGTTCCGGTCAGGGGATATGCCTGGGTTTTGGACTCGGTCCTTAGTGTGGGACATGCAGGAGGCAGCTAATTGATGATTCCCTCTCATCATTGATGTTTCTATCTCTCTCTCCCTCTCCCTTCCTCTCTGAAATCAATAAAAAAATATATATATTTTTTAAAAAAGAACATTCTGAGCTGGCCCTAGCTGGTTAGGCACAGTGGATAGAGTGTTGGCCTGCAGACCAAAGGGTCCTGGGTTTGATTCTGGTCAAGGGCAGGTACCTTGATTGCAGGCTCCTCCCTGGCCCGGGTCCTGGTCGGGGCTCATGCAGGAGGCAACCAATCGATGTGGTTCTCTCACATCGATATTTCTCTCTGTCTTTCCTTCTCTCTTCTATTCTCCCTAAAAATCAATGGAAAAATATCCTCAGGTGAGGGTTGGAAAGAAAGAATACCTTGTGGGTGTGTGTCTGTGGTTCGAGACATCTCTAGCCGTCACTCTCCCACCATCCCCCAGAGCCAGTTCCCTCTACCTGGACCCCCTGCTTCCAAGGGGCCCGTTGCCTTCTGAGGAAGAGCGAGGAGGCCAGTGGCTGACGCCCAGGTGACTGAGGCCCTTAGAGAGTCATGGAAAAACTCTGGACCCTGGTCAGCACCTTCTAGAAGGGGCTGAGCTGAGAGCCATTCAGTCGATGTGTGCTGAGTGCCTGCTTTGGGCCAGGCCCGGTGCTGGGCGAATGACCCTGGCACCAGAGGTGCCATCCCTGCTCCAGGGAGCTGTCAGCGTGGGCAGATGACGACAGCCAAACGCAGCACAGTGGGGGACAGCCACCGGGAGCAGCAGGAGCCCAGACGGAGATGTGTGACAATCTCTCGGGAGCCCCTGCGACACTGCGCTGGGGAGCTGACTGTCGGCTGAGGTGTCCGGCTGACTTGGTGCTTGTCATATGTGCAATAGAAGATAGTTGTGTGTAGCATCCATACTGTGAAAGGCAGGGATTGGCAGGAAGGCCAACCCAGGCCTGGAGGTTTAGTATCAAGAACACCCTGAGCTGCCCGGCCGGCGTGGCTCAGTGGTTGAGCGTCAACCTCTGAACCAGGAGGTCACGGTTCAGTTCCGGTCAGGGGATATGCCTGGGTTTTGGACTCGGTCCTTAGTGTGGGACATGCAGGAGGCAGCTAATTGATGATTCCCTCTCATCATTGATGTTTCTATCTCTCTCTCCCTCTCCCTTCCTCTCTGAAATCAATAAAAAAATATATATATTTTTTAAAAAAGAACATTCTGAGCTGGCCCTAGCTGGTTAGGCACAGTGGATAGAGTGTTGGCCTGCAGACCGAAGGGTCCTGGGTTTGATTCTGGTCAAGGGCAGGTACCTTGATTGCAGGCTCCTCCCTGGCCCGGGTCCTGGTCGGGGCTCATGCAGGAGGCAACCAATCGATGTGGTTCTCTCACATCGATATTTCTCTCTGTCTTTCCTTCTCTCTTCTATTCTCCCTAAAAATCAATGGAAAAATATCCTCAGGTGAGGGTTGGAAAGAAAGAATACCTTGTGGGTGTGTGTCTGTGGTTCGAGACATCTCTAGCCGTCACTCTCCCACCATCCCCCAGAGCCAGTTCCCTCTACCTGGACCCCCTGCTTCCAAGGGGCCCGTTGCCCCCACCCTCTGTACTGAACATGCTGCGTGGTTTGCCTCTGGTGCATTGGGAGGGAGATCTGAGCCCAGTGATTATCAGAATAGCTTGTTTCCACGTGTGCGTTTACTTTTAAAAGGAAGAGAGAACTGTTGTGCACATGGTGTTCCTCCATCTGTTCCCAGAGGCGCAGTCGCTCCTGTGGGGTACCTGCTACTAGATTTCATAGCACAGCAGTTCTCAACAGTCTTGGTCTTTGGGGTCATGAAAATTAGTGGGGAGCCCGAAGAGCTTTTGTTTATGTAAGTTATACCTGTCAGTGTTTGCCATCATAGAACTAAGGTCACATTGGCATTTAAAAATAATGTTTACTTAAATACCAATACTAGCTCTAGCCAGTTTGGCTCAGTGGATAGAGCATCGGCCGCCTGCGGACTAAAGGCTCCTCAGTTCGATTCCAGTCAAGGGCACATGCCTGGGTCGCAGGCTTGATCCTCAGTAGGGGCGTGGAGGAGGCAGCCAATCAATGATTCTCATCATGGATCTATCTCTCGCTCCCTCTCCCTTCCTCTCTGAAATCAATAAAAAATATTTTAAAAAATAAACTACCAATAATAAACTCATTACATGTTCCATAAATGATAATTTTCATAAAAATAACCGCATTTTCCCAAAAGAAAAAAAGAGAAGTACTGCTTTACAATTTTACAAATGCCTTTAACGTCTGGCTAAATAGCAGGCAACTGGATCCTCATGTCTGTTTTGCATTCCCTGTTTCAATCACACACAAGTAACTTCTGCAAAACTGTCATGAAAGATTTAGAGTAGAAAAGCCAAAATCTTAGCAGAATGCCTGTGCACAGCCCCTGAAGCGACCTCAGCGACCCACGGACTCTGGAACCTCACTTTGAGAACCACTGCAATCGGACCTCATCTGCCTCCAAGCAGTGTCCACCCACTTGCCTCCAGTGTTCACACCCAAGAAAGCCACCTGCCAAACCACCAGCCAATCTGCCGTTGAAATACACATGTCACTGGCATAAGTAAAATCAAAGGCATCTTTTCAAAGCCTGTATTGGCTTGTGAAGGGTGGTTTGTCCCCTCCACCAGATGAAGTCAGGCAGGTCCCTGAACTTTTCTCCTCTTTCTTAGGTAACAGGAAGTCCTACTGTCGCTCTAAGCCTCTAAACAAAGTCTCAGTTGGTGCTTGGAAATTCTGCAAAACTGTCATGAAAGATTTAGAGTAGAAAAGCCAAAATCTTAGCAGAATGCCTGTGCACAGCCCCTGAAGCGACCTCAGCGACCCACGGACTCTGGAACCTCACTTTGAGAACCACTGCAATCGGACCTCATCTGCCTCCAAGCAGTGTCCACCCACTTGCCTCCAGTGTTCACACCCAAGAAAGCCACCTGCCAAACCACCAGCCAATCTGCCGTTGAAATACACATGTCACTGGCATAAGTAAAATCAAAGGCATCTTTTCAAAGCCTGTATTGGCTTGTGAAGGGTGGTTTGTCCCCTCCACCGGATGAAGTCAGGCAGGTCCCTGAACTTTTCTCCTATTTCTTAGGTAACAGGAAGTCCCACTGTCACACTAAGCCTCTAAACAAAGTCTCAGTTGGTGCTTGGAAACCACAGACCTGGGAAAGAGCGCATCTCCAGCTTTATTCCAAGTTCCCAGTGTCCTCCTCCTAGTCCGTGGTCGGCAAACTGCGGCTCGCGAGCCACATGCGGCCCTTTGGCCCCTTGAGTGTGGCTCTTCCTAAGCCTTAGGAGTACCCTAATTAAGTTAATAACAATATACCTACCTATATAGTTTAAGTTTAAAAAATTTGG
>NW_005354915.1:173717-191720 GCF_000412655.1 Myotis brandtii
TCCATGTAGAAGGAGTACCTTAGGGGAGGGGGCATTGCACTCTTTATTTCTATTAGTTACACTGTGCTTTGAACACATGACAGTCCCTGTAGAGTGGGTGCAGTCCATGGTGATGTAAAGGGGCAGGGAAAACTTCAGAGAAAAGCACAGCAAAATACTAGTGTTCTGGAAGAACTGTCATAATAAATTAGAGATTAGGATGAGATAATAAGTAGTCAATATACGCACAGCTCTCCCAATATTGTCTCTTGATGTTCGCACCATCATTTAATCTAGATAAACATGTACACATGGTTATGCTAGGGTGAGGTGAGAGTAGTCTACAGGTGTGACAACTCATTGGAGAGGTTTTTGAGCCTGAGTCTGAGATACAACTGTTCAATGGGTTTTGCGGAGAAGAAATCCAAGAAGATGAGGTCAGAGGAAGGGGATGAAAAACATACCCATGGTGCAAGTTCTTCCCTAAGTTAGGCAACCTGCTCTCTGGAAAAGGACTATTGAGCCAAGACTTTCTTCAAGACCGAGGCTGACCAGAGATGCTTTTAGTGCACAGGGAGTTATCCTGTTATTTTTTCAGAGTTTGAGAAGGCTTCTCAGCAGTTAGGCACACATCACCTTATTCCCTGTCCTCCCCAATTTTCTCGGGGGAATATTTCTGAATATTAGAGACATGGGAAAAAATGACATATTCTCCTTTTCTCTCTCCTCATGTAGGGATTTCACAATTTAATTATAGGGGCCCTGTAGAATTCTTTCTCTCTCAGTGATCAACAAGAGGCAGATGTGAGTGCTTTCACCTCAACAATCATGAGGCTAAAACAATATCTAAAGGCCACTGATCCCATTTTTTACAGATTTATTAAAGTACTAGAGGCCCAGTGCACGAGTGCGTGCACAGGTGGGGTCTGGTCGCCCACCCTGATGGGGGCCATTGGGGCCTGGTGGGGGGGGGATGGACCGCAGATGTTTGGCCGGCTGGCCCCGCCCATGATCAGGGTGGGGGGCCAGTTGGGGTGGGGCTGGCCAGGGGGAGGGGCCACAGGAGGTGGCCCCCATTGGGGCCTGGTGGTGGGGGGGATGGATCGCAGATGTTTGGCCGGCTGGCCCCGCCCATGATGGGGGGGCAGTCGGGGGTGGGGCGGCCAGTGGGAGGGGCCACAGGAGGTTGCAGGGGGGCTAATTGGGGCCCAGATCGACCTGGTTTGCCGTCATAGTGACTGGTCATTCTACCATTCTGGTTATGGGCTTTTATATATATAGATAGTTGGCATATAAAAAACTATATAAATATGTATATGACATATACATATTTAAAGTATATACTTTGCTAAGTTAGGACATATGTGTACACTTAGAAAGCCACCACCAAAGTCAGGATAATGAGCAAAGCCATTCCCCCCCCTTCGAGTTTCTCCATGCCCCTCTGTCATCCGTCCCCCAACTCCTCTCTGCCCCCCACTGCAAACTGTGGAAAGTGCTGCGGCAGCTTTGCTCACAATAGCCCAGCGCTGGAAACAGCCCCAACATCCTTCGGTGGTGAAGAGAGAAACAAGGTGTGGTGCACTGATCCATGCCGCATGGATGAAGGCAAAAGCATTGTGCTGAGCGCCAATCTCTCCCTATTTTCAACGAGCAAGCCTCCAGACCCTCCCAGTTGACAAAAGAGTGCATACCGTGTGATCCCATGGATACGAAATTCAAATACATGCAAAACTAATCTATGGTGGTAGGAGTCAGATCAGCGAGTGCCTGTGGGAAGGAGGTACCGACTGGCAAAGGCAGGCGGGAGCTGCCTAGGGTGAGGAAATATACCAGACATTGATCTGGGTGGTGTTCACAAGTGTGTTTATTTAGGATTTGCATTTAAAAATTCATCACTGAAGAGTTGCATTTTTTTTTGCCCTGGCTAGTTTCGCTCAGTGGTTAGATTGTCAGGCCCATGGACCGAAGGATCTCGGGTTCGATTCCCAGTCAAGGGCACGGACCTGGGTTACAGGTTCGATCCCCAGCCCTGGTCGGTCGGGGTGGGTGCAGGAAGCAACCAATCGATGTGTCTCTTTTACATTGATGTTTTGTTTTGTTTTTCCTCTCCCCCCCCTCCCTCCCACTCTCTCTAAAAGTCAATGGAAAAATAACCTTGGATGAGGATTAACAAAAAAATAAAATAAAGATTTGCATCTTCCTGTATGTACCTTATATGTCAATGAAAATCTCTCAGTGAAGTCCAGCTCATTCTCTTTGCCCCACAGATGCTGGAGAGAACCCACACCCTTGCAGGGCCCAGATGGTTCCAGAGCTGGCAGGGTGTCTATGGGTGGGGCATCTAGAGTCGTCTCACCCACAGCCTTTCCCACCAGCCTTCCCTCATTGGCTCCACGGCTGGTGTCCCCACCCACTTGCCAGGGACCCAATCTCTCCCTATTTTCAAAGGGCAAGCCTCCAGGCCCTCCCAGTTATCTCAGTCGGGGTGCCCTCCTCCTGTCCGGATTCCCCCAAACCCGCCCTGCCTGTCATCTCTGTACCACGTGCACAGTGCGAGGGATCCAGAAGAGAAGGCTAGTTGCCTGGGCAACGGAGGATAAAGCCCTTACTCGGCTAGGCTGCTGATTGGCCGAGACAGGTCCCGCCTCCTGCCATCCTGAGGGTTGGGGCCAGAGGGAAGGGTCTCGGATGGGCAGGGAGAGGTACCAGGGTGCCCAGCCAGTCCAGGTCTGGCCCCTTCTGGCCCCGCCCGAAGCCCTGGGCCTGGGAAGCTCTATCTCCCGTGGGGGGCATTGTCCTCGCCCTTCCTCTGCCTCCGGCACCCAGGATGGCCGCAGCCGGCAGGGACTCGGGGACAGCAGCCGTGACTAAGTCCACGGGCCAGTGCTGAGCCGCTGAGCCGGCTAAGGTGGTGTGCCGAGTGCAGAGCCCCCGGAACAGGTGGGTCTGTGGGCCTCGGGGGGTGGGGTGCCGAGTGGTGTCAATGGCTCGGGAGGCAGGGAGAGGGGCTGTGCACCCCTCACACTGTCTGGACAGGACCTTGGCAGGAACAGGACTGGAAAATTCCTGATCGATCATCTGGTAAACTCCACCCCCGCCCTCACCGTGCATGGGGAAGCCTGAGGCCCAGAGAGGGTGAGGAGTGGCCCAAGGTCACAGAGGAGCCTGTGAGTGTTCTGCTGCGACTAGGCCCGTCCACCGAGAGGCCAGGGGTCCTCAGTCTGCCCCCGAGTGCCTGGGTTCTGTTCCTAGGGCTGCAGAGGTTGGGGGACCCTGGGCTCTGCTTCACAGGGAATGACTTCCGCTCTGCCGGGCCCCGCTGCTCATGTTTAAGCTGAAAGGAGACTGGGGTCCTGGCTGGAGCCAGGGGAGGGGGCACCAGCCACCTTGGTTTTAGTCAGGCTAGCTCGGAGCAGCCTGTCTGCTTGGGGACCCCCTGCCCCGCTCCCCCCACCCAGGCAGCAGCAGGCAGCTCTGAACTTTCTCTGATGCTCCAGAAAGGCAGCCGGAAAGGAGGGCGCAGCGCTGGCCTGACTCCTCGCCGTCAAAGCGCCCTTCACTTGACTGCTCCATGAGCAGGGCCCCCGGGGCCAGGCCTGTGCTTCAGACAGCCCGCGGGGACCCTGGGGACAGGGACGGGCTTCGATGGGTGCAGGACGGGCAAGCAGCATCTCCCTCCCCTGGGTCACAGTCCTCCTCACAGACCCACCTGCAAGCAGGGAGCAAGGGGCCCTGGAGCTTGGAGATGAGACCCCAGAAGCCGGGGCTGCACTCAGCCTGCCCTGGAGGCCATTCATCCCGCCCCTCTTCCCTCCCCGGAGGCCAAGGTGGGCCTCTGCTCGTGTCTTTCCCACCCAGGAGGACTCAGACCTCAAGATGTCACTGGGGTTCCGGGTCTGGCTGTCGCCTCCCAGTGGGTGACCCAGGTCAAGTTAGTGAACCTCTCTGAGCCCCAGTTTCTGTTGAGTGTGGACAGCCACCCCCAGCCCATCGGCCTTTGTAAGGGTTTTGAGCGCTTTCCAAAGGGCGGCAGGCAGAGGGGCTCCTCGCCCCACCCTTCCTTCCAGCTCAGGGAGGGTGTGACGGTGGGTCAGATGGTCCTGCTTATCCCATTTCTGGAGATGCTCTGTGATCTGGCTTTTGGAGTATGAATAGGAGTTTGCCAGGTGAACATGAATGCACAGGCCATTCCAGGGGAAAGAGAGCATGTGCCGGGGCGGGGCTGTGGAGCCAGAGGTCTGAGAGCCGCTCCACAGGACGGCGTGGAGGGTGGGCGCTGAGGCTGGGGGGCTGGCAGAGGGCGGTGTGAGCACTTTGGGCTAACAGCCTGGGTGTATGTGACAATGGTGTGTCCCGCTCCTGACTCTTGCTACCTCCCACTTCCCTGCCCCTGGTTCACTGGACATGACAACACAGTAGCGAGTATTCACTGAGTGCTGGTTCCGCGCCAGGCAGCTCAGTGCTCAATGCGCTTCAGGCATTGTCTCGTTAAACGTTCACAGTGACCTTGGGAAGTGGGATCTACTTTGATCCCCATTTCACAGGTAAGGAAACTGAGGCTCAGAGAATAAGAGCAAACTGACTATATAACACTTACGTGCCAGGCACTGGCTCTAAGCATTTCACATAAATTAATTCATTTAAAGGGTCACAATAGCCCTATGGCTTTAGGTATTATTTTCGTTCCCATTTTACAGATGTGGAAACCAAGGCCCAAGCTTTTTGGGCTGGTGCCTGCATCCATACTCGCATAATTATGAACTTGGGCATGGGCCTGAATTCCGGAGCCTCCGTGGCCCCTGTTCATTTCAACCAGGTCCCCTGGGGATGGGTGTGTGTTCACTCCGCTTTTACCAGCCACACCTGCCAGGACGTGTGGGTGGCCGGGGACCCACCCATCTGCGAGGGACTGGCAGGCGGCAGCTTCTGTAACTAACGGTGCAGTTGGGGCCGCTGAGAGGAGGCGTCGCCCACGCTGTCCATTACTGAGAGCTCTGAGGGGCCGTCACCTCCGGGAACCCCCACGAGGCTCTGTTAGTCCTCGGGGAGGACTCAGGCCCAGAGAGGGCCGGCGCCTTGCCCGAGGCGATGTGCCCGAGAGGGCTGAGCCAGCGCCATCGGCCTCCCCGCACGGTGAGTAGGAGCCCGGTGGCCCCGGTGATGGGGCAGCTCTGTGCTTGGCTGGGGGGCCGGTCCTGGTCAGACACTGCCCCCCACTCTCCTGAGCCTCAGGCTTCCCGTCTACGAAGTGGTGCTCGGGCCCCTGGCTCTGTGGACCTCTGTGGACCTCGGATGGGCGGGCAGGACAAGGGTGGCCTGCCGGCCCTCACCACCCGTGTCTCAGCAGCGAGGCCGCCACGATGCCGCACTTCCTGGACTGGTTCGTGCCTGTCTACCTGGTCATCTCCGTCCTCGTCCTGGTGGGCTTCGGCGCCTGCATCTACTACTTCGAGCCGGGCCTGCAGGAGGCGCACCGGTGGCGGATGCAGCGCCCGGTGGTGGACCGTGACCTCCGCAAGACACTGATGGTCCGCGACAACCTGGCCTTTGGAGGCCCCGAGGTCTGAGCTGGAGGCTCTGGGCTGGGGGCTGGGCACCGGGCCCCCGCCCAGCCTGGAGACCGGGGGCAGGGGGAACCACCTCCAGGCCTCCAGGCCGTCCCTCCCGCAGCCGGCCCTGGGTGCTCCGGGCAGACCCTGGCTGTGCAAAGATGGGCACCCGGATGCCTTGAGGCATCACCGCTGGCCCAGGGCTTGCTCCCCACCTCAAGCTAGCTCACCCCCTGCCCGCCTTCCCCAGCTCGGGGGACACCCCCAACTGCCCCCCAGTGCCTTTGTGCTGCCCAGCACCCCTGCCCCTCCCTCCACCTGGAGTCCTGAGCCCCCTGGTCTCCCGTTTCCCCACTGAATCCCGTTATACTCAGATGGCACCTCCCCCACAGCCTCTGTGCAGGCTCCCAAGATGACCCAGGAAAAGGCCCAGCCCACCCCTCCGGACTCAGACTTGGCATTGGTGTGTGTGGAGGGGTGTGAGAGGGGCAAGACCACAGGGGAGGGAGGTGTGTGTGTGTGTGTGTGTGAGAGAGAGAGAGAGAGAGAGAGAGGCTGAATAAAGTGGACAGACATGTGGAAGGGAGGCATGTGTGTATGTGAGAGGGAAAGTGGGGGCCCAGGCAAGATGGGGGGTGTGGGATGGGGTGAGCTCCGTGGGCAGTGTGGGGCCAGCAGCAGCTCCCCCTCCCTCTGCGGGACTTCCCTCTCCCTACACTGCATTCCAGGGCTGAGCCCAGCACCCCTGAGCCAGGCCACCCCAGCCCCCAACCCACCCCGGAGGCCCCCTCCCGTGGGGAGCCTCCTGTGGATTTCACTCTCCTCCTCGGGCTTCCATCTTAATTTATTGCAATAAAAGGCTTCACGCTGTCGTTGCGGGACCGTCTCCTTCCCTGAAGGCGGGCGGGGTCATGCCAATCATCTCGCTGGGTTCGTGCAGGACTCAAGACAGGGATGGAAATGCTGGATCTCGGAGAGGGCAGGGCAGAATTTCTCCACAGCGGCACCGTGACGTTCCGGACCGCTCTGTCGTGGGGGCTGTCCCGTGTTGTAGGATGTTGAACACCTCGGGGTCTCCGCCAGGAGCACTTGCCCCCCTCCCAGGAATCCCTGGGGTAGAGAACCAGTTAGATTATAAATTCAGGGACAGAGATCAAAAACAGCAGGGCCTTACACCATGGTACACCCCGGGGGGAGGTTGTCCAGCGCTGGTGTCGTGGTCGGGTCCACGCAGGGGTCAGGGACCCGAGTGGCTCCCCTCTGGCTGCTTCGCTGCACCAGGAAGCTGGCCCATCCAGGGGCCTCCTCTACATCCCAGCAGCAGGGGGAGGGCGGGTGGAAGAGGCCGCCCCCTCCCTTGAGAGACCGTCCCTGATGGGCAGCACCCCCTACTTTCCCTTACTTCTCATTGGTCAATACTTAGTCACATGGCTACTCCTAGCTGCAAGGGAGGCTGGGAAGTGTAGTCTTTAGCTGGGCGGCTACATGTCCATGTAAAAAGTCCACTTCCTTGAATGAGGAGGAGCAGGTGAGACAGCTACCATTCCATTTTTATAGGGATTTGTCTGAGGCCACAGGACAGTGGGCTGAGAGGGACTGGCTCTGCCGACCCCAGGCCAGGGCTCACTCTTGCACGCGTCCCCTCTAAGGAGCCAGGGAGGGCAGAGCTGGCTGCTCTCACCTCGAGGGCCCTGCTGCTCTCCCTCCCTGGGCAGACCCAGGAGCTGTCTCACGGAGCGGGTGAGGGTGCGGCCAGAGGGGCCACTCAGGTCACAGCTGAGTGGGCCCTGCAGTTCCCGGTGCCGGGCACCTCTGAGCCTCACAGCCGGGTCTCCGAACCCTCCCACACCAGGCCGCTCCCCTCACTACGGCCCGGACTCTGGCAGGCTCGAGAGACCAGACAGAAAACAGCTGAAATAAAAGCGGTCGGTTCTGGACTCGAGCTGGACCTAGGGCTCCAGGCCGTCACCGGCTCCATCTCTGTCTCGCTCAGTCCTGCTTCCACACAGCTGCAGCCTAAGTGCCCTGTCCCAGCTCACGCAGCCCTCAGGGCCTTGATTTTGTTCCTGCCAAAGCCCAGGGCGTGGACTCCCATGGGCCCCCAGGGCTCATGAGCTCAGGGAATGGGGTGCCCGGATTGCCAGGCAGCTCTGGTCCCCACTACCGTCACGCGGCCTGAGGCTGTTGGTAGCGGCTACGACCTAAAGGAGGGGGAGAGGTGCTGGTGATAAACAAGAAGCATTAGGTAAACACCTGAAACTAATACAATGATGCATGTCAATTGTCATTGGAAATAAGAAAATTATTTTAAAAAGAAAAAAAAACCCAAGAAGTATTGAGGACCCTGTTTCAGGGAGGAGGAAGCCAGCTCAGGGAGAAGCCGCCCAGGGTCCCCCAGGGTCCTGCCCCCTGGGTTTGGGACTGGAAGTCCGAAGCTGGGGGCGGGTAGACAGGAGCCCCCAGAGTTTGGTGAACAGGTGAGCTGGGCTCTGAGCACAGGCTGCCAGGTCGGGGGGTGGCAGAGGCAGGTGGCAGGTGAGAGGGAACTCTGAGGAGCACCTTTCAGATCACCCCGCTCCAGAATGGAGGGACCAGCACCACCCACCGGGTAGCTAGCCCAGCACTGCCTCAGTTTCTCTTGCACGGCCAGCCCCAGTGTCTTCTGGGCTCCCTTCCCGGAAGGAATAAACTTCTGACATTAGGAGGCTCTGGACTTGTGAGAGGCAACCACCTGATGTGCCTCTCTCACACTGATGTTTTTTCTCTCTCTCCCCCTCCCTCCCTCCCTCCTTTCCCATCTCTCTAAAAATCAATGGAAAAAATATCCCTGGGTGAGGATTAACAACAACAAAGTCAACCAATGAATGCGTAAATAAGTGAAATAAATTGATGATTCTCTCTCTCTCTCTCTCTCTCTCTCTCCCTCTCTCTCTCTCTCTCCCCCTCCCTCCTACCTTCCTCTCTTTCTCTCTAAAATCAGTAAAATAAAATAAGCAAAGAAGTTCCTAAGTTCTCCAAGGAAGAAATGGGCTACAATTATAAGTAAATGAATGAATGAATGAGTAAAATAGCATGACTTTGGGCAAGTTTCCTTAGCTCTCAGACTCACGAATTCACCCCTCAGTTCTGTGTGCCAGACACTGAGAATCACAGATGATTCACGTCCAGAAAAATGTCCCCTCCCCAGAGCCTGACATTGTGCTCAGCTCACGTCAGAGTCTGCACAGAGACCTGGTGTTTTCCCATCACTCCTGCCCTGCCTGCCTCACCGGGTTGTGGCAAATGTCAAAGGAGACGGGAAGAAAGCCGTGTAGATGCTACGCACGTACAGCTATGCACATGGAGCCCTGCAGAGGCCTGTCACGTACCTGCTCTACCCCAGCACTCGGCCTGGCACCAAGAATGCAAAGACCAAGAAGATAGAGCCCGAGTCAAGAGAGCTGACAAATGGGAGGGGCAGATGGATGTGTAAACAAATTATAAAACTAATTGTAGCAAGAGAAGTGTGGGAATCAGAAAACCCAGCTGAGGAGGTGCCTAACTCCCGGGGCAGGGGCTTGCCCAGGAAGGCTTCCTGGAGGATATAGCTGCTGAGCTGGGTTTTGAAGGCTGAATAAGAGTTTTCCCTGAAAGGGGAAAAGGAGCTGGCAAGAGACTAGAGAGAACCCCAGTCCTTTCTTAGACTGGTGAGAGGTGTCACGTGGTAGAAGCAGGGAATGGTGGGAGGGGGAGACTGAACAGCCAGAAAGTGGTTTTTCAAGTCCAGGGTTAAGTCCAGGAAGTGGGCCTGCTGAACTTTGAGTTGCCACCTCCGCCAGGAAGCCTTCCCGACCCCACCAGCAGCTTCCCCCACGCCAGCCTAGTGTTGTGTTGTGAGTTTGTGCACGTGTCTGCGGAGAGCAGTGGCGGTGTCTTCGTGTCTCAGGCCGAAGCCTCTGGCACTGGGCTGGGCCTCCGTGAAAGGGTATGTTGGATGCATGGAGCCAGTCTCTCTGGCAGTCTTGCCAAAAGCTACCCACCTGCTTAGAGACTAAGATTTAGAGAGACTTGAAGGCTTCCCGGGGGTCAAGCTGTTGTGCACGTTTTTAAAATGCCTTGGGCCCAGTCAGGGCACATGCCTGGGTTGTGGGCTCCATCCCTTGTAGGGGGTGTGCAGGAGGCAGCCGATCAATGATTCTCTCTCATCTTTGATGTTTCTATCTCTCTCTTCCTCTCTGAAATCAGTAAAAAAATATTTCAAAAAATAATAAAATGCCTTGGGAGGTTTTACGAAGTCCTGGGAGCTGCCAGGACATGGTGGGTGTGTCTGGGCTGGGCCCAGAGCAGGAGGACAGGAGGGGAATGTGCAGGGCCCTGCTAGGAATGGCTACAATGCTCGGACTCTGGCCGGTGGGGTGGCACAGGCTTGTCATTGTTCCGCCCCCTCGGCTCTCCACTCTGGCAGAACCGACGGGTTGGGAGGGCTGAGAGACCAGAGCTGGGGCGGGGCAGAGGCTGCAGTCTCCTTCAAAAGGATGTCCGTCAGCACCCTACCGAGAACCCTGGGCGGGCAAGACCTCTCCAGCCCCACCCGTAATGGGGGAGGGGCGCAGAATTCGGACCCTGGAGACCCAGTGTCCAGCAACTGGTTCACTGTGTGAACCTTGGCAAGTCCAGTCCCCTCTCTGTCCTCAGCCGTGAACAGCTGGACTTGATCCTGAAGTCATAGGAAATCATGAGGATAAATAAAAAAGGACATCAGAATTGCAAGGCAACAGTTTTAATGGCTAACATGGACTGAGCTCATTGCCCCTCTCACTGCATTCTCACAGCCATGGAGTGGGTCCACAGTGCTGTTCACCAAATCCTTCTGGCTCCTCCGCGCTCACACACGGCAGGGTTACACCTCCTCGTGTTGGGTGGGGCCCTGAGACTAGTTTTCGCCAGCGAGTTGTGATCAGAAATGAATCCAGGCCAAAGCACCTAGTAGCTAGTGCACGATTCAGCACCCTCCCTTCCCTCTGCCGCAGTGACCAGCGGCTCCTGAAGGTGGCTGCTGGGCCCCAGAATGAAGATGACATGAAGCAGAGCCTCAGCTGACTTAGTTGCTAAAAGCTACTGGGATTTTGGAATTGTTTGTTACTGCAGCATAACTTAACCCATCCTGACTGATATAATCCCCATTTTACAGATGGAGGAACTGGAGCTCAGAGAGACTGTGACTTGTTCAAAACCACACAGCTATAATAAACCAGGTTTGAGACTCCACAACCTGTGCCACTTGTCTGGGAGGCCACCACAGTGATTTTTTTTTGGCTTTGGTCGTCTGTCCTCCGAGGCCACTTCCAGGCATGTCAATCTTTCCTTGGGTGGGAAAGGTTGTGTACACGAAGTAATTGTCACTTTGGGCCACTAGAGGGCAGCAGAACCCAGGTTTGTAATGACTGTACTGGGCAGGTGATGTCCCCCAGGCCCTCACCCCTGGAGGAGAGAGCCAGGCAGACGGGCAGGTGGGATACAGAGATGAATGATACTCAGTCCTTGCTCTCCGGGTCTTAACAGCCTGGCAGGGAGTGAGATGAGAGAATTCTAGATTTCAAGCTAGAAGAGGCTACATGAGGACAGCTGGTCCCTATTTGAAAAGGCAAACTGAGTCCCTAACCGGTTTGGCTCAGTGGATAGAGCGTCGGCCTGCGGACTCAAGGGTCCCAGGTTCGATTACGGTCAAGGGCATGTACCTTGGTTGCGGGCACATCCTCAGTAGGGGGTGTGCAGGAGGCAGCTGATGGATGTTTCTCTCTCATCGATGTTTCTAACTCTCTATCCCTCTCCCTTCCTCTCTGTAAAAAATCAATAAAATATATTAAAAAAAAAAAAGAAAAGGCAAACTGAGGCCCGGAAAGGCAAGTGATCTGGTAGAAGTTGCAGAATGAATTGCTGGCCAAAGTGGGGAGAGGACCAGGGCCCCTGACTTCAGCTCAGGATTTCTGCACCTCTCCGGTCTCCCCTACCCTATCTGGCCGGGCCGCCCCTCCCTCAGGCCCTCTGTTCTTCCTCAAGTCCGGCTGGCCCGCAGGCCTCAAAGCAAAAAAGGAAGGGGGTTAGAACTCCTGACGGCTCCCCTCCCCCACCCACTGGCCAGCCAGCAGGTTGCCCTGGTAACAAGAGCACAGGCAAGTTTGAAAACCTTTAGCTCCAATGGGAAGGAATGGATGAGGGGAAGGTCCTAGGTCCCTATAGACACCATTCATTCATTTATGGATTCATGGATTCTACAGAAATTTACTGGATCTGATTCTTGCCAGGCCCTGGGACCCCGTGAAGAATGAATCCAGGCCCTTCAGGACTTTTCTGTCCAACATGATAGCCACTAATTAAAATAAAATAAACAACTCACTTCCTCCCCTCTGTAGCCACATTTAAGTGCTCAATAGCCGCCTATGGCTAGCGCCTACCGCATGGGACGGCGCGGATATAGAATATTTCCATTATCACAGAACGTTCTATTGGCCAGCGCGGCCCCAGCAGCGCACTCGCTGAGGAGAGCAGTGCCCCGGGGAACAGACTGACCACACAGCGTGGTGTGGGCTGCGATGTCCTCACCAGCACAAGGCAGGTGACAAGGCGATGAAAGGAGATGCCAGGAGAACACAGCCCGGGCCCTGGTGCAGGGTGAGTCCTGGGAAGACGCGGCTACAGTCCCTGGGGTCTGAGTCTCCGGAAGGCGCTGTCCACACACCATCTTCTGAGCCCCTTCTCAGCCCTGGCTCTTCGTAAGTGTTCAGTAAAAGGTAGCTACTATCAAAACCATCTTTACTTTCACGATTGCTGGATAGAGGCAGAGAGGGTGCCCAGCCCACAAGGCCGAGCCAGGCTGGGTGGTCTTGTGGGTCCCAGGGGCCCAGGGCTGGGTTCTGCTCCAGTCCTCAGGGCCTCAGGGCAGGGGCCAGCGGAGCGAACAGGGCAGGGCTCAGGGAACAGCCCCGCCTTTAGCCTCCAGGAGCTCGGGGGAAAGACCTCAGCTGGTGGGCAAGAGGGCCCAAGGGTCACAGAACTAGGGATGTGGGGGCAATGCTGAGGGAGAGCAGGAGTGAGGTTGGCACTGCCACCCCTTCACGGTATGAGAGGCGTCGGCATCTCGGCCTGAGTGTGGCCATATCTGAAGTGTCCCTCCCTCTCCTTGCTGGAGACATCTCTCCAGGGGCCAGAGGCTGTGGGAGAGCAGATTTGGGGGGGCGGGGGGCAGGCAGCAGGCACGAAGCCCCAGCTGGCCTTGACTCCAGGGCAGCTCAGCCTGACTGTTAGGAGCCTCCCATGGCCCTTCGGGATTCCAGAGCAGCCATTCACGCCGCCCACTCCAGAGAAGCCAGCCCTTCCCTGCCCCAGAGCCCAGCCCAGCTGGGGTGTGGCTGGTGGGACAGGTCAGGAGAGGGCTGGGCCTCGGCCTGGACACTGAGGGGACCACAGGGACAAGGCCCCTGAGCTCGTTGCCATGGCCACACTCGGGGCACAGAGGAGGTGAGGGGCCTGCACCAGCCTCAACTTCCCAGACCAAAGACCGCAGGAGGGACCTTCTTGTTTTCTGATCCAGGTGGGCCGGTGTTTTTGTGTTTAGGGGGAGGGGGAGGGATAGGACCAAGGGATCGATTGGGGGGAGAGTGGTGTCTGGAAGTCCTGTCCTGGTCTGGTCGGTGTGGGCGTGCACCCTGAGGGCAGATGTTTACCGTGCGGGCGTAAATGCATGTGCCCGGGTACGGTGGTTGTGAATAAGGGCAGGAGGGCAGGGCTGCAGGGATATGTCAAGCAGGGGGTGATGGAGGTCGGCAGTTCTGAGTACAAATACGCGGCTGCAGAGGGATGAAGGGTGGGCACCACGGTGAGGGATGGCGAAGGCCCCTGCCTCAGCCCTTAGGGACCTGGCTATAGCAGCCCCCTCTCCCAGCGCCCTCCTGCCGGCCCTGGCCTGGCCCCGGGCATCATGTTCCAGCCTTGTTCCAGAGGGAAGGGCTCTCATCCACGTAGACCACCATCTGGAGCCCCCACCACCTCTTCTCTCCCCTGCTTCCCACCTGCAGGCATTCCCGTGGCTTCTGCCCGCGATATGCCGCCTTCTGCGCCCCACTCCCAGCCCACCGTGTTTCCAAGTGTTCTTGCCGATCCCCTTGCCTCCACTCTGTTCCCCTGCTCTGTCACTCTGTTCACACTGCTCCGGGGTGACGTTCCCACCTGCAGATCCGACTGGGTCAGCTCCCAGGGCCTGGCCTGGGCTCCAGAGCACCTGCAGCCCTGCCCCCTCTCCCAGATACAGTCTGGGACCCCCAGGGTGGGTTTTCAGGAAGATGCCACACTTCCTCACCTTCGGGCCTGCCCTGTGAACCCCCCCGCCCCCAGGCCCAGCCTCCCTGCTTTGATCCTGACACGCAGCTCTAGCATAGCCCTGCCTGCTCCTCTGCCTGGCTCACTGGTCATCCTGCGAGCACTTGTCACTTCTCCACTGAGGCCCACTTCCCCCGGGTCCTCCTCAGCTCAGGCTCCGATCCCGGCTGCAGCAGCAGGCCAGCCCAGGGCTCTCTCCGGGTTCGGGACAGGAGCCCCAGATGCAGACCCTGCTCCCAAGTAAATGCTCATCCCTCAGCCTCCTACCTGGACGCCTGACTCCTATTGTGGCTGCTGTGGGTGGGAACCCAGAGCCCTCTGGCACCTTCTAGAAGAGGCAGAGGTACATAACCATTGCCCTTCTCCGGAGTCCCTGAACACAGTGTGTGACCTCCACGGAGTTGTCCATGGAGAGAGGGGGCACGGCCCGGCCAGCGTGGCTCAGTGGTTGAGCATCCACCTATGAACCAGGAGGTCTGGGTTTGATTCCCATTCAGGGTGCATGCCTGGATTGTGGGCTCAATCCCCAGTAGGGGGCGGTGCACGCCTGGATTGTGGGCTCGATCCCCAGTAGGGGGCATGCAGGAGGCAGCTAATTGATGATTCTCTCTCATCATTGATGTTTCTATCTCTCTCTCCCTCTCCCTTCCTCTCTGAAATCAATAAAAATATTTTTTAAAAAGAGAGGGGACACACTTGTGCCCCCAAGCTCCCTCCTAACAGGAGCTGCCTGTTCACTGGAGGCCGTGTTGGTGGAACATTCCCCATGCCCACGGGAGTGGTGCCCGGGCAGGGGTGGATGAGGGCCCGTGTGAGGTGTGCAGGTGTCACAGGCGGAGGTGGGAGGACTGCAGGAGGGGACATGCGTACTCCACTGAGGACCCCAGCGAGGCCCCTTCAGACCTGCAGTGTGAGCTGCTGGCTAGGAGGGGAGGGCGGGCACTCTGAGCCCAGCCTCACGGCTGCCTGGCCCTCTCTGTTGACTGCCTCAGGGGAAGACAAAGGTCCCGGCAGGACCACGACTTTGAGATGCAGCCGCGCGGAGCTCCAGGCCCTGGACCCTCCTTCTCCCAAGGCCACCTGCTGGGGCGCCCTGCCCACCCCTCAAGGCTCCCTGGAGGGGTGTCTCCTCTCATCCCTGTCCTTAGGAAGACCGTCCGCCTGGATGCCTTCTCGCCAAGCTACATCCCACAGGCTCCTGGCCGGCCAGGTCTCGGAGCCCGGGCCCGGAGCGTGCTCCCTCAGGAGACGGGCAACAGCCTCGTGCCCAGGAAGCTCAGCTCCATCTCCTTAACGCTCCGGCCCAACAGCCAGGCCTGGGAAGAGGTGCCCACCCTGGGCAGGGAGGCTGCTGCCCATGGAAGAGGGAGGCTGCCCTCTCCAGACTCACCATCTCTGATCCTAGTGCCAGGGGGCAGGGTTCACTCTGAGGGCCCAGGGAGCCCAGGTCTGGCCAAACCCAGCAGGATGCCCGTGGCGAAGCCCCTGGTGAGTTCCCACCTGGCCCTACCTTTCCAACCCCGGCCGGCCCAGGACCCACCAGGTCCCACAGGCCCGGGACCAGCGGGTCAGAGGCATCCTGGCCCAGCGGCTGCACACGTGCCTGCCAGAGCTTCCTCAGGAAGAGGCAGGCCCAGGTCCAGGGCTACCCTGAGACCCCGGCTGCATCTCCAAAGGGCCATCCCTACCGTGGCGCCGGCGATGGCCATGGATTTGGCGACTCTGGACACAATGAGAGGCACGGGCAGACATTTAGCCACAATGGCCACCAACAGACCCCGCTTGGCTGTCCACTCAGCCACAGCAAACACACCCAGACTGAACACAGGCACAGAGTTCCCTGCTCTGGATGCTAAACTGGGCACAGCCACAGAATTGGCTACAGAAGGCACAGCCAAGCAGGGCCTGGTCGCGGACCTGGTAAGGCCAGACCCAGACAAGCTGGGCAAGGCCCTAGCCACAGCAGGCACAGCCAAGCCATATACAGCTACAGGGGCCACAGCCGAGGATGTGGCAGCCCCAGACCCGGTCACGTTGGGCACAGCCAGGCCAGACAGAGTCCTGGCTTTGGACAGAGCCGATCCAGCCAAGCGGGACATAACTGCGGGGTCTCCTGCTTTGCACAAGAGCAGGCTGGGCACAGGCATGGGTTCGGCTGTGCCGGCCACCCTAAACCCGGCCATTGGAGAGGCCACACCCGACAGTGCCATTAACCTGACCACGTCGGACACTGCCACCTACCCATCGATGTCAAGCAGAAGCACAGACTCGGCCTTGGACCAGTCCACAGCAGATGCTGCCACAGACCCGGCCAGGAAAATCACAGGTAAATGCAAAGAACTTGGCTGGGATGCACTGGGCTACTGGGGGTGGGGAGGGAGGGGAGCGGGGAGGGCTCGGAGATAGATTACACTTGGGTAGGTGGGAAAGGGGGGTGGACTCTACGGTCAGAGTCAAGTGCACTGGGGGGGACGGGCAGGGTTGCGGGGCAGACCACAGGGGATGCACCAGGAGCCGGGGCCCACCCTGCCAGTCAGAATCAGGCTGAGGGGAGTCACCAGAAGGGAGGTTTGCGGGTACCTTGTGGAGGACCCATTGTGCCGAGTCCTTCCTTTAGCATCTTCCTCGGTGGTGTAGGTGCTCCCTGAAGCGGAGTAATCAGGTGATTTATAGGTGAGCGCAGCTCTGGAGCGAACCACCTACACAAAACCACAGCCCCCCCCGCTTCAACAAGTGGCGACTGTCTGACAGTCCTCCCTGCCGCGTTCCCCCAGATGCGAACAGGGACCTCCCCCGAGGCCTCTCGGTCATTGGGGGTCAGCCTTTCAGGCAGAGATCTGTTGCTTAAAGGTGCCTCACCTGGAATTCTCCCTTCCCTTTCGTCCCGAAAAGTGAGCTGGAAACGTGCACCTATGCAAGTCCTACGCAGAACGGCAGTAGGCCAACACGAGCAGGAGACCTCCGTCTGGTCTCAGAGAGGCTGTGACACGCTGACAGTCATGTAGTGGCTGGTGGCAGTGAGTTAAGGGGGAACCCAGATCTTGGAATTCTGCTTTGGGCCATCTCATCCCCAACATTCCCAAGGCTCAGGGAGTCTGGATCTGGCGGATGCTGGGGAGGCACCCGTCCAACACCCTCCCTGGGGCTTCGGGTGCCAGACCCCTTCCATCATACTGCACACTTGGTCTGGGGGAGCTCACCCAGCCGCAGTCTCCAGCCTCCCTCGGCGACCTCAGCGCTCCCTCCACCGTCAGCCTCGCCCTCTCTCCTGAAGTGCAGGCAGGCAGGGCCTGCTGGACCCCTCTAGCAGCCTTTTCTCCCAGAACTACCTCCTGCCCTCCCTGTCCCGCTCTCTCGCTCCCACCCAGAAACCGGGGTGTCCTCCTCCTGCCCATCCAGTCTATTTCCAGCTGTGGATCTACCTCCCTGCTGTCTGCCCCTCCTCTCCCTCTGCGCCTGTCCCGCCCCCAGGGCGCTCCCTCCTCCTCACAGCTGCCGCACGGACTCATGTGATGGCAGCGCTCACAGCCTAACAGTTGTGACTCACCATCATCTCCCCTTAGAGTCCAGCTCCTTAACCTGGCTTCCCAGGTTTAGAGATTCCCCGGCCTCTTAGCTCCATATCCCTGTGTGGGAGTTTCCCTGCGGCGCTGCACCTGGGAGCACTGAGCACTGAGCCGTCCACCAACACCATGCAGCTCCCACCTCTGGGCTCCTCCCTCTGCCGCCCCCTCTCCACAGAGTGCCCTTCCTTCTGCCCTCCCACCTCCTCTTCCCTTTCCATCCAGGCCCTTGCTGCCTCCAGGAAGTCCTCCCACTCCCTCTCCTCAGGGTGCCCACCTCCTGCCCCCACGGCCCCCTGGGCGTACCCACCCCTGCATCAGGACAGTCCAGCTCTCTGCCTCCCCTACCAGCGCCCCCAGCCTTTGAGGGCAGGGATGGTCACCCTCATCCCTGTTCCCCCAGGGCCTGGCCACGCGCTGTCCATCAGTGCTGCTCGGCTGCACAGCAGACTTTTCTGATGGGAAAATGAAGGCGCAGGGCAGTTCCCGAGCAGCGCAAGGTCACAGGCCCACCATCCCGGGGCCGCCTGGAGCCGGGGCCCCTGACTCAGGGC
>NW_005354915.1:192265-201924 GCF_000412655.1 Myotis brandtii
GAACGGAGACAAAGGAGGATTCATGTCCAAAGGTAGGGCCTCTGGCCGGGCCACCGGCGCCCGCCGGGAAGAGGTGAGGGCCCCCCAGAAGCCCGGCTGGAGGTGCTACCAGGGGGAGGGGGGCTGCGCCAGGAGCCCACGCGCGGTGACATATGCACAGGCACACGCACACACGGTGCACACACCCCAAGATACACATTCCCGGAGAATCCACCCACGGTAATGCGGGCGGCACCGAGACCCTCCGACACGCAAGTCGGGACCCAGATGCGCACAGCACGCCCCGCACTGGCGCACACCCAGACACGCACGCACATGCCCGCCACGCACAGGTATCAGGCCACCTACACCCGATGCAGACCTGTGCGCTCACACGCAGGCGGCCCCTTCCCCCACACCCGCCGGGCACCAGCTGGTGGTCTCCCAGGGAACTCGCTGGCCTCCGGAGAGCTGGGTGGGGGAAGGGGTGTCCCAGGGCCCGTGGCTCCTGCCAATCGGCCAGGACTAAGGTAGCTTTTGTGATTCTTTTTCCGAGAGCGGGGGCTGGCGATGGGGTGGACCGAATTTGCCTCTGAGGGTGCGGGTGCCGGTGGGGTGGGGTCTGGGGACGGTCTGAAGCTCAGGAAGGAAGGAAGGGCCTCCCCACCCCCCACCCCACTGAGCGCAGGAGGCAGGTGCTCTTCCGGAAGGTCTCCTCCCCCTGCTGCCACCTTCCCAATTGAGGGGTGGGGTCCCCGTGCCAGACAAAGACAAAGCCACTCATTTGCCTGTAACAGAAAGCACCGGGTCCTGGCTGGGCAGGTGCCGGAGGTGCCGTTTCTGTGGGGGACTCAGAACTGAGTCAGGTGGACAGTGCCTCTCCCGGGAGCCGGGAGCGCTGATGGGGCAGGTGGCTCCTGGCAGGGGGTGCCGGTGCCGCACACAGATTCTCCTCCTCCCGGGGCCCTGGGAGAGCTGGGAGCCTAGGAGGGGCTCCAAGGACCATGGAGGCAGGGTGGCCTGCTTGAGCTGTGTCCTGCTGTGACCCTGCGACCCTTGTTGTGGGGGAGGAAGCAGGTCTTTAACAGAGTCTACCCCCTTGCCGGTGACCCACACACAGAGCCGGCTGCTGGCTGGGTGTCAGCTGCTCTGCTAGAGGAGCTTCTGAGGGAGGAGAAAAGTGACAGCTGACTCGCAGTGAGGCATTCATTCATTCATTCATTCTTCATTCATTCATTCATTCATTCATAGCTGAGTGCCTGTGTTATGCTAGGGACATTGGGGCACAGCGATCAGTATTTGTCCTGCACCCTGGAGGTCTTTGTGTACTTGTCAGGGACTCTCAGCAGAGAGAGGGCCCTTGGGGGCAATGACCTTGTCTGGGGACCCAAAGTGTCCTTGGTATTTAGTCTAGGGTTCGGCTGGAGGAGGCTCCCATCTGACCGCATGTGAGAGGGCCTGGCGGGGTGGATGGAACCCGTGGTGCATGGATGAGTGAATGAGATGGGTACCGAGATGGCTGAGGCAGCGCAGAAGGAGGGCGTCTGCACCCGCGGGAAAGCGGAGGCACTCCCGAGGGGTAGCCCTTGAGCCGATGGTGAAAGGAGAGCAGGAATGAGCCCGTGGCTGCAGTGGGCAGGGTCCTTCAGCAACGGCTGTGACACAGTGGCCGCCCAGCCTTCTCAGCACTCATGGCTGGAGGGTGTTAGCATGTAACTGATGTGTCATTGGCACGTGTTTTGGGGGGGCTTGCCAGCAGGTGCTCTTCACAGGGACACAATAAGTGTGGACAGGTGCTTGCTGGGAGGAGGAAGGGGAGGTCTGCTCAGGCGCTGGACCTGCCGCGCCTGCCGTAGCCCCGAGGAGTTGCCTGGGAATCAGGGTCCGTCTTTGGGGAATAATGCCCTTTTAGGAAGGCGCGTTGACGGGCCAGGGCTGAGCAGGCCGTGGTGAGGACACCCACTTTATAAGAACACTTAGAAAAACTCCCATAAATAAGTACCAGACTCACTTTCCAGGGGTGTGAAATGGGTTGTTCCCCCAGATCTCCCAGCACAGGTTGTGGAGACCAAATGGGCTCAGCTTCGAGGCACCAGGGAAATGGAAAGGGCCAGCATGTGAGCAGCTGGGCAGGAAAAATGGGGCATTGGCCCCAGTGCAGGGGTGCTGACTGCGAGCCACGTGTGGAGACTGGGGAGCAGGCCCGGCCTGAGAGTCAGCTGCTGCGGGGCTGAGCCAATCTCTCGCTGCCAGCGCCTGGCTAGCACCAGCTTCCTGGGAAGCAGGAGGGAGCCCAGCCAGGCCCTGGGGAGGACCCAAAGATTTGTCAGAGTTGGCTGTGTCGGAGAGTGACAAGGAAAGAACATTTTCCCATTGGGAGAGAGAGTCTTGCCAAGACCCAGGGAAGGACCAGGTGGTGGGGCATGAGAGCAGACTCCTGGCTGGGTTTGGGGGTAGAGGACGGCGGAGCTCTCATCCTCTCGCCCTCTTGCCCACCGGCTGTTCCATCAGCTCTCCTGTAAGCCTGAGGCTGCAGGGCGGAACCATAGGATTCTGGAATGGCAGACTGGAAGGGGTGCTGGAGCGAGTGTGGCGTCCAGTAGCTGCGCAGTGTAATTAGCACCTGGATACCACCCTTGGACACGTGCTTTCACACGCACCACCTCATCTCCCCCTCTGACAAGCCAGTGAACTTGAAAGTGGGAGGGGCAAGAGGGGCTGGAACTGGGAGGCGCCGTGTGGGTGCTTCTAGGCCTCATACCTCATGTAATGCTCACCACAGCCTTCACCATGATCCTAAGCAGTTTACACACGAGGAAGTGGGCTCCTGGGGGCAGGTGCCTCGTCCAAGCCCACAGAGCTGGCGAGTAGCCGAGCCACGCTCTTCCCGCCTCACCACACACGCCCCGTTTTCTGGATGGGGAAACGCGGCTGCTGTCCTGAAACCTAGCCTGGTGGACAGTGGCCCGATGGGGAAACGCACAGGCTTCTCTTGTGTGTGGAGATGCCCAGGACCTGCCAGCCCAGCGGGACGGGCGCCTTTCCCCACTGGAGCAGGGCTGTTCCTCAGCCTCCCCTCTCCTCTGCCACCCACCATCCCCAGAACACACGGCGCCACCTCAGGCAAGTGACTGCCCCTCCCTGGGTCTCATCCTCTCCCTGCTGGTCAAAAGGGGAGACCTATTCTTCCCACAGATTCAAAGCTCTAGGGAGGAGGGTGCCTGGGGCTCCTCAGGGCGCAGACACCCTGATTGGCAGTGGTGCCTGTGGGACAGAGGGGCACGGAGGCTGGGAGACGGACTGACGCGCACTCTGCAGAGGGCTGGCCCTGTTTGCTTCTAAAGGACGAAGCAGCTGTGGTCAGTGGCAGATGTCCATTGAAGTTAGGTCCAGCATCCTAACTGGTCTGGGCCCTTTATGTGGGGGTGGGGGGGCAGGACGCAGGTTGGAGTAACCCCAGACATCGCTTAGACCAGGGTTTCTCCACTCGGGCCACCTGCCCCCAGGGGACATCCGGCACAATGTCCTCTGGTTGTCACTACTGGGGGGCTCTTCCATCTAGTAGAGGCCAGGGAGGCCACTGAACATCCCACAAGGCACAGGACAGCCCCCCACAATAATTATTCCCCCAAAATGGTCAGTCGTGCCAAGAGGACACAGCCCTGGGTCAGACACCCAGCTGTGGTGCTTTGGAGCCCCGAGTGCATTGGAGGCGGCCCCAGCAGCTGGAGGACGGGTCTGGTCCAGACTTCGCACCTGACTTGCTCTGTGCTCTTAAGCCAGTCCTTTCCTCCGGGCCTCAGTTTCCCCGCCTGTGAAATGGGGGACCCGCAGCGGATGACATCTAAGGCCCCTTGCCGTCCCCGCCCTGTATGACCCTGTGTCGGTGAGCAGCACTGCGGCTTCCGTGGCCTCAGCAGCCCACCCTCCCGCCTTGGCAGGGCTCCCAGAGACCAGGACGGACGCAGCCATGTCGGAGCTGGTGCCCGAGCCCAGGCCTAAGCCGGCCGTGCCCATGAAGCCCGTCAGCATCAACACCAACCTGCTGGGCTACATTGGCATCGACACCATCATCGAACAGATGCGGAAGAAGACCATGAAGACCGGGTTCGACTTCAACATCATGGTCGTCGGTACGGAAGGCCGCGGGGCCCCCCCGGGTGGGGGGTAGCACGGAGGATCTCTTTCTGTCGCAGGGATGACCTCGGCCCTGGCTTCTTGAGGATGAGCTCTTTCTAGGAGGGAAGATCTCACTGTGCTGATCACAGAGGCCTGACCCCCGTCTCCCCTTAAGGCTCGCTGATCCGGGGCTGGGAGCTGTGGGGGGTGGTCAGCCGGGCCCCATCACCAGCTGGTGGACATAGGCAGCCTTTAGGCATGTCCGGCCTGCTTTCAGGGGTGTGCATGGGGGACTCATCAGTGTCCTCCCCCACCTCCGAGAGCTGATGGCGGGTGGCCTTATCTCTGGCCTTTAGTAGTGCCGTAAAGCTTAGGGGCACCGACCGGTCGCTAAGTAGAGTCACCAGGTCACAGAGTGATCTCGGTGAGGTGAGGTGTTCAGTCCGTCGCTGGGCCTCATCCTTCTTCCTTTATGTCCCGAGCCAATCAATCCAGTCCTGTCGGTTTCACTTGTAAATCTCTCTCAGGTCAGTCTACTTCTCCCCATCTCCACGGCTACCTCCCTGGGCCGAGCCAGCCTCTCACCTGGCCTGCCACGGCCACCTGACTCAGTGCAGCTCATAGTGATTACGGCCCAGATGTTTGCTGGGCCACAGTGCAGACCACTGGAAAATCGTGCTAATATAAACATCGGCTAAACTAAACAGTGTACTTAGTGACATCGTTGACGTACTTTCTGGTGCAAACTTCTTCTCTCAAGAACCAGTAACAACTGGTTCATGGACCCTGGCTGCAAGCCACACTCTGAGGGGCATTGACCCCCTCCTGTCTCCCTTCCTGTTCAATCCATTGTCCACCAGTATCCGAATAATTTTTCCAACTGCAAAACTCATCAGGCCACCCATCAGTATGGTAAGTGTAAGGGTTTGAACTGCTAGCCTGGCCTGGTACTGCCTCTCCACACTTCTCTCACCACCTCCATGTAGCATTCTACTCACAAGGGACAGTTCTCCTGGATGTTCTTGACATACTCTTTCCTACCTCAGAGCCTTTGCATATGCTGTTCCCTCTGTCTAGAAACCCCTTCCAGCTTCTCATGGGTCATTCAAAGTCACTCTTCAGCTTTCGGCTTAGTTATTGCTTCTTCCTGGAAGTCCTCCTGGATCCCAGAGAGACTGGATTGGATTCCCTTCCGTTTGCTGCTATAACACCCTGTGGTTATCGCTTTCGTAGTGGTCATGGCAACATATTGTAATTGTCTGCTTATGTTTTGGTCTCTCTCACACTAAATGGGTCCTTGAGGGGAAGGATGATGTCTCACTTCCCACTCTGTCTCCACTTCTAGCACAGCACTCGGCGCACATGCATACTTAGTGAACAAATGACCTTAGAAAACGTCCCGACATGAATGGCGAGTACAAGACGTGTGGGCCACCTCTGTCCCCAGCAGCGCCATGGCAGACACTGCTGCTGCGTCCTGGCACCTGAGCCCAGATGTAGCCTCTTTAACAGATCGGGCTTGGTGGCTACAACCAATGGATCAGTTGGAGGGAGAAATGCAGCTTATTTGCCGTCCCTGGTCTCATGCAGTCCCTTCCCTCCCATCACGTTATCAGTAAAGAAACTAGAGGGCCAAACACGGCCATTCCTAGGCGCCCGGGAAACAGAACAGCTGGGTCTAGAACTCAGGCCCTTGCCCCTGACCTAGCACAGGAGCGCTGACTCCTGTCTGCATGACTCTTCTGGAAGCCCGTTAAGATGCAGATTCTGAAAATATCAGGGTTGGGGGGGGTTGGGGGGTCTGGGCTCCTGCGTTTCCTCCCAGCGTCCAGGCGATGCCGAGGCCGCTCATCGGGGCCAAGGCTTGCTGTATCCTTGTGCACGTCAGAATTTGAGAAGCGCTGCTCGGACCAGGCACTTAAAAGGTTTCAGTGCCTTTTCGTTGTGGGGCACCTTTTCATTTACACCCCGGATCGAAATCTGTCGACCTGTGCATGTAAAACGGCCTAAAAGGGCGCCCTGGTGAAGGAAGCGGAGGTGAGGGGCGGGCCCTGCCCACTCAGCTTCCTCCTCCTCTCACAGGGTCCTCCGGGCATTTATCTCCACAAGATGCTCACCGCAGCGCGAGGGTGAAGAGTGGCTATGGGCCAAGTGGCTCCTGGGGCTCAAGGCCCTGTCTTTTTTTAAAAAATATTTTTATTGATTTTTTACAGATGAGGGTAAAGAGTGGCTATGGGCCAAGAGGCTCCTGGGGCTCAAGGCCCTGTCTTTTTTTTTTTTTTTTTAAATATATTTTATTGATTTTTTACAGAGAGAAAGGGCGAGGGATAGAGAGTTAGAAACATCGATGAGAGAGAAACATTGATCAGCTGCCTCCTGCACGCTCCCCACTAGGTATGTGCCTGCAACCAAGGTACATGCCCCCGACCAGAATCGAACCTGGGACCCTTGAGTCCGCAGGCCGATGCTCCATCCAGTGAGCCAAATTGGTTAGGGCAAGGCCCTGTCTTGCACTTATGAGTTAGGTTGCCTTGCACATCTTTTACATTAGGTGGGGCTTGATCTCTCCAGGACACCTTGGCAGGGATTAAAGGTAGCTCTGCTGTGGGATTCGCGGGGCTGAAGGAAGGCCCGTTGTGAAAGTGCGCACGCACTGAGGCTGTGTCGGTGCCAAGCAATTCCGCCATGATTTTCTGTATTAAAGTGAAGACTAGAAATTTAAGCAAAAACACACCCAAATGCAGAGGTGGGCCCATTTGCTGACGGTCCTGGGGCTCCAGGCAGGAGTGTGTGGGCTCTAACAGGTTGGCCCCAGTCCTTCTCCCGCACACAGGAAACCATCCCAGCCCCCGCCCCCAACCAGTCTGCAATCCCCGCTCAGCTCCTCCCTCCCTGTCAAACAGGGCGTGGCCAGCTCCAGAATTCTGCAAGCGCCTGGGAGAGCTAATCGGGCTCAGGACGGGCCATGGGGGCCCTGCCTTCTCATCCCCCTGTCTTGCTCAGGTCAGAGTGGACTGGGCAAGTCAACGCTGGTCAACACGCTCTTCAAATCGCAAGTGAGCCGCAAGGCCTCCAGCTGGAACCGCGAGGAGAAGATCCCCAAGACCGTGGAGATCAAGGCTATTGGGCACGGTGAGGGCCCGGCGGGGACCCCGGGCACTGGCCAGAGGGCCTCTGCCAGGAAGGCGGGGGAATGGGGCTTAGTGGGGAGTGAGGCGAAGGAAAGGCAACCTCGATACAGAATAGAATTAAGCCCTAAACCAGGGGTCCTCAAACTACGGCCCGCGGGCCACATGCAAATACAAATATTGTATTTGTTCCCGTTTTGTTTTTTTACTTCAAAATAAGATATGTGCAGTGTGCATAGGAATTTGTTCATAGTTTTTTTTAAAACTATAGTCTGGCCCTCCAACAGTCTGAGGGACAGTGAACTGGCCCCCTGTTTAAAAAGTTTGAGGACCCCTGCCCTAAACTCTATGGAGCCAACTCCTCAGACTGCAAGGCCAGAGGGGGGAGGAGGAGGGGTTAGAAAGGGAAGCAATGGGGCTCAGGCGGGACGCTAAGGCCCGCGTGGGAGGTGGGCAGGCAGAAGGAAGTAGGGAGGCCATTCCAGGTTCAGGGAACAGCATGAGCGAAGGTGTGAGGTGCGGAAGTCGCCGACCTTGACTCTTCCCATAGTTGGTCATGAGAAGGAAGGAGCCTGGGTCTCCCTGGCTGGGGGGCGGCAGGGCTCCTGCGCCAGCTGGAGGAGTCACCCCCCTGGTGCCTTTCCTGCTCACCCCCCAGTGATAGAGGAGGGCGGCGTCAAAATGAAGCTGACCGTCATCGACACGCCTGGCTTTGGAGACCAGATCAACAATGAAAACTGGTACGTGTCTGCCTGGGAGCTCTCTGCCCTGAAGACCACAGGGAGGCGCTGGTGTGGTGCAGGTGCATCCACTTGAGAACCACCTGGCCCTCCACGCTGAGGGCTGTGTCTCCCTGAAGGATGGGAGAGGGGTTTGAAGGAGGCGAGGGAAGAGGTCCAGAGGGGGGCTGGGCGAGGGGGTGGAGGGGACAGTGCAGAGGGAATTTTGGCGGAGGGATGCCCTGGAGGTGGCCGCGGGGGCCGGGAAGACGGAGCAAGGGGACCTGGGGGCAAACCCAGGCTGCGCTGAGGCCGCAAGCTGCTTGGCCTGGTTAGGGGAGGGTGAGTGAGAATCAGGAGGGGGGGAGTGGCCATGAGGAGAGAGCCTCTGGGATCCACAGAGCAAAGCTGCAGTCCGAGAGCCACCAAGATGGAAGGTTCTAGGCAGAAGTTTGCTTTCAGAGAGGGACGGAGACCACAGTGCTTCTGCGAGGGAGCCGGGCTCTGCCGCTGACAGGCAGGGCCACCGAACAAGGCAGCTTAGAACGCCCTTAGAGAAGCGGCGGGTGCCCTCTGCTCTGGTTGTACGCATGCTCCTTGATGCAGAGAAGTAATCATGACGAGGACCGTGGTCATGACAGTGAGTTGTCGCCGTGACCGAGTACTTCTGCGTGCCACGGCTACGTTCCCCACCGAACGTCCTTCCTTTCTGATCCTGTGTGCACCCCGCTGGTCACTACTATCACTCGTGAGAAATACTCATGAGAAAACAGCCCCAGAAAGGGGCGGAGCCCTCTCCAGAGCCCCCACTGAGAAGGAAGGGAGCTGGGGACAGGGTGTGATGCTTTCTGGGGTGCGGCGGGTCTGCAGGCTCCACAGCTGGGGCGAGGGCCAGGTCCCCGGGGGAGCTCCAGCCTTGCTAAGAAGGAAAGCCCTCCGTGGGGGCCGAGGGAGAATGGTCAGCAGGCACTCTGCCCCCCCCCCCCCGCGCCCCCGCGAAAGGGGAAGTAGGAAATGAGCCGGTGTGAGGTCCATGCCTACGATGAGCTCCTCTGGGACATGCATCTGCTGCTTCCCACCCGCAGCTGGGAGCCCATTGAGAAGTACATCAACGAGCAGTACGAGAAGTTCCTGAAGGAGGAGGTGAACATCGCCAGGAAGAAACGCATCCCGGACACTCGTGTCCACTGCTGCCTCTACTTCATCTCCCCGACGGGACACTCGTATGTACCTGCCCCACCCCCACTGCGGGGCCTGGCTCTGGTTGGCACCATCTGTGCCTATTCTGTAATCAATAATCAATACCTGGACTCAGCCGGGGAGGGCCAGATGGGCCCCATATAGTCATGGCCCTGTGATTCCCCACACTTTCCCCACGAACGTTTGGCTCCCTTGCCAGGAGAGTAAAGCTGGCCGGCATCAGCCCCCACGCTGCCCACTGGTATTCTGGTGCCGTGGCACGATTGTGCCTGTGGAGAGAAGTTGGTATATGTGAGCAGATGGCTCGTGTGCGTGTGTGTGTGTGTGTGTGTGTGTGGTTGTTGTTGTTAATCCTCACCCGAGGATATTTTCCCATTGATTTTTAGAGAGAGTGGGAGAGAGGGAGGGGATCAGAGAGACAGAGAGAGAGAGAGAGAGGTTTTTGAAACAACAGTGTGAAAGGAAAACATCAATTGGTTGCCTCCCACACATGCCCCCAACCAGGCCAGGGCTC
>NW_005354915.1:202443-203326 GCF_000412655.1 Myotis brandtii
TGGGGCATGGGGTCCAGATGTAGGCATTTGGCAGGTGTCTAAAAATGAGGCTGGCAATAAGCAGGGCATGCTGGGAACTCTGGCAGAGGATGGAGGACCCCTGTGGGCAAGCAGACAACCTTCCTGTTGGGGGAGGTCCCATAACATTACTAAGCCCAGCCGCTGGGCCGGGGTTCATTCTGGAGAGGTTGGCCCGAGCAAGGCAGGCCCCAAATTTGGAGGCACAGGGTACTCAGCGGGTTCCCCGATGGGGCCCAGGAATTCAATGAAGTGGTTAGCTTTATCCCATGCAAGGCAGCAGACAGCCTGACCCAGTAAGCCCCCTGGACTATAAACTGGGGCCAGATGGGGGCCCTGGGGTCTGGGGGGAGCTGGGTCCTTAGCCAGGGGAGGGGCAGGGCCCCGTTGGCCGCCTGCAGGACGAAGTGGGGCTGAGAGGAGGCCCGTAGGAACAAGATACACACAAATAACCATGACACAAGGGCCTACGGGTGTGGGGTGACTCCATAGCTGTTCCAGGTCAGAGAAGATGCCACGGGGGGTGGTGGTTTAAGGGGGCTTTGGGAGGGGCAGGACTTGAAGAGCAGGGCAGATGGTGGACCGTGTGTGGACAGAGTCAGGCTTGTTCTGCAGATGGTGAGACGGTGGTTGTGTGTGGGGGGAGAGAGCAGTGTCTTGGCCTCAGCCAGATTCCTAGTCCTCCTGTCCCGTCCTGTGGCTGTGTGGGGGAGGGCAAGGTGGTCCTGACACCCCGCCTTCTCTGGCCCCAGCCTGCGACCCCTTGACCTGGAGTTCATGAAACACCTCAGCAAAGTGGTGAACATCATCCCCGTCATAGCCAAGGCTGACACCATGACGCTGGAGGAGAAGTCCGAATTCAAGC
>NW_005354915.1:203455-203758 GCF_000412655.1 Myotis brandtii
CCAAGCCTCTCCTCTCCTCCACTATTACACCCCCTCCCCCCACTTCCCACCCAGCTCCTACTGAATCATTGGAGAGACTGGACCGACCGTGTCTGGGGACCACGGTGAAGAGAAGTTAGTGCATCTTCTGGCTGCCCCCTTCCCACCCTCCAGCTTACCCCCAAAGACCACTGAATCCATAACTCACACGAACCTGAGCAGCCGCTCCTCAGTGTTAGGTGCTTGGAGGACTGGAGTGATCAATAAGGCTCTCTAGTCCTCTTGGTGTCTCCTATAAACTCCTATACGCGAAGCATCCAGGTG
>NW_005354915.1:203942-214439 GCF_000412655.1 Myotis brandtii
ACAGTTGCTGCCTCCCAGTAGGCCACTGAAGAGGTCCTGGAGAGCTTCCTGGGGGAGGGGAGCTTTGAAAGAGGGCAAACAGAGAGGCTTGGGGTGGGGCCTCACCTCTTCCCTGCAGACAGGAACATGACACGTAGTGGCGTGAGCGCTGCCATGTGAAATCTGTACTCAGCGGTGATGCTTATCAAAACCCGGACCTCACAGACCCTGAGGTGAGCAAGCCGCACCCCCAGACTATTCCGCATCTCAGGCTGAGCTCTGGTAATTGTACGCCTGGGGTTCACACTTATTCAGGATCATCCTGCTGCCCAGGGCCTTTGAGTCCAGAGACGTGTGGATTCTCAAGGCTGCGTTCATCCCTCTGACTTCAGTGTGTGTGCGCACATGCACGCATTCACTCACACACACACACACACACACACACACACACACACCCCTCCCATTATCCTGGCACGTGGCTACCTTGCTTCTCTTCCTCACCTCTAGGTTCGAAAGGAGCTTGAAGTACATGGCATTGAGTTCTACCCACAGAAGGAATTTGATGAAGATTTGGAGGACAAGACGGAGAATGACAAAATCCGGGTGGGTGCCTGGGGCTCCGCTCACACAGATGCCCCCTGGGTACCCGTGGGAGGTGTGTCACATGCTGCTTCTGGCTTCTTCCCACCTGCTTTTCCCTCCCATTCTCCCTGCCTCACCCTGCCTGACCCCGACCAGCAGTGACAAGGGAGGGGATGAGGACTAGGAGCCTCGGCCAGGACGGTGTGCCCTGCACCCATAGCCGCTGTTCCCGTCATCCCCAGACCACACAGCAGCCGCTCCCTCCCACGGGGCTCAGCAAAACAGAGCCCTGCCTCAGTTTCCCCTCTATAAAATGCAGAGGTCAGGCCAACTGAGTGGCTGATAGGTGTTTTTTTCTCCTGAAAGAACCCTGTAAAGAAATTAAATGCCAGGCAGAACTCCAATATACAAAACCTAAAGCCGGAGCTGCTTTGCTAAGTGATGTCGGCACAGAGCCTTCTCAGCCGCCCGAGGTGTCTCCTGGGAAGCCCAGGGCTGCAGGGAACCTGCTTACAAAGCACCAGCCCGGGTGATTTCTAAGGTCTCTCAGCTCAAACCCTCTGCATCCTGGGACTCTGCCTCGGAATCCTGCGGTCTAGTCCGGCCTTTTCTACTAACCCACGGTCACCCGGGACAAACCACGCACTGGCGTTGGTCTTGGGTCTCCTCCTCTGGCAGGTGTGGGCAAGCTGCTACAATCCCCTTGTCTGATGCCGAGGAGACAGGCAGTTGGTCAGTTAATTGATGAAACCACTTAAAAGAGGCACACAAATCCTGTGTTTAAATAGTTATTTTACTAAATTATTAAGTAAACATTCTCCTCTTCTTGGGGACTAAGTTTACTGTCCGTGCAGAAGCAACTCACCTTTATCAAATTTTTCTGAAACATTCAACTTAATTTTCAGAGAAACAGTTCTCTACGCACATCTACCCTCAGCTTATATAATAGTTAATTGATTCAATCATGACAACGAGCACACAGCAGGCATCTGCATTTGGGAGCAAACAGCTGCATCTTGGTGAGCATGCAGTTGAAATAGGTGACCAAAGAGTTCTGAACCTCTGACATGACAGCCTTAACACCTGGGGGAGCAGGAGAAGAGGAGTGTTATGGCCACTAGGTGGTACTGTGGTGCCTTGCTAATTGACCATTGCCAGGGCTCCTGGGTATTAGAGGAGTTAGTCTCTGCAGACCTATTTGTGATCCTGGAGTGGTGTGCCTAAGCCTGTTTCCAGAGAGCCTCCCAGTCCGAGCACTTTCCTGCCAGAGTGTGATGATGCCAAACATGTATAAAGTCCATTAACCACCTGCCAGTCCCTCATGCTTTGTCCAATTGATCCAGTACTACTATCGGGAACTGGGCTACTCTTCATCTTAAAGATAAGGAAATTTGCTCAAGATCTCATTACTTTTTTTTTTTAATTGATTTCGGAGAGGAAGGGTGAGGGGAGATAGAAACATCAATGATGAGAGAGAATCCCCTACTGTGGTTCGAGCCTGCAACCCAGGCATGTTCCCTGACTAGGAATCAACCCCTGACCTCCTGGTTCCTAAGTCGATGCTCAACCACTGAGCCGCACTGGCTGGGCTCCAGTGCTCTTTTGAAATGACAAGAGCCTTGCCCTTGCCATCAGTGGGGTCACTGAATGAACCTCAGAAGTGTGCAGTTCAGGGTTGGGGGCCCAGATGGCAGAGGATGACGTGCGCACGCGTCTGGTTTGTCAGCAGGAGAGCATGCCGTTTGCCGTGGTGGGAAGTGACAAGGAATACCAAGTGAACGGCAAGCGGGTCCTCGGCAGGAAGACTCCCTGGGGGATCATCGAAGGTAATCCAGTGCACCTTTTTGAAGAACCGGCTGCTGGCCAATTATGCTTATTTATTATGCATGTCTAGGTCAAGGCACTGTGCTAGGATGTAAGATAGAAAAAGAGTGCCAGGCAGACCCAGCCATAAGGAGCCTACAGTCCAATTGAGAAATGAGACTCCCAGGGCCGGAAGCAATAAAAGACTGACTTCGCACCTGTCTGGGAGGCACCGACTCACATGTCAAAGGTCTTCAGACCGTGGGGAGATTAATAAGCACTGGACACGCCAGAGAAAGGCTTTCCCATGAAAGCTGATGGGTTGTGCAGATGTTGCCATTTTCGTTTTATTATGAATGGATGTGACCTTGAGAAGGTCGTAACGATTCTGAAAGTTTTCAAAGAATTGCTTCAGTGATCTCATCCCGTATGATAACCCTTTAAGGCAGCGGTTCTCAACCTGTGGGTCGAGACCCCTTTGGGGGTTGAACGACCCTTTCACAGGGGTCGCCTAAGACCATCGGGAAACACATATATAATTACATATTGTTTTTGTGATTCATCACTATGCTTTAATTATGTTCAATTTGTAACAATGAAAATACATCCTGCATATCAGATATTTACATTATGATTCATAACAGTAGCAAAATTACAGTTATGAAGTAGCAATGAAAATAATTTTATGGTTGGGGGTCACCACAACATGAGGAACTGTATTAAAGGGTCGCAGCATTAGGAAGGTTGAGAACCACTGCCTAAGGGGAGCAGGGTAGGTGTGACTTTTGGGAGCATCAACTGATGAAGCTCTTGAATCTCAGACAGGTTAAATGTCTTGCCCAAATCACATGACTTGTTAGTGGTGAAACTGGGATTTCAGACCTGGACATGTTGATTCCAAAACCAAGTTCATCCCATTGTATCATGTTGTCTCTCATTTCTCTATGACTTTTTGTTGAAAATTCTTTTTCATTTTCTTTTTTGGTTTGTTTTTATTGAATTTATTTGGGTGACATTGATTAGTAAAATTAAATAGATTTCAGGGGTACAATTCTATATACATCCTCTATATATTTTTAATAGCGTTTTTCATTATCTGCCTTGAATTGGAACTATTTATGAGAATGCCTGTTTTACCCATTAGATTGTGAGACCAGAGGGTTCATGTCTTTATTTTAATTTAATTTTTAAGAGAGAGAGAGAGAGAGACATCAATGTGAGAGAGAAACATCGATTGGCTGCCTCCTGTACGCACCCTGACCAGGGATGGAACCTGCAACCTAGGCATGTGCCCTGATTGGGAATTGAACCCGAAACCCTCTGGTGCATAGGCGATGCTCCAACCAACTGAGCCGCACCAGCCAGGGCAGGGTACATGTCTTAATCCTCTTCTGCTCCCACAATCGTTCACAAATGATTTGCAAATCCTAGGCACTCAGTTTATGTTGAACTAGATTTATCATGTAGTGCACGACCATTTTTAAGATGGCTCGGTTGTTATTTTCTATGTGTCACTATCCTCCAGTCTGATTATAAGCTCCTTACGGATAGGAACTATGTCTTTTCTTAGACTCCCTGTGTATTTGTTTTCTTTTCTATGAAGTGGGGCATGTAATAGTCCCTGCCAGTGTTATTCCACAGAGTCCAGAACAGTATTGTGCCTTGTAGCTGCGTAATAAATGTTTGTTCCATGAGTGAAAGTGAAATCGAGTGCACTGAAGTGCCAAGATAGGCCGGCCTCTGACGGCTAGTCGCTGTCCTTGGCTCTCTCCTAACTGCCTCCATGTCCTGAACAGAAGCGTACCTGCTGGGTTGCTGCGTCAGTGAAATGACCACCTGTTTTGCTTTGTTTCCTTTTGTTCTGTTCACAGTGGAAAACCTCCACCACTGTGAGTTTGCCCTGCTTCGAGACTTTGTCATCAGGTAAGATGAACCCCTGCCCTCGATGGCAGGCTTAATGATTTCGGGTCAGAAGGCCATCTGTTCAGATCCAGGTCTCTCTGACGGGCCGTTTGCCCCGCTTCCAGGTCCCCTCCTGAAGCACACGGGGCGGGAGAGGCAGCTCTGGCTCTCCGAGTCAGTCCCAGTGGGTCCAGGCCATGGAAGGGAAGTGTTCACCCTGGGTGGGGGGTCACCTCTTCGTCCTCCCACCCCTAATCGCCTCTCTCTCTCTCTTCACCTGTGTCCCTCAGGACTCACCTCCAGGACCTCAAGGAAGTGACACACAACATCCACTATGAGACCTACAGGGCCAAGCGGCTCAATGACAACGGAGGCCTCCCTCCGGTGAGCGTGGACACAGAGGGAAGCCACGACAGTAACCCATGACGACCCTTTCTCTACATCATCACACATCCCCACTTCTCCACACACATCCCCAGTACCACCTCCAGCCACCTTCCTTTCTACTCTGTCCCACAGGCCTGTCTGGTATTCATGGAGCATCTTGTCTACAGTGTGTGTGCATGTGTGTGAGTGTGTGTGCATGTGTGTGTGTTTCTGTGTGTGTGAGAGAGAGAAAGAGAGAGTGGGAGTGTGTGTGTGCCTGTGTGCCTGTTCAGGGGTGAGGTATTTTCACTGCCCTTTCTGTGTGTGTGTGTGAGAGAAGGAGAGAGTGGGAGTGTGTGTGTGCCTGTTCAGGGGTGAGGTATTTTCACTGCCCTCCCTGGAAAGTCCTTTGTAAGTTTGGTTTCTCCATGGCTGTCCATTATCTGTCTCCTTTCCTTGTGTCCCAGAACCAAGCCGTGTGCCTCACTCAAGAGGCCTGGGGAGGTTTCACTTAAAAATGAGGGCGCAGGTGAGCCACAGGTAACTCTTTCTTATCTCTCAACCTGCCCGCACTCTGGGTCTGCAGAGATTCTCCGAGGACAGGCAGCAGAGCTAGGCCTGGGAGGGGGCGAGGAGCTCGGACTTACTCCTGCCTGGAAGCCAGATGGTTTGGGGCAAGACCAGGACTTCCTGGGAAAAAGGAAGGTCAGGGGCCAGCAGAGAAGTAGGCCAAGCTGGGCGCCTGCGAGAATTCGTGCCTAGACGTGGAGACGAGAACTCCACCCTTTGGTCTGTGTTGCATTCACTGTCCAAGAGCTACTGCCTGTCCCTGTCGCAGCCTGCTGCTTCCACACGTCACGCTCGCCTCAGCTCCCACAGTCTCTCTTTTTCTCCCTTCCCCTCATTTCTTCATCCTGCTTCTCCCTCACTTCTGTAAGTTCCTTGTAGACTAATCCACTTTAGCTCCATTTCTATATTTAGAATTTATGCCCAGTCTACTTCCAAAAATGACTTAGGCCACCTTAAAATAAAATCACAGCTAAAAGCATGGGGCGGTCCAAACTGGGACTATGAGAACTGCGGTCCATCGACAGGAATGGGAAAGCGTGTGTGCAGGCGAGCGCCACGTCTGGCGCTGAGCTTGTGGGCAGCCCGGGCACAGGAGGAGGCACAGGGCGGTAGGTGCTTCCCAGTGTCTGGTAAAAGCAGCATGCAGGCTGGTCAAGTGAGACACTGTTTTTAGGCATTCAGTTCTAGAAGAACTGAGTCTAAAGAAGTATCAAGAACAAAATACTAGGACAGTATTTGTCTTTCTTGGTAGTTTGGCTTCAGAGACAACTTTAAAATTTTATTTTATTGATTTCAGAGAGAGGAAGGGAGAGAGAATGAGAGAGAGAAACATCAATGAGAGAGAAACATTGATTAGCTGCCTCCTGCACGACTCCTACTGGGGATCCAGCCTGCAACCTGAGTGTGTCCCGTGACCAGGAATCCAACTGTGACCTCCTGGTGCACGGGACGACGCTCAACCCACTGGGCCACACCAGCCAGCCCAGAGACAAATGTTAAATGACACCTTCTTTCTCTCCATTAGGATTCTTCCTCCTTAAAGCTGGCTTCTCTGTTGCTTCCTTCTCTGCTGCTTCCTTCTCTGTTGCTTCCTTCTCTGCTGGACTCTCCTATGAACTTGACCCCCTCTTCTCTCCTCTGTTCTCACTTTTGTGCTGAAGCTAATTGCATTTTGGTTTGTCTGTCTTTCTCTGCTGCTTCCCCCTGTTCCCCCTCCTGACACCTGTAGACATTCCCAGTGACACCCACAATCATACATTTAGCCTTTTCTTGCCTTTCCCTTCAGCCCTGTATTTATTAATGCACATATATCCTATTTGTTTTACAAACACGTTACTCCTCCTTTAATCAGTGAGGCGGCTAAAATGTGGGGCTGGGGAAACAATATAGCCTTAGGCAAGGGAAATCACCAAGGGACAGTTTACAGTGACCTCACGCAACCTCCTGTTCCATGTCCTGGTCCAACCCTAGGTGTTTTGCAGGGCCCCTGTGAACCCCAGCATTTACAGTCCCTTTTCACTCAGGTGCTAGGAAAACACAAAGACTTAAGACCAAGAGTCAGTGCACCAGGTGAAAGAGGTGGGTGATCAATCGCCAATGACCCAAAACCTATGGCCTCAATCTTTCCTGGAGGCTCTTTGCAAATCCAACCCACATCCTCCCTTACCCACAGTTATTCCAGTGTAGGCACCTGTCGGGATAAAACAGCAATAGGGTTAGAGCCCAGAGGTTGCTACATTTCAGCAAAAGAGGGATCCCGGGCTTATACAGCGAGCAGTCCTGTGCGGAAATGTGGGACTAGACCCCTAGGCCTATCAGGGAATGTCTAAGGGTGGCGGTTGGGCATTGAAGAGGCTGAATAGGAAATTTGGCGTGGTGCCCCTAAACCATGATCTCAGCCTCCCTGGAGAAGCTGTTTTATTTGTCTGGTGTCCACACCCTCAACCGTTCTCAACCCCCTGCAGGGAGAAGGCCTCCTGGGCTCTGTCCTTCCACCCGTGCCAGCCACCCCCTGCCCCACTGCTGAATGAAGGCCATTTCAAGCGCTGCTTCTCCCTCCATTCCTCTCAGCTGTTATTGCTGCGGGGCCATGACCTTTTAAGGGCTGTGTTTGTCCAGTCCACCTCCACAGCCCTTCTCTCTCCCTGGCCCTCAGCAGGTGGGAGGGGCCAGCTGCTTTAGGACAGTCGCCTTCTCCATTTATCCAAACACCCCTCTCCTCCCAGTGGAATGGAGCCCTCGCCAGCACTGCCCTCCTCCATCGTCTGTGTCAGCTGGTCCCAGCCCATCTGTAGGGTGAAAGAACTCATCAAGAGCTTCTTCTGCCCTTGCAAACCCATACCAGCTACTTGTTACCATCTCCAAGGGACATGGCATTGCTCCCTGTCCATCTGCATGAGCTACTCTTGGCTTCCTTAAAGGGTCAAGAAAGCCATTTTTCTGCTTGTCAGATTCATTGATGTCAGCTGTGTGAGCCCTGGTGTGGGACAAGGGTGTCTCCTTCATTGCTTAAAACTTATTTATAAGGATGGGTCACTACAGATGTGGGGGAGTAAGGGCTAGGACCTCTCCTTTAAAAAGCACCACTTGTGGCTGGCCCAGAGTGTGGTTACACACCCTCCCCACCCCATAATCAGCCACTTAGGAAGAGTGGTTTTCCGAAGAGACATTTCTGGGTTGACTCCCTTATCCTCAACCTTAAAAAACAAAGGAACTAAACACAGACAAAAAAACTCCAGATCCCCAGAAGATGTGAACTCTAGGAAGAAAAAAAGCACCCATCTGTCTACTTAGCAATAAGAAGGATCTCTTCCCACCCACATTGACTATTCCTACCCCTCCCCTCCCCAATTAATGTGAGTAATGAAACAGTCTGGCCACAGTTGGGCACTGTAGGCTAGTGGAAAATACCCAATGGAGGGCAAAGGCCCTTATCAGATGCATGAATGTTTGCGAATGTCGGCTGCCACTGCCCCACACACTGTGTCTTTATGGAATCTCTCCCTGCCCACCCCTCCCCTTCTCCACCTGGACACAACTTGCTCAAAGGCTGGTGACTTGTGGGCCATTCATCTACAACCAAGTCCTGATGGAGCAAGAGGCCCAAGCCTAGGGGATGCAAGAACGACCCATTTCTTAAATGTGACTAGTCCCAGCCAACCTTTTGGTGACATTATGGTTAAATTTCCCAACTGAAAACAAGCCAATGACACTCAAACTGGTTGTGTAAATGTTGCTAGACTTTATGTGTTGTACAACTAAACATTGCTGTTTGAACAATAACTGCCTGGCCTGTGTCTTATTTGTGCTCCTCACTCCTTGGCCAAACAGACATTACATCATCTCACCCATGTGTGGAGGGTGAGACAGGGACTGTCTTAGAAGTAGCCACAGAAATTAAAGATAGAAATCACTTTGTAAGGTCAGTTCATCTTTAGTTGGACCCCAGTCATTATTCCCTGGGATTTTGTATCTAAAATGAGTGATGAAACTCTCATACTTGATTTTCAGGGATGCATTGCATAGCTTGCTTCCTTCAATGAAAACAATTTAAATCACTAGCTTGTCTCTCTCTCTCTTTTTTTTTTTTTAACTTAAACCCATCCTGCTTCTCTTTGAAGTTATCCTCTCCTTTGTAACCAGCAAATAATACAACTCTCACCTGTATATTATTTCTCTAAATTTGGACATGATGGGCCCATACATGCGATTGTGTTTGGGATCTCAATATTCTGTGAGTGCAAGGTATAGATCAGTGATGGTGAACCTATGACACGCGTGTCAGAGGTAACATGCGAACTCATTTTTTTGGTTGATTTTTCTTTGTTAAATGGCATTTAAATATATAAAATAAATATCAAAAATATAAATCTTTGTTTTACTATGGTTGCAAAGATCAAAAAATTTCTATATGTGACACGGCACGAGAGTTAAGTTAGGGTTTTTCAAAGTGCTGACACGCCGAGCTCAAAAGGTTCGCCATCACTGGTATAGATGAACAGTGAGAGGTCAAGACTGGAGGAAGACAAGTCCGGGGGCTCTTGGGGGTCATTCAGGTAAAATGATGAGGGCCAGAACTGGAGTGCATCGCTACGCCTGGATGGGGAGAAGGGTGAAGATTGGAGTGATGGAGCAGTTTTTCCAACTTAAGATATCACTAGACGAAACCTAAGAGTTCTTCTAGTCCAATGCCTTCGTGCCCATATGGAAGCGTAAGTCCAGAGAGCATAACTGTCTTGTCTGAAGTTGCACACGTAAGTACCAGTGCAAGAAGGAGACCAGATCTCAATGACTGTTCCACTGTTGCACACCGTTCCCATTGTACTTCATTTATTCTCATTGTCTTGTACTTAAAAATATACATATTTCTGAAATCAGAATACCACTTACAACTGATGACATGTCAGTTTACTTGGCAACTTTTTTTCTTAGTGGCACGTTTAAAAATGGTGCATCTTATAACTGACAGAATGTTAAGTTTGATGAACTGCAGTAATCCAGATGTTCACGTCCTTTCCCTTTGAAGCTCTCTGGTGTTATCTGTGATGTTGAAAGGAAATAAGAGTATGTACAGCATTTTAGTCTTCAAAGCAATTGTGTGTGATGTATCCCGCCGGCTCTCCACGATCGCCCTCGGGGGTGGCAGGGCAGGTGCGGTGGATGGCACTGGCTCTCTCCACCTCGGGGCAGGCACGGACCCCCCTTTGACTTCCTGTTCTGCAGGCCGCGTCATAAGAAACCGGCTCTGGTTCCAGGCTTTCTCTGGTGGGAAAAAGTTTCCACCTTAGAAGCGAGAGATCATTCTGGATCCTTTCTCCAAAGGGCAGAAGCTTCCTGACCCGGGCCTGGGAGGACTGAGGCAACGCCTGCTTTTAACTTTGATTTCCTGACAGGATCGGTTCAAGTTCATGCTGATGATGCAGCGGCAGGGCAGGCAGGTGAAGGTCACGAAGGCCACTCACCCCTCTGTGCCCTGAGGGCGGAGTCAACTCCCTGGACCCGCCTCCTTCCCGGTTAGGCGGGGTGTCTCAACTCTGATTCCACCGGGGCCTCCATCACTGCGGCTCACCAGGCTGGCGGCCTAGCGGACCGCTCACTCCTTGTCTTTGCGCCATAATCGCCACCCTCCGCTTTCCAGCCCGGCCCCTCGGCTTGGTGCAGGCCCCGCCCCTTCCCATCTGCGGGGCGGCCGGAGGGGCCCCCCCAGCAAGATGGCGGTGAACCAGAGCCACACGGAAAACCGCCGCAAGGCCTACATCCCTTACGGCGAAAGGTGCCTGAGGGGAAGCCGGGTGC
>NW_005354915.1:214605-214908 GCF_000412655.1 Myotis brandtii
GGGATCTCCTGGAGAGGGCGTCACCTCAGAGGAAAGGTGAGTGGCCCTGGGGCAGTGGGGAGTCCCGTGTCACCTCAGAAGAAAGGTGAGCCGCCCTGGGGCAGTGGGGAGTCCCGCTTCACCTCAGAAGAAAGGTGAGACGCCCTGGGGCAGTGGGGAGTCGCACCGCCCCTGCGGGTGGCGTGCAGCTGCTGTTGGGCGTGAGGTAGCGACCTTTGTAGGGTGACGGCCGTAGCCGCGCTCCCTCCGCCCACTCTGGGAAACTAGGCCGTGGACTTCGGGCGGAAGAGGCATTGTGTGGAA
>NW_005354915.1:215096-224882 GCF_000412655.1 Myotis brandtii
GACGCTCCTTGTCTTCAGAACTTCCCAAAGCCCCCTTACTTTTTGGCCCCAGCCAGGGAGAAGCCTGCTGTTTATGGAAAAGGCTGGGACCGGGAGAAGAGACGCCTGGGAAGAATGGCGCTCCCTTGGCGGACGGGGCGGGCCGCGGGGCGCTTTAGGGTTTGCAGGTCGCTTTGCTCAGTGCCTGCAGGGTTGCTGCTCCCCCGCCTTTGGCCGCGCTCAGGCTGTCTGTCTGGAGGGAGTCGGTTGTTGGTTGGTTGTTGGTTGTTTGCCCCTCCACCTCACACGCAACTCCCCTCCCTTAATTCCCGGGCCCCCAGTTTCTCAGAGTCCTGCTTGTCCGCCGCCTGACCCCTCTTAACCACACCACTCTCCGCGGGGGTGGCCCTCGTGTGTCCTTTGGAGTCGCCTGGCAGTGCGGTCCTGACACCAGGTGCTGTGCTCAGGTGCACTGAGCCCCCCTGAGCCCCTTGAATGCCGGGTCGCTCAGCTGGTTGGAGCATCGCCCCCATACGCTGAGGTTGTGGGTGCGATCCCCGGTCAGGGCACATACAAGCATCAGCCAGTGCATACCTAACTGAGTGGGACAATAAATCCATGTTTCTTTCTTTCCTTTCGCACGTGCCGGAAGCAACCAATCCGTGTTCCTCACAGCAATGTTTGTGTCTCTCCCCCTTCCTTCCACTCTCTCTAAAAATCAATGGGAAAATATCCTCGGGTGAGAATTAACCAAAAAAAAGATCTTGAAACACTATTCACCCCTTAAGAATCAGCTCATATTTCAATCTTTCTATAAAGTCATTCCTAATTACTTCAACCAAAACTAACCTCCCCTTTCACTTAGTTGTTGTGCCATTTTTGTGCCATTTATGTTGTCATATATTGCTTGTGTTAGTACCCGTATTCATGTAATTCAGTTGTTCATTCTCTCAGTAAATATTTAGTAGCACCCACCACTTGCTAAGACTGCAGTGGCAAAGAAGGCAGACATTGTCCTTAGTGATCATTAGGAAAGACGTTGAACTAATCAACACATATAGTCTTTACTAAGAAAAAAAACCAATGGGATTCTATGGATGAACCCAAGTTTTTCAGGTTAAGAGTGAGGGGAGAACGTGAATGGCAGCGGGAGCAACATGTGAGAGGATTCTGGAGCATTCTGCATGCCTTACCTGCTTTAACATTTCCTTTAGCACAGCGCTTGATAGTTCCTGCACAAGAAGTATAAGCATTTGTGAATAAACAGAAAGAATACAAGTAGTTTTATAAGAAAAATAATCCAGCCCTGGCTGGTGTGGCTCAGTTGGTTGTGCATCGTCCTAGGCACTAAAAAGTTGCTGGTTTGATTCCTGGTCAGGGCATGTAACTAAGTTGCATGTTCAGTCCTCGGTAGGGGACGTGCCCATGGAGGTTTCGCTCTTACATCGATGTTTCTCTCTCTCTCTCTCAAAATCAATAAAAAAAAAAAATCTTTAAAAAAAGATACAAGCCCTAGCCGGTTTGGCTTAGTGGATAGAGCGTCGACCTGTGAACTGAAAGGTCCCAGGTTCGATTCCGGTCAAGGGCTTATGGGTTCGATTCGGGTTGTGGGCTCGATCCCCAGTGGGGGACTTGCAGGAGGCAGCCGATCCATGATTCTCTCTCATCATGCATGTTTCTCTCTCTCTCTCCCCCTCTTCCTTCCTCTCTGAAATCAATAAAAATATATTTTTAAAAAAATACTTATAAAAAATATTAAAAAAATAAAAAAAGATACAAGATTTCTGACTGATTTTCAATAAATACAATCGAAAAATTTAAAGAATGTTGTAATCCAGAGATAAAGATGGAGAAGAATAAATGTGAATTGTTAGGGAATAAAATAATTTAAATTCTTTTTATGTCAATAAAGATAGTAGTAGTAGCAGCAGCTAACATTTATTGAGTGTTTGTCCAGGCTAGGAACTGTGCCAGGAGTTCTATGTTTGTCACTTGATGTAACTTCTAAATTGTGTGTTGTCTGCCCTTGCTTTTCTGCAGTGTCTTGAATCAGTGTAGTGATGTGGAGCTCTCCTTCCCAGAGCAACCACCAGGATCCAATTTCTTTCATGGTACAAAGAGGGGAACGTTGCTTCTCACTTCATACCGGGTAATTTCTCTTTCTACTTCAATTTTCATTAACTCTACATTGTTTTCCTTAAAATGGAGAGAGGGTAACCATTGAGTTTCAAAGTGTTTTAGAACATTTGCACTTTGAGATTTTCCATGTTGAAGAATGATAGAAGAAAATGGGTGATGCTTTTCATCAGGCCAGGATGCCAAAGCAAACAACCTTAGACATTTTTATGTCTCAAACTATGGACAAATTGCATTCCTTTTTCAAAGTTACTTTCCTTTCTTAGGTGATCTTCGTGACGTCACACTCAGTCAATGATCCCATGCTTTCTTTTATGATGCCATTTGATCTGATGAGTAACTGCACCCTCGAACAGCCAGTCTTTGCCCCCATCTACATTCAAGGAACCATTCAGGCAGCTCCAGATGGTACGTGTTTACAGTCAGAAGTGTATTTTTTTTTTTCTTAAAAGCTTCCAGAAGGTTTAAGATTCAGACTTGGCTCATGTTGGAATTCAAACGAAAGACAGCCACCCTGCTTCTTGGGTAACGTTTCTGTCAGTGTTTGCGTTAGTCCAGTTACCAGCTGTGCCAGCCTGCCTCTTAGTGAGTGTGTGCCGTTTCTTCCCCCAGGTGGCTGGGAAGGACAGGCTACTTTTAAACTATCCTTCAGAAAAGGAGGTGCCATCACATTTTTCCAGTTGATGATGAAAGCTGCCTCTGCTGGTGAGCGATAATGATAAAACTATTAAGCACTTTGGGTTTTTGAGGCTTGTGGAATTGAAGCAGGACTGTTACCCAGTTAAGATTTTCTGGTCTCTGTGAGTAGGCACTTGGTAGTTGCACATGTACTAATGTGTATGCAGCAAGCATTTCCTGAGCCTACATAGTATGTGCTGAGTACAACATAACCTGCTGGGAAAACCGATTATTCAGTCCCTCCCTGTTCGGAAGGAGTTTGCAATTTAGTGGGAGCTTACAACCAGACACCTGAATGACTAATAGCACCTCATAATCTTTTATCCATCCAAATGCTGGTCTCATATCACTGACTAGTCTCTTCACATCAGGGAGCCCTGGTTGCCTTAGCTCTTCTTCCCCTCGCATGCCTTTTTGTCATCTCTTTTCTCTGGCTTTGTCTTTGTTTCTCTTGGGCTTAGTCCCCATCTTTGATGAGAGGAGGGAAGAGGTAGCACTGCTCTAATGGATGGTACCAGAGAACTCTTTCAAATTTTGAATACAAATAATTTGTATGATATAAATTTATTCAGTCTAACCTCACTCCATGCTCTTCACTCTCTCACCTTTTGTACTCCAATCCAACTGGACTTCTTTGTACCTTGTTCTCTCATCTCTGAGCCTTTATGATATTTCCTCTCTCTGGAGTGCTCTTTCCCTTTCTCCCTTGCCTTCCATTCCCAACTTCAATCTAGTTGAGACTAACATAAACTAGTAGAGACAGACATGCAAGTATGTTATCTCATAACATGTGCTGTAATAGAGACATGGGCAAAGTGCTAGGACACAAAGAAGGATGGAGTGAAGTTTCTAGCTTAGAAGACTGACTGGATCATGATTCTATAAACCATGGTCAGGAATATAAGAACTCTGGCTGGTGTTTCTCAGTGGTTAGAGTGTCAGCTCATGCACCAAAGGGTTGTAGGTTCGATTCAAGGGCACATACCTGGGTTGCAGGTTCACTTTTGGACCCGACCAGGGCATGTGCAGTGGGCAAATGGTTGGTGTGTCTCCCCCTCCCCTTCTCTCCCTCCGTCCCTCCCTTCCTCTCTCTCTCCCCCTCTCTCCCCCTCCCTTCCACTCTCTGAAAAGCAAAGGAAAAAATATCCTTTGGTGAGGATTAATGAAACAAAACAAAAAGGATATAAGAGACAGTCTAAATTGGAGAGGAAATTAGGTTTTTTTAAAATTATTTTTACTGATTTTTAGAGAGGGGGAGAGGAGAGAGAAAGTGAAACATCTAGAGGGGAACATCGTTTGGCTGCCCCCTGCATGTCTCCCCCTGGGGATCCAGCCCACAACCTGGGCATGTGCCCTGACTGGGAATCAAACCAGCAGCCTTCTTGTGCAGGGGATGACGCCCAATCAACTGAGCCACACTGGCCAGGGTGAGAGGAAATGAGTTTAATTTTAGACCTAGTAGTACTAGCTAGCATTTATTCAGTGCTCAACATATACTGGAGTGTTCCAAGCGCTTTACATGTGTCAATTTATTTAATCCTCACAAAAACCTTATAATGTAGGCGCTAGTAATTACCCCTGACTTATAGCTGGGGAAACTGAGTCACTGATGGTTACATAATTTCCCAAGGCTATACAATTAGTAAGTGATAGAGCTGAACTTTAAACCCTAAACCTACTCCTTCTCTCTTATTAAACATTTTATTTTTGGGGAAAAATTAAATTGATTGAAAAGTTACACAAATATTACAATGAACTACTATGGACCCTTCATCTAGATTTACCCATTATTAACATTTTCCCACATTTGCTTTATCTTTTTTTTTCCTCTTGTTTTTTCCCCCCTTTTGTTTTTATTGAAATATTTGGAAGTCACAAAGATCATTTCCTTCATGCCTAAATATTCTAATGTGTATCTCAAGGCCATTCTCTTATCTAGTCATTGTACTTATTAAATTCAGAAAATTTAACATTGAAGCAGTATTGTTAATATAGTTTATATTCAAATCCAAATGATTGTTCCATTACTGTTCCTAATTCTAATAGCACTTTTTTTCTGCAATGCAGGATCTAATCCTGAATCACACATTGAATTTAGTTGTCTTACTTCTTTGTTTTCCTTTAATCTGGACTCAGCCTTTTTTTGTCTTTCATGACATTGAAATTATAAAATAAATACAGGCTTATTGTTTTGTAGAATGTCTCTTAATTTGGGTTTGTCTGTTCATTATGATTATATTCAGATTATGTATTTTGGCAAGAATACTATATAAGGGACTTTGTGTCCTTTTGAGCCTACGCTCCTAATCCCTTAATACAGGTGTGAGGTACATGGGAGTGCAAGAGGTCAGTGGACGTGCAGCTCAGAGCTCCAGAGATGAACTGTATCTAGAGACTGATTTGGAAATCTTTAGCACACTGGTCATCTCGGGAGCCATCTGATTGATGGGCTCATTCAATGAATTAAGGATGGTATTCCAAGGGTCCTCAACATTTAAGGAATGGGCAAGGAGGAGGGAGTGACCTGTAATGAAGATTGAGAAGGGGCTGACTGGGAGGTAGGAGGAGAATCAAGTGAGTTTATTATCCTGGAAGTCAAGAGAGGAGAAAGTCTCAAGCAACACAGAGTGGTCACCTGTGGCAGCTCCTGTAGAAATGTTTGGTAAAATGAAGACTGAAAAATGTACATAGCGTGTGGACATTTGAGTTTGCTGGTCTTAGCAAGCGAGATTTTAGTGAAGAGAGAGATCCAGAAGCCTGACAATAGATAACAGGGTGTCCTGGCAGATAAAGGGAGTACAACTATGGGGAACCCAGGGTCGGGGACCCTTGGAAGTCCAATTTCTCTTTGCTACAGATGTCTGGGGAACTCAGGGCAATTGCATACTGGGTCTTGAGTTCCTTCTTAGTTTTGGCCTCATAGTACTAAGGGGGACTTATATTTAGGATTATGGGTTAAGGGTGAGGCAATTTTGGGGGATCCTCTTTGTGCTCACATTAAGATCTACTCCTTGCCCAGCTGGTGTAGCTCAGTGGTTGAGCATCAACCCATGAACCAGAAGGTCACAGTTTGTTCCCGGTCAGGACACATGCCTTGGTTTTTGGGCTTGATCCCCAGTAAGGGGCGAGCAGGAGGCAGCCAATCAATGATTCTCTCTCATCATTGATGTTTCTGTCTCCCTCCCCCTTCTCCCTTCCTCTCTCTGAAATCAATAAAAACATTTTTTAAAAAGAGATCTGCTCCTTGGCCTGCAAAGGTAGGCAGTTGCACAGCCACTTGGAAGGATTTAGTCAACTTACATGAACTTGGCCCAGTGTCTGGAACTGCTCTGGGTCTCATGGTATCATGGCTTAGGTGTGGGAACCTACCTCTGCTCCCCTGGCAAGACTCAGGGCTTGTGAGATGGGCTTCCTTGAGGCCTTTGGAACTAACTGTCCATTGTGCTTCATGATCTGATTTATTGAACAGGAAAGATGGCCTTCCCCTCTGCAGAGTGGATTTGTCAGGGGTCTTTGAGTTATATTTTTAACAAATGTATATTGAATACTTACTGTGTGTCAAACACTAGGTAAGACGATTGGGAACACAACGGTGAATAAGACATACATGGTCCCTGCCTTTGTAAACTTAGTCTAGTGAGAATCATATAAAAAATAAGCAAATAGCCCTGACCAGTTTGGCTCAGTGGATGGAGTGTCGGCCTGCGGACTGAAGGGTCCCGGGTTCGGTTCCAGTCAAGGGCATATACCTTCGTTGCGGGCACATCCCCAGTGGGGGGTGTGCAGAAGGCGGCTGGTCGATGTTTCTTTCTCATCGATGTTTCTAGCTCTCTATCCCTCTCCCGTCCTCTCTGTAAAAAATCAATAAAATAATATATTTTAAAATAAGCAAATATATAAGTGAATAAAATAATTACTTCTTCCAAAAAGGGCTACTAATAGGATATTGAAAAGGAGAATATCAGGGGTAAGGAGGACAACTTTAGATTTATAATGAATTACTTAAAATAATGCCAGCTATTTAATCAGGTAAACCCCAGATTATCAATGGTTTAAGACAATAGTAGATATTAATGCTTATATAAAGGCCAATCATCAGGGCTAAAAGGGGAATCTGTTTCACATAGCCCTTCAGGGACCCAGGGTAATAGAGTATCTGCCATCTTTAACACATAACACATGGCCAGTTGGATAGCTGGCAGAGAGGGGAAGAGAGGAGATCTTACCTGGGAAGTTTTCACGGTCCAGGCCTGGAACTGGTGTACATTACTTCTGGTCATATGTGATATGACCAGAAATCAGTGTGGTAGGCTGATAATGACTCCCAAAGATATATCCTTACCCTAATCCTCAGAACCTGTGAATGTCACCTTATTTGTAAAAATAAGTCTTTTGGGATGTTATTAATTTAAGGATCTTGAGATGAGGAGATTATCCTCAGTTATCTAGTGCAAGCATGTCAAACTCGTGGCCGCATGCCTCATTTATTTGACCCGTGTTAGCCTTTGAGTTTGACATGCTTGATCTAGTGGGCCTCAGATGCCATCACAAGTGCCCTCAAAAGAGAGGGAGAAAAACAGAAGTGCTTTCCTCTGTACCACACAGCCATTAAATTGGCCTTTAATAGATATATCTTACCAACTTGATAGAATTTCTCACTTAGAAATTTTTTCTGAATACCTATTATGGTAGGTGCCATTATGCTAGACCCTAAATAAACAGGCAGATAAGCCACAACCTCTGCCCTCAAGAAGCATAGAGTTCAGGACAAGGGCGAGGTATATTCTTTATCTTGTATCCTGGAAACATTGTTGAACACTCAAGTAAGGTGATAGTTAATACTTAGTTAATTATCTGGTTGATAGCTACTATACATTTGACTTAAAAAAGAAAGTTGCCAAATTTCTTTTTTCAGCTGCCGAAGGAACTCCGCTTCAAAGTTTAACTTACTGGTTTGGTGCTCCAGGACTGTTTATCGTTAGTGGGCAGGGGAGCATGTGCAACCAACAGAGGTCTTGTCCAGGTAAGGTATGGCATAAGGTTCTTCCTGGGAGGTGGAAAAGTATGCCAGGGGTTCAAAGATCTATTCACTGCTAGCTTGCTTCCAACCTTACTGGCAGGAGAAGCATCAGAGGTTTGGAGGTTGGAAAATGGTTGAGTACGTGACTTCATTTCCAGACTGAAACCCAGTGGCACGTCAGTAAGTTTCAGGCTTACTTTTAATTAATAATATACAGATATGGAACATACTTAGGCAACTCCCATTATTGGGAACAGTCACTTCCTGTTTGCAGCCTGAGCAGAAAACATATGCTCCTGTTCACTTCTCCCTTCCCATTTCACACAAGCATCGCCATCAAGTTTGCACTATGCCCTTCAACCTCACTAAGGATTCCAGCCCTGGGCTTTATGCCCTGTGCCCTTTAACAGTTGTGCCTGTCCACAGCTGCTGTCATGTTACTGGGAAGTGATCATTGATTCTCAAATGTTGTTCACCATCTACTGGTAGACCACAAAGGGTCTCCTAATGGGCTGCCAACAGACCCCAAAATGTGGGCCCTTTCTTGGGTTCTTCTTGGAGCATGACGTGCATGTCATTGGCACTTAGCTTTGTATACAACTGAAGGATACTTATTTGTAACCTTAATAGTTACCTAGTTTTAAAAGGGTATTAAATTGTAATACTGTGCTCAAAATCTAAAATGTTGCTAAGGTGTTACAAATTTTTTTATTGAGTTGAAATTCATAGAACATAACATACAACAATTTAAAAATGTACAATTGGTATTTAGTATATTCACAATGTGGTGCAACCATCAGCTCTGTAGTTTAAAAATTTTTCATCACTCCATAAAATACTCCATAATTCCCTACTAAGTAATAATTCGCCATTGTCTCCTCTCAACATCTCTTATATTCTCTAATCTGCTACTTGTCTCTGGATTTGGTTATTCTGAATATATCACATAAAAGGAATCATACAGTATATCACCTTTTGTGTCTGGCTTATCACACCTAGCATAATGTTTTCTAGGTTAATCCCAGTTATAGCATGCACTTTATTTTATTTTTTGTGGCTGAATACTGTTTCACTGTACATATGTATCATAATCTATTTTCTCATTCTTTCACTTTCAATCTATTTGTGTCTTTGTATCTAAAGTAAGTCTCTGATTAAGCCCTGGCCAATGTGGCTCAGTTGGTTGAGTGTCATCCCTTGCACTGAAAGGTCACTGGTTCGATTTCCAGTCAGGGCACATGCCTGGGTTGCGAGCTCGATTCCCAGTGTGGGGAGGTGTAGGAGGCAGCCAATAGATGATTCTCTCTCATCATTGATGTTTCTCTCTCTCTCTCCCTCTCTCTGAAATAAATAAAAACATTTAAAATAAATAAAACATTGGACAGTTATAATCATGATTGCATAAACATATTAACAGATATTCTACAAAGAAATACATTAAAATACTAAGTTTTTGTATGTTATGATTACATTATAGATGACTTTTAAAAATTCATCTTTTTCCTATTTTCCAAATACATATTCCTCATTAAGCATGTATTACTTTTTTATAATCAAAACAAACTTTATTAAGTAAAACATGTATCTCTCTATATACAGCTATAATTAATGCAGAGATTAACTGTAGGGTTATTTTCATGTTTATTTTAATCCCTCCACAACAGGAAATGATAAAGTTTTCAACTGGTGGTAGCTGAAGGATCTGGTTTTACCATTATTCTGCCTGATTCTCTTCCTGTGTTAGTTTGCTTCAGCATAATTTTTTTCTTCTTCCTCCTTCTCACTTTTTCCTTGTCCATTCTAAGAAATAAGTAACTAATTTTTTCTTTTCTTCTCAATTTACCCAGTTGTTGTCCGTGGGCCCCAACCTGTGAGATATGGAGCCCCACCAGAAGCATACAGAGTCCCACCAGCGGGATATGCACCCCCACCAGCGGGATACGGACCCCCACCAGCAGGATACGGACCCCCAT
>NW_005354915.1:225086-228364 GCF_000412655.1 Myotis brandtii
TATGAAGCCCCACCTCCGGGATATGAAGCCCCACCTCCGGGATATGAAGCTCCACCTCAGGGATATGAAGCTCCACCTGCTGGAAATAGAGCTGGCTCTCACAATCCTGAGGCAGCCCAGCCTGATGGATATGATGCTTCTCTTCCTTCCACCTCATCTCCTCAGCACCATTCACCACCTTCTAAGAACTAAACCCTGAAGATTCACCAACCAAAGTAGAACCCTAAAACTGAAGTCAGGATAAGAAGGAGGACTCAGGTATGTGTTTAAAGACCTTTCTCAAGTAGTTGTCCCACCCTCTGGAAGGGCAGTCTTAGGGGGAAAGTGAAGCTTTACTTCCATGCCTAGATTTTAGAAGCAAAGTCAACTCTTGATTAGATGGGCTAAAGGAAAAGTAGACTGATAGGACTAATTCCCCAATAATTTGGTTGACATTGGGCTGCATTTTTAAAAAATATGTTTTTATTGATTTTAGGAAGGGAGAGGGAGAGAGAGAGAAACATCGATTGCCTCCAGTATGCACCCGGACCGAGAAGTGAACCAGTTACCTTTCAGTGCACAGGACGATGCTCAACCAACTGAATCACACTAGCCAGGGCTGAGCTGCATTTTAAAAAATATATATATTTTTATTGATTTCAGAGAGGAAGAGAGAGGGAGAGATAGAAACATCAATGATGAGAGAGAATCATTAATCGGCTGCCTCCTGCACGCCCCCTACTGGGGATTGAGCCCACAATCCGGGCATGTGCCCTTGACCAGAATTGAACCTGGGACCCATGAGCAGGTGGATGCTCTATCCACTGAGCCAAACCGGGTAGGGCTGAGCTGCATTTTTTTTTAACATATCTTGAATGTGACTTTTTACTTTTTCCCCTTCACCATCCAAGAAGCATTTATTATGCTCATTTTTGTAGGCACTAAGGTATATGTTAGAAATATCAAGTTGAACACTTACTTTTCACAGCATTCTTTATATTAATGAAAGGATGGGACAACCTAAATTTCTAATAGTGACAGAATTTCATAAATTATAGTATATTCATACAGTGGAATATTATGCAGCGTTGAAAATGATGTTTAGAGGTAGAAAAGCCTTTAAGAATACCAAAACCAATGAAGCAATCAAGGAAAACATAAAGTAAATATAATTTTGACTATATTGATTTTTATTTTAATTCTGTATGACCAAAGTTAAAAGATAGGCAACAGACTAGGAGAAAGTAATTTCCAACATATATATTAAACAAATAACTTTTACTCAGAAGATATGAACTCCTACAAATCAACCCAAAAGAAAAATGGACAAAAGATAGGAATACCCTATTAACAGAGGCGATAGAGTGGCTGGCCAAGAAACATTTGAAAAGGTGTTTGTTCTACTCAACTAGTGTTAGGGAAGTGCAGCTTGAAAAGAGAAACACTTTTTTATTTCCAAAGATTTACAAATATTAAAAAGATTGAAAAACTTAAGTGTTGGGAAAGATGTGGGAAATGGTTATTGTTATAAATTGTTGGAGGGAGTTTTTGTCAATATGCCTTTTTTAATTATTATGTTTTAAATATATTTTTATTGATTTCAGAGAGGAAGGGGGAGAAATAAAAACATCAGTGATGAGTGAGAATCATTGATAGGCTGCCTCCTGCACACCCCTCACCAGGGATGGAGCCCACAATCTGGGCATGTGCCATGACCTCCTGGTTCATAAGTCAACACTCAACCACTAAGCCATGTGGGCTGGGCTCGGTATGCCTTTTTAGAAAGAAATTCAGCAGTGCCTTTTATTATTTTCTAATCCTCACCTGAGGATATGTTTTAAGAGAGAGAGAGAGAGAAACATCGATATGAGGGAGAAACATTGATCAGTTGCCTCCTATATGCACCCAACTGGGGAATGAACAAGCAAATTAGTTATGTGCCCTGACCGGAAATCGAGCCCACAACCTTTTGGTGTATGGGATGATGCTCCAACTGACTGAGGCATGCCCCCCACCCCCGCTAGGGCCAGCAGTACCCTTTAAAAGTAAAAATGAGAAGAAACCAAGATGGCGGCATAGGTAAACACCGGAAATTGCTGCCTCGCACAGTCACTTCAAAAATACAACTAAAAGACAAAACGGACATCATCCAGAACCACAGGACGGCTGGCTGAGTGGAAATTCTACAACTAGAAGGAAAGAGAAAAGCACTGAGACTCAGAGGAGGTGCGGAAGTAAAGTGCAGAGGTAGGAGGCGCACGCCGAAAGGGCTGGCAACTGAGGACGTGGTGCACGTGGAAAGGGCTGGCGGCTGAGGATGCGGTTGTCTTTTTCAATCAGGAGGGAGTCTCAAGCTCCCAACTGCTCTGAACTCCAGTTCCGGGTGAGTCTCTGGGGACCCAGACTCATATGGGGAGAAACTGGACTGTCTGGCATCGGGCAGAACTCGAGGGTGGCTTTCTCTCAGAGGTGCTTGCAGCAATTACCGGGACATTGAGACGCGGGGCCTCTTAGGGTAGGACTGGGGAGCAGCCATAGCTGCTTGCTCCGCCCTGTTGATCCCCTGAGACCACGCCCCACCCAAGCTGTGCACAGAGGCTTTTGCATATGAAAGGCCTGGCCCTTTGCAACCTGAAAATTACCTAACAAACTGCAGCTGAATCAGAGAGACCCAGAACTTCCAAAAGAAGGTCCAAGGCCCCACAGCAGCTTGCATTGCTTCACAGCTGGGCCTCATCTGGGCACCTCCAAACCCCAAACAAAGAAGAGGAATCTGCAGATCTCTCCATAGCTCCTGCTGGGTAGCTTCAAGCAGAGGCTAAATTAGCACCTCCTTAGAGATCCAAGAGCCAGTGTACCCAGTGGTCAGAGTGGGACCATCCAGATTACAACTCCTCAGATCCATAAGGGACACACTCAGGGGGCAGACTCAGTGAGCACCAAAGCCCCACTGAAGCAAGTCTTGCCCCAGAAGGGTGTCTCCAGCACAGAAGTTCTCCCACTGCAGACACAGCTGATTCTCACTGCCAATTGGCCTGGAGGTCAATTCCTCCCAGTGACACCTAAAACAATCAAGGCATAACTACAACAAGACTGTGCACAAAGCCCACAAAGGGGTGCACCAAGAGTGTCCACCTCAGGTAACTGGGGAGGCTGAGCCACTGGGCCCTATAAGATACCTAGCACACAAAGCCACTCTATCAACACAGGGAAGCATAAAAAATGCGGAGACAAAGAAACAGGTCACAAATGACAGAAATGGAGGAAAGCAAACTACTGGATATAGAGTTCAAAACCAC
>NW_005354915.1:229469-229991 GCF_000412655.1 Myotis brandtii
TGTGGGGGGTGTGGGAAGAGACTGGACAAAAATTGTACACCTATGGATGAGAACAGTGGGTGGCGGGGGTAAGGGCAGAGGGTGGGGGGGGAACCGGGTGGAGGGGAGCTATGGGGGGAAAAAAGAGGAACAACTGTAATAATCTGAACAATAAAGATATAATTTTAAAAAAAATAAAAGTTAAAATGAATCTACTCTTGATTTAGTGGCTTAGCTTCTGGATATCTACTCCTGAGAAGTACTTGGATGTGTACACAAAGATGTAATTGGGGAGATTTCATTACATTCATTGTTTCTCACAACAGAAAATTAGAAATAACCTATAGGTTTATTAGTAGTAAACATTTAAATAAACCAAGGTACATCCATACTACATATGCAAATCTTCTAAGTCTTATTGTTAAATGAGAAAAGCAAGTTTTAGGGAAAAAAAAAAAAATATATATATATACACACACACACACACACACACACACACACACTTTTTTATTGATTTCAGAGAGGAGGGGAGAGAGGGGGGGG